>NC_000086.7:99472989-99772989 GCF_000001635.26 Mus musculus
GTCTCTCTTTCCCTACTAATGGATTTAGATCATTTCTGTCTACTGAGATTATGAGAAGTCAATGAACATCTTAGTATATGGTTCCTTGTATCCTTCTCCAGGGTACTTTTCAACTCGACCTATGGTGTTTTGAAAGTTTACTTTTCTTGGCCCTCCTGGAAGATGAGTCTGACTTCCCCCAGTGGGCTACCCTTGGGAAAAACTGCTTCTGCCTTTAATAGATGCCTGTTTATTCTGGTAAGCTGGTCCTAGTGTCAACATATTTAACCTATGCTCTGATGGGGAAAGGGATTGGAAAAATTGCTCTGCTCTGTGTACACACATTTAAGTGGGATTTCTTGGGAAAAAAAGAAATGTAGTAGTTATCTGGGTATGGTGGTGCAGGCCTTTAATCCCAGCACTCAGTAGACAGAGTCAGCTAGGTCTTTATGAGCTCCAAGCCAACCAGGGCTACATAGAGATCCTGTCTCAAAACAAACAAAAAAAATGTAGCAGTAATTTACTGGTGAATAACAAATTGTCCCAAACACATAGTGCTTAAAACAACAAACATTTATTATGGCGGAGTATTTGTGAGCAGAGAACCCAGACATGGTTTAGTCACAGTGCGTCTCATGCTCGAGTACATGAAGAGGTACTCAAACACACTCAGCTGTGGTTGTGGGCTCATTTGAAGATTCAGCTGTGGTGGGGGCTCCACATGATAACATGTATGTTATCAGGCTTCAGAAAGTCTATGTCCAAGCTAATATGTGTTGACTGGCACATTGTTATTCTTGTCATGTTGATCTGTTCACAGACTTCTTAGTCTCGTAACAACATGGCAGCTGGTGTGGTGATGGTGGTGGTGGTGGTGGTGGTGTGTATGTGTGTCTTAGAGAGAGGGGGGAGAGAGGGAGAGAGGGAGGGAGGGAGGGAGGGAGGAGGGAGGGAGGGAGGGAGGGAGGGAGGAGGAGAGAGCACAAAGATAGGACATGATCTCTTTTTATAACTTATTCTCTGGAGCGGCATCTATCAGTTTTGCTGTCTCCCATTTAATAAAAAGCAAGCCACAGAATCTGTCCCTTTTATGTATCAATCTGTAGCCACAGTTGTTCATAGTTTCCCACTGATATCTGCTACTAATATACTATTATCAATAGTGATACTTCTTTCATTCCTGATACTTGTGATTTTGTTTATTTTCTTATTGCCAGACTTAGTAGTCGTGTGGATATTTCCAAAGACTCAGGTTTGGGCTTGTTTTTTTCTGTTTCTATGTATTCAATCTTACTGATTCATGTTCTACTTCTTATTATATGTTTTCTTCTGCTTACTTTGGATTTAAATAAGTTGTTTTTCTAGTTTCCTCCCATATGGACCTAGCTGATTGACTTCAGAGCGTTCTTACGTTCTAATATGTGCATTCAATGCTACAACTTTCCCTCTAAACACTGTTTTTGCTGAAACCTACACGTTTCAGTAAATTGTACTTTGAAAATTTTTCATTTTTCCTAAAATACCTTTTGCAGTGCTGAGGATTGAACCCTTGCCTGCTGGGGAAACGCTCTGCCACTGAGCCACACATTCCCCACCCTCAATCTTCTCTTATGTTGAAACTTCTCCTTTGACCCATATGTTATTTAGAAGTTTATTGTTTAATCTCCAAATATTTGGGAATTTTCCAGCTATCGTTCTGTTATTGATTGCTAATTTAATTTCACTGTGGTCTGAGAGCATACTTTGTATGATGTCTATTCTTTTAAATTTGTTACGGCATGTTTTATGGCCCAAGATGTGGTCTATCTTGGTGAATGTTCCACATGAGTTTGGAAAGAATGTGTATTCTGTTTTGTTGGATGGAGTAGTCTATAAATGTCAATTAGATACAGTTGATTGATGGTGCTATTCAGTTCAACTATATTCTTACTGATTTTCTGGCTGGATCTGTCAATTATTGATAGAAAGGCATAAACTCTAATAGTGGATTCATCTAGTTTTCCTCACTGTCCTACAACTTTTTGCCTCATGTATTTTGAAACTGTGTGGTTAGGCAAATATATATTATGGCATTTTATCTTCCAGAAGACCGGATTCTTTTTATCATTAATCCCCAATTTATCCCCAATAATTTTATTTGTTCTGAAACTTGCTATGCCTTAAATTAAGAAAGCTACTCTGGCTGCCTTTTGATGGGTATTAGCATGCTTATATCTTTCTCTGTTTATTTGCTTTTTAAAATATTTCATTTTATTATTTTAAGTGTGTGCGTGTGTGTGTGTGTGTAGGTATTTTCACATGAGGGCAAGTGTCCTCAGTGGCCAGACTAATTGAATTTCCCAGAGCAGGAATAACAGGCAGTTGTAAACCATCTGACAAAGTGGCTGGGTATTGAATTCCAGTCCTCTGGTAGAGCAGCTGAGCCATCTCTCCAACTCCCTCCATCTACCCTGCATGTTTATCTTTAAAATACAAAGCATTCTGGCAATATGTTGCTGGGTCATGTTATTGTTTTGTCCTAGTTGGTTGGTTGGTTGGTTGGTCTTACAAGGCTGAGGATCAAATTAGGCCTTTGCATATGCTAGGCAGGTACTCTATCACAGGCCTATGTCCTCAGTCATGGGCCTTGTGATTTAGCCCATTCTACTAGTGTCTATTAATCAGTACATTTAAGCCCCATTCAAATGATAATTGATATACTGTAGTTATCTCCATATCTACCATATTTGTGACTGTTTCTTATTCATTGCTATTGATATGTGCCTCTTCTGAGGGGAAAGCAGTTATTTTGTTTTGTTTTTATGGTTTCACTGTAAAGCCCAGTCTGGCTTTGGACTTGTCATCCTCCTGCCTCAGCTCGCTGAGTGCTAGGATTAAAAGCGAGTTCCATGCCACTATATTTTGTCCCATGTTCCATTTAGACATTTTTGTTTGTCTCTGGACCCCCCACTCTTTGCTTGTCTTCTCTGATGTCAAACTTTGTACAATTTCATTGTCTCCGTCTCTCAACATATTAACATTGTACTCACTTTAGAGTTCAGTTTGCATTTACTTACATGAAGCCTACTTTCTAATAAAAGTGTAGCATTGCATGTATGGAGCAGGCACCTTAGAGCAGGATATTTCAACTCCCTTGCCCCTGTGCCTTAGAAGGATCTTATCATCTATTTCTGTATCGTTCAATATTGTTACTACTACTTTTGAATGAACTGCCATTTCTTATATCAGTTATGAGTAAGAAAAGTAAACTATATTATTTATACCTTTATTTTCTCAAATCTTCTCCTTTCCTTTATGTAAATCCAAGTCTCTAACCCTATCTACTTTTTTCTCATTCTGAAGAACTTGTTGTTACCATCTCTTGCAGCTCAGCTTATGGAGGTGACATCCTAACACTTTTGCCATATTCTACTAATGGAAAGTGAGGACGGGGTCCAACCTACAGTCAAGGGGAAAGGATTAAGGGACATAGAAACCTTCAGGAAATGTTGATCTGGATGAGGGTAAGGAGGAGGTAGAAGTGTAGAGTTTAACAGAGATTCCCAATTTCCTCCCCAAAGTGGTTGTAATAATCATTGTGAACCGCATTTGTCCGCAAAATCCTTCACACTCCTCGGCCCCAGGGTCTAAATTGCTGCCAGTCTGGAGAGCATGGGACACTGACTTTGCCTCAAATGTCTTTTCAGATGGGTTGATCGGTTAGATGCTTTTATGTCATCACTTATTCATTTCTCTCTTGGTGTTGTTTTCTTGTTATTCTCGATGTCTAAGAACACTTTGCATATTCAGAATGCCAAGTATTACTTATATTTGTACCACAAAGATATCTTCTCCTCAGGGTTCTCTTTAAATATAAATAGGAAATCATAACAGCAATTAAAATACAGCTTGGGTGTGTGTTTTTCATAATCCAGAAATACACTGACCTCTGTAAGCTTGGCAAAATATACAGGAGCAAAAGAATAAAATGGTTCAACTACATGAAGTAGGATCAGCTGGCAGGCAAGGAAGAAGCAAAAAAGTACAAAGTTCTACATAAAGGGCAAATGAAAACCTGCAGAAATTATTTGCTACTAATTGTACAAAACATGAAGAGCTCTATAAATCAATACAAAGCCAACAAGTCAATTGCAAAGTGAAACGGTCATAGGGTACTGGCATGGATTTAATTGGAAAGCAACGGTGAATGGCACTTAACCACATGACAAGAGGCTTCATCCCACAGCCAACAGCTGCCTCCCCAATAAGACAGCTCAGTCGACATAGCTTGTTGCTGAAGCCATAGAACCCCAAGCCCCTGTGACAGCTGCTAGAGAGAGGACATAACTGGTAGAGCCTCTGCAGCAGGCAAGTTTGCAAGCTGTACAAATGCGTTGGATTGTGTGTCCTCTAGATTCATATTTTAGAAATTTGATCATCAAAATCAGGTCATCTGGAAGAGCAACAAGTGCTCTTAACTACTGAGCCATTTCTCCAGTCCCTCATCAGAATAGTTGGAGAAAAGTGTCTATACTGAACATGTATTTATTTATTTTTCTTGTCATTGTTTCCTAAACAATCCAAGATAACACCTATTTACATAGCAATTATAATGTATTAGGTATTACAAGTAGATTAGAAAACATTTATAAGACAAGGTGTGCCGTATACATGTAAATAACACACAACTTGTATAAGGAACTTGAACACTGGAGGATTTTAGTATCTGTAGGACTGAGCATTTTTGCCACTAATCCCTTTGCTAGTCTCACTCAATAACAGTCAACCGTGGTAGAGTAATTATTAATTCCCATGGTTGCCCAGTATGTCCTGGTGGGGATATATCCTAATCTAACTAGCCACTAACTCCTGACAGACAATTAAGATTTTCAGTGCCCTCCAAACATGAGTGCATTTCAGTGTTTTTTTTTTTAAAGCACTGTGAATACTAAGAGCAATACTTCATAACACATCTTTGTACTTAAAGGTTTTTAGGTATGATCGGGGATTTTCATTCTGTGGGATGATATCACAGAGTAGGCTGTCCTAGAGACTGAACGCCTAACAAGTGTTTGAACAACCAAATTATATCTCCATCCCTAATCTTGTACATTTAAATAATTTTGCCAGGGTTGTCTCTCTGCAAGGCTGGAGCATTCTCATTTTCTTTTGCCATGTGTAGCCCTGTTTTGTGGCTTCACTGATCCTCTGCAGACTCTTCTTCTGGAATTTGAAACACCAAAGGAAACACTGAAAGGCTGAAGAGATGTAGTTGAGTCACGCTTGCCTCAAATCACTTTGGAAAACCAACTCCATATTTTGAAAACACATTCTCGTATGTGTTTTGAAAAGCATCCCACCTGAGTTTTCCAGAGTTGAATTCTGTTGCTGGCAACCAAAAGAAATTTACAAACTCACAGACAGAGCCTTGAACCTGGTCATAAGCCAAACACTAATCCCGGCTACAAACTCAGCTCTAATCCAGGCCACAGACTTGGTTGTCACCCAAGTTGGAAACTGAGGGCCAATCCTAACCCCACAATTCACTGAGCCCTGGCTGGCATCTCTCTAGTGGGATGCAAGGGGTTTCAGGTGAGCCAGCCAGCCGCTAAGTTGCAGCCAAATGTCTCTAGAGCCTAGGACTCCAATTTGGGTTTCAGAAAATAGCATCAAAAGAGAACCTTGTGGGGCTGGATCTGAGGCTTAGCTTGTGGAGGTAGAGAGGATGCGGGCAGGGAGCTCTGAATCAGTTTCCACACCATGGAGCCAGATTTGAGAAAGTTGGGGATCTGGATGCAAATGGGGACAGATGGGGCTAGACTGAATTCACTGCTGGGGTCTGGGTGGGTTCTCATGAGACAGAGGACCTGCACCCAAAGATCTGCACCCAAAGGATTTCCATGTAGAAGTTCAGACAGTCTGTAGGCCAAAGGCCTCCTTTGTCTCTCAGCTTCCTGGCACTGTGTCAGCCTGGGCCTGCCGATTAGCCCATGAGACCTAGCCCTTCTCCAAGCTGTCTTGACTCCCCATAGGCCCAAAGCCACATGCCCCCACTCCCATCATCCCCCTCTCCCTCCCCCCACCCTCCACTCCAGCCTTCCCTTCCTTCCCTTCTCTGGCAGGACTTCCCATTTCGTGCCTCCTGTTGAGTATCAGGGATTAGAACTTGCATTGTGTGTGTGTGTGTTTTCCCTGAGGGACCTAGTTTCTTTCTCTCTTTCCCTAGAGTTAGTAGGCTCTTGCCCATTCTGGTCTCAGTCTCGCCTCAAGGGACATTGTAAGGAATTAGACAGGACTTTCTGGGTGTGGGGCTGAAGGGGTAAGCCAATAGTGTGGAAAAATACCTATAATCTGTCGGGCGAGCATGTTACCTGCAGTCTCATTTACTCCTCCAAGGAAGCCAGGCCACTGTCGTGTTCAGATGAGGAGCTAAGGCCTAGACATGCTAAGAAGGTTTGTCTGAGGATACTCAGATGAAGCAGAGCTGGATTTTGGACCTGGAACTGTGCATTACAAGTCTAGCTACTTCAAGGCCTAAGGTTGGAAGAAGGTGATAGGCTCTCAGTTCCTGCTTGAAAGGGGTGCCTTCCAAGTGAGGAGATCCCTGGTGGAGGATGAGAACAGCATCCTAGGACCAGCATCTGAGGGTCAGCCGAGCACCCAGCCTGAGCAGGTAGCAGGCTCTAAGGAGACTAGGGAGGGGCTGGAGGGGCCAGGCTGGGCTGACTGAGAAGCACATTGTTCTCCACTCTGCCCTGAGTGCTTCCATCCACTAATAATGTTGGGGTAATAGTGGTGGCTTAGGCAGAGTTCAAAGGTCACACCATAGCCATTCACAGGCCAGAACTCTGGGTTGCCCGGAGGCCTCACATTTCCATCTTGGCAATAGAGAGATTGTATTAGCTAATGGTTGAGCCCCCATGGCAGTTGTTGAGTTGCTGCCAGTGTATGGGTGTGTGTGTGTGGGTGTGTGGATGTGTGTGTGGGTGTTGGGGGGGGTTGTCAGCCTAGGCAGAGAAGAAGCTTTGTGGCCTCATCAGTAGGAGAGCTTTGCCCACAGAACATGACTTGGGGTAAGAGCAAGAGCTAATATATGCTTGGAAGGTGGATCAATTGCTGGCACAAAAATAGCTCCATTGGGCTGGCCTGGGATCTGAGCCCTGCCTCTGGCTGCCTCATTCACAAAAGAAGCGTAAAGGAGAGGCAAGCTGCAGACTGGAATTGTGGGAAGCAGGCCTTTGAAAATAGGAACAGCACTCAGGGAGGTGCAAGAAGGCAAGACAGCGCTGGAAACACAGCACTGGTAGTTGCCCCAAGAAGAAGAACAAAAAGGGAGAATTTATTTTCAAGCAAAAGACTGAGCTCTGAATTCCACTGAAGCAGGAGGTGCTGGAGTTTCTTCACAAGACTGCTAAGCTAGGTATAGTGGTGAGATACATGCCTCTATTTCCTGGCAGTCAGGAGACAGAAGCCGGGCAATCATCGCATGTTCAAGATCAGCCAGGGCTATGCGTACATGGTCAATTCCAAGCCAACCAGAGTTAGTAACACCACAGAAAATAAAAGCAGGCCAATAATCCTGCTTGCTATGCCACCCTGAACAAATCTTTTTTAACGCCCTCTATCCACAGTGTTCCCATCAGCACAGTACGTTTGGATCTAAATGCCTTCTAAGAAATCTGGCAGTGTTTGTATTCCAGAACCTTCTATAAGAATGCTCTGAGTTTGTGCTTTAGACAGTGACAGTTGTTTTTCTGTACTAATGGACTGTGGGAGTCAGAATAACCTTGGAAGCGAGCACTAAAAGCACCCTGGAAACCAAGGCCGGCAGCTCATTGTTCTGATCTAGATACTTGCTTTGAGTGGTACCGTCCCTATTTCCCAGCTTTCTCTCTCCCTACCTCTAGCATACCTCCCCACCTGGGTTCCAGAGACCTCCTTGCTCTGCCTGGGACATAGCTATCTCCCTCCTGCATCTAGCACCTTCACAGAAGTGAACATAGTTATCTCCCTTGTGCATCTAGCACCTTCACAGAAGTGACTCCGCAGACTGGCAATGCAGCTCTTCTACCTCTTTGCTGACCAGTTCCTTTTGTGCTTGCTCTCAGTGCTGGCCAGTGAACCCAGGTCCTCAGGAATGCTAAACAAGTACTCTACCGCTAAGCTCTCTTTGTAGTTTTTTTTTTTTTTTCTAAGAGAACAGATTTATTCTTTTTTTTTTTTTTTTTTTTATTCCGAGACAGGGTTTTGCTATGTTCCTGAGGTTGGCCTTGGATTCATTCTGTAGCCCACGTAGACTAGACTTTGAATTTCTGACCCTCTTGCCTCAGTCTCCCTAGCAGCTGCGATTCCAGCCCTATGCCAGCCTTTCCCTTTTGATCTTAACTGAAATGACCCACGTCTTCCCTGGCCATTAGTCTATGTCTAGTCATACTCACCTACTCTGGTGGGTTTATAACACCCATCACAATGGTAGAAATGCATGCCATGTAAATATCTCTATCTGTCTCCTTTCCAAGTTAGCTATGTGAAGACAGTGGCTGTGTGTACCTTGTTTCACAGCTGGTGACCAGCAATCAGGACATTTTCAACCAACAAAGATTTCTTGCAAAGACAATCTCTAGTAGCTGTTTTGTATTGTAGACCTCTTTGGGGGCAGGGTGAGATACAGACAGCATCTCACTTGCTCCTTGGAGAATGGTCTCCATTTCTGATTTTTGTAGGTATAGAGACAGAGAGGCAGAGGCAGAGAGGTGACAGGTTTTGTCCTGCCAAGAGATCTTTGTCCCAAGCTAGTGTGGAGTCAGGCTTGACAGCAGGTCTGCCTGCTTTGCTTTGCATCATGCCTCCTTTTTTTTTTTTTTTTTTTTTTTTTTTTGCCTGCCGCCAGCCAGCCAGCCACCCTTCAGAGGGAGAGGAGCAGCAGCTGTGGCCTCTCCTCTTGTTTCCATAGCAACCAGTGCTTACCTCCCCGCTCATACTGGTTCCTAATTGCCTGATTACGTATCTCCCCCCCTACACCTCAGCTTCAGAGCTTCTTGAGAGCAGGGTCCATGGCGAGCATTGCTTAGCATTGCATGGCTCTGGGCTCGATGAGTATTACTTAAATGAACAAAAATGAATACGTGACCATCCACGAATATGGGCTTTTAAAAGCTTTCATCGCAAACAAGGCACCTGGCAGCCTGTAGTGGCTATGGGAGGGGGATCTTGAGGATTCTGTGCTCCTCTGCTCACCTCTGCTGAGTGGCGTGGGTGGCCACCCCCACCCTTTTCTTTCCCCCCGTTGCCTAGAGAAGCTCTTTAGAAAACAGGCAAAGGCCTACGTGGCCAGGGCTGTTGGCAGGAAGGGGGGGGGGATGCTAGAGATGGCGTGACACCCTCCATACATGCATTTACTATCTTTTTCTGAGAGAAGGAAGTCATCTCAAATGGCCAGCTTTTGCTTTGAGGATTATTCAAAGCAACTGGGCTTCTGCACAATTCGAATGTTTGGACGACCATCTTGAAACTTGGTCTCTTCCCCTCTCCATTCCCATGACAACAGTAATCTAGCTCTCCACCATCTTCCACCTGAGCAGCTCCAACAGTAACCTCCCTGCCCCCATTCCTGTCCACTTCCTTTCCTCCCTCCTCCTCCTTTTGCTGCAGTTTTTCCATGGCACAGACAAAACAATGGTCCCACACAGAAATCCTCCAATGTTATTCCTAGTCAGAGACACAGGGGATAGTAGGTGCAGACATACTTTTTGTGGCATAGAATATAAGTCACCAAGGCCCCAGAGGGGGGGGGCGCGCTGACTCCTCACCGGTTCGGGTAGTCTTTCATGTTGTTTGCCATACACGTTTAACTCTGGACTAGACACTGAGCTCCTGAGCCTCAAGCTCACAAGAATGGGACCATGATGAGTCCCCCACCTAGGGGAAGGGACCAAATAAAAGACCTAGCACTACGATCTACACTTTTCAGGACATGGTAGGAATGTCCAGGACAGTCTGTTGGTGTGAACGAGCAGGTCACAGATAAATAACTGGACCTAGGCGTTCTCTGAGCAGTCTTTGATATGGCAGGCATGGCGATGAAAACCTGTAATCCCAGCACTTGCAGACCAGGAGGTAGAAGCAGGAGGATCTCAAATACAAGCTAGCCTGGGTTACATATCCAGATCCCATCTCAAAAAAAATGGGGGGTGGGGGGTGTTCCAAATATTTTTCAGAAGAAGGAAATCTGTGGTACTTGGGAATTAAAGTATAAGTCATAGGGACCTTATAGAATAGGGAAGAAGACCAGAGAAGAGGCTGGAAAGAGGGCCAAGACAGCTGTTGGGGAGGGCTTGGGAAGGTCAGGAATCAGGAGACGTTCAGGAGGATGCTGGTGAAGACATGGACATGTGTGTTTCCTCTATTCTATGACTCTCTCCAGATTTAAAATCCAAGGGGAGTGTCTGGTAACTGCCAAAGCTTGCCTTCTGGTTAGATGGGGCTGGGGACAGGAAGGCCATGTCCTTTCAACTTTGTGCTGGGAGGCACACATGGAATTACTGTGTCACCAACTTCATTCCCAATGGGGCAGAGGCCATTCGCTGAAATGAAACAGAAACCCGAGGAAGGAGCAGGAATGAGATCGGCCCAGCCATGATCAAGCCAAACTGCATTCCCTGATAGACAGTAAGGAGAAAAGGAGGAGGAGGGCATTGCTGTGAAGGGAGCAGATCAGGGCAGAGCTCAGTTGGCTAGGCCTGGGAATGCTAGGCTGCACTGCGTGGCTGGAGAGGAAGGACAGAGGGAAAGTGCTCTACATGTTCTACAGGAATAAAGGGGGACTGTGGCACTGGAGCCCAGGTTGTGGGGGCATAGCAGAGGTGTGAGAAGTCGCAGATGTATCAGTGAGAGCCAGTGAGATGGCTGCGTGGGTTAAAATGGCTACCACCAAGCCTGATGACCTCTGTTCAGTTTCCACAGTGGAAGCGGAGAATCTACTCCCACGAGTCATCTTTTGACCCCTACAACTGTTCCGTGGCACACACTGCTCTCATGAATAAATAGTTAAAGAAATGCAATAACTCATTAAAAAAGAAAAAGACTGAAACAAAGCTGGGCGTGGTGGTACATACATCTAATCCCGGTGCATGAGAGGCTGGGGCCAACCTGCACTGTACAGCAAATTCCAGTCTAGGCTGCAGGCTGATGAGACCTTGTCGCAAAAACAAAAATAAATCAACAAGTCTAGAGTCAGGCCCAGTGGCATAGGCCTGTAATACCGCCTAGTCAGGAAGCTGAATCAAGAGGATCACAAGGCCAGAGCCTGCCTGTATAACTTGGCGAAATACTGACGCAAAATAAGAAATGCAAATATAGGCTGAGAATATAGCTCAGGGTTAGAACGCCTGCCTTGCAGATGAGATCAACAAGGAATGGCTTTCCAGCACTGTTCACAGAGCATGACTCAAAAGCAATTCAGGACCCAGACTCCTTGGCCATGTCAAGGTGAGTAAGACCTAGGAGGGAAGAGAACGCTCTCAACACCCACGCATTCAATAGCAAGCGTCAGAGGCCTGGGTAGGAGTGGGGAGGGCCACCAAGCCCCCATGAGCCCTCGCATAGTCTGCTACTGGAACACCAACGGATCCTCCAGTGAGCAATCTGAAAATTCATGTCACAGTTTTAAATATGTATACCTTGATAAGTTGATCTCCAGGAATCTAATCCCAAAGAAGGGATTGGACAAATGTATAAGCAGACAGATATACAAGGACATAAGTATTGTTTGAAAGAGAGAGACCCAGAAATGGTCTCAACATTAGGACTCCTGGGCCTGGCCTGCATGCTGGGCTTGCCCTGCAACAATTAGGGCAGGACGAGGCTGGATATAGGTACCCAGGCGAGAAGGTAACTCTGCCCCTATCCTTTTCTCTCTCAAGTGTGCAGTTTTGTTAACTACACTGCAGCAGACACATTAATTCCTCAAGCTAAGCGCACACTTTTCTGGGTCTCAGAGAGTACCTCTGCAAAGGTCGTAGCTCTTGTTGGAGGTTTTATCTGAAGAGAGGCGAGAGCTGTATCAGAGGAGGGGAGGGAGAAATCAGAGGGCGGCAAGTTGTTTTCTGCTTCTACAGTTCAATCTGTTCCCTGAAAAGTTACAAAAACAGCCATGAGTGAACTCCGGGGGAGTTCTGCAGAGGACGAAGTGGGCCTTTACTTAAGACTTTAAACACTTCTTCATTGTCTGAATGTTTTAGACTCCAAAATGCCAGATCACAGAAGTCAAAAGTCAATCCAAACAATGAAGATACTTGCATTTGTGAAAAGGATAGAGACACAATAGGATAAGCTGCCTGACCAGGGAGCCTCCCCAATAGGGCGTCCAAAGTCAGCCCTGCTGATGTCTTGGAGTGGTCTCTCACTACTGACCTGCATATTACTGATGCAGATGAAGCTAGATAACTCTGGCTTCTGTCTAGCGGGTGGTAGCACTTCCCTGCTCTAAGTTGTGACAACCTGTCATGTCTCCAGACACTACCGGATGTCGGTTAAGGGTCACAGGCACACCTGCTTCAATATGAAGGCGGCTTCATTAAGACACTCACCTCATGCCTCTCTACCAAAAACCTTCTCTAGCTACACTGCTCTGGGAGACAGGAGATGGGCTTCCCTAGCCAATCCTCTGCCACCTGCTAGGTTTGTGCCCATAGGACTTTGGAACCTCACTTTCCTCACCTCTAAAATGGGACGAATAAGATTCATGGCTCAAGGATAGCCAGATTCTCTTCTTCTTCTGATCTTGTCTTGGATCTTTCCCAAAGGCCAACACAGAAACCACCTCCCTGGACCTCACTTCCTGCCAGCTGCTATCCTCTCTCCTTTCAACTCAGTCCATCTTGGGCTGGATACACGGTTCCCTCCCCAAACCCATGACAGTCTTCTGTTCCTGTTCATAGCAAAGGACCCCTGTCACTTTTTCAATACTCAAACTACAAGCCTGGCAGACGTTCTCAGCATTGCCTGCACTCCTAACCCCATAAGTAAGCTCATTCGTTTTACCCCCTAAGTGACTTTGGTTTGCAAAAGTATTTCTTTGGGAGGCAGATTTCTGTGAATTCTAGGGCAGCCTGGTCTAGATAGTGAGTTCATGGCCAGCAAGGGCTATCTAGTGTGGCTTTGTCTTAAAAACAAGAACTACCACCTCACTTCAACCAAATGTTAGAGGTGCAGCTTATTGGTGAGCATCTGTGTAGCATGAACAAAGCTCTGAGCTCCACCCAGCACACACAAAAGCTGGTTATGCGTTTTTAACTAGGCAACGCATTGTTTATTTATAAGCAGGTAATACATTTGAAACTCAGAAATACATTGCAGGATTTGGTGAGCAATCTCAGTGCAAGTCCATCCTTCCACACCTGCCCCTCCCCCTGCACACAAAGGATGATGACTGCTATGATTGGAGACTGGCTAGCCTTCAGTGCTTCCCTTATGGGAAACAGACACTGTACGTTCTCATTGCACTTACCCTCCCAGGAAAGGAACAATAGCGAATACTCTGCTGCGTTACCTTGCTCTTCCCCCCAACAATGTACCTTGTCAATCTCTCTGCTCGGTACACAGAAAGCTTCCTTCATCAGTCTGTTTTTATACACACTATTCTCCCGGGTACAGCTTGCCTTGCTTATTTTGCCTGAGTATTTACCAGCACCAGCTCTAGGTAGGCTTTTGTGATTACAAACCATATAGAAATATGTGCTTTTCGTACTTTCTCGTGATGCTGGGAATGGTACTCTGGGCCTCATGCATACCAAGCTAGTATTCTTACCACTGACCATGGATCCACATCCTCAGCCTGGCCTAAACATATTTTAAGTCTGTTTTGGTCTCTTTTGTGTCTACACTAAGGCAAAAGTAGACACCATCCTTACTGGACCCAGCAAAATAGACTCCTAAATTTGCTGTTCAAATCTTCACTTGTCTGAATGCTGTTTTCAGGACACAGCTGGAAATCCCAGATGTGGTGGTACAAACCTGCAATCCCAGCACTTAGGAGGCTAAAGCAGGATTACAAGTTTGAGACCAGCCTGAGCTACATAGTAGGGAAATTTTTATTAAAAAAAAATAAAACAAAACAAAACAAAAAAACTATCACAGGCTGGAGTGATGGCTTAGCCATTAAAGGCTTGGCTCACAAAATCACCAAAAGTCACCATGAAAGCACAACAGTGAGCATTGTCCTTGTGCTGCTGAAACCCCGATCTGACTCTCCTCTGATTTGGAGTAGCCCCACCTCCCCTTCCTCGCCCTGCTTCTCCTCTCTTCCCCCCTTACCATACCACTCTTGCTGACGATCTCAGGGCTCTTCTTTTACACCCATCATTCCTGCCCTGCTCAGTTCGGCGTATCTATCTTCAGACCTCAGCTTCCTCGTCAGTTCCTCAAGAGCCTTTACTGACCTCCCTCCTGGGCCAAAGCTCGGAAGACTTCTACGTTCTCCCGAGTGCTCCGTGCCTCTTCACCAGAACCCTAGGCCGAGCTACACTTTCCACACTTCCTGCGGGAGGGGTTGATTCATGGGTCATTCTACTTCCCCATGGAAACTGTGAGGTCCGAGGGCAGAGCCATTCCTGTCCTTTGCTTACCCACCAAGGCCCTGAATGTAACGAAACTCTTAAGTGGGTCAACTAGAGATGAAGCCATCCATCTCCTGGCCCCAGCAGAAGACCTACAGTGTGGCGGGTGCCCTGATCACAGATCCTTGCTTTCACTCAGTCGCCCACTTTGGTGCCTGATTTCCTATCATACACATTCAAGTGGGCTTGTTCTACAATCACCAGGCCTGCAGCTTCTGCCTGGGGCCTCCTACTCCTTCATGTGACTCATTTGAAGGTTGCTCACCCTTTCCTGGAATCCCCCTCTTTTGTTTTGGTGTGATGCCCCAGGAGTCTTTACCCTCAACTCCTTCCTCTCTATCTTTTCTTCCTCTGCCCACTCATGAAATTCTGCAACTGGGATCCTCAGGTCTCTCTCAGGTGCCTTGCCTTTCCTGCATAAAACTGCTCTCTGGTCTTCTCATCTATGCTGGAAGTGGCTCAGCACATATGCACAACCACTGAATCTCATTTCCAGGTTTCTCTAATTCACTGCAGGTTCCCTAGTACATGCGATGTAATGTAAGGAGAATGAATGTAAACAGAACCGGAGAGCAAAAATCCTGTCTGGGTTTGCTTACAATGTCCGGTTTCCCCAAGCTGTGTTTACCATCCAGTACTGGTGCAACTCCTATTGTCAAATGCATGAATGGGATGGTCCCAAGGTAGAATGGGGACAGCTTCCTTCTGCAAATAGACTTTCCTCTCAGTAGGGAAGTAGGAGGCGGGAGGGGGAAGGCTGGAGCCCTGGGTGCCATGGCCTGTCTTTTCTTGTGCAGGCCCAGGCAGACTCTTTCTAGCCAGAGCAGGAGGGAAAGCGATAGTCCGAACACAATCTACACCCACGAGTCAGCAGCCCCAAGTCAGCACACTGTCCTCCAAGCGTACTTCAGGTCCTTTGTAGAAACTATTAGGTAGCCCTCAGAGGGAAAGTAGCCCGTGCTCATGAGAACATCCTTGGGCATATCGTGTTCAACCTTGTAGCCTCAAAAGGGAAGTGGCTGTCCTGACTTAGAGTAGCGTTGCCAGAGACAAAGGGCATGAGGTACAGACCATCTGGATGGAGACCAGGCCATCTTGTTCCCAGTGCCAGGGCCTTGCCAGCCAAGGCCACAGTAGAGGAAGGCCCATTTGGAGAGGTAGAGGGCTTCTGCTGGTGTCCCTGCCACATTGCTTGAGGCATAGCCTCCTATTGCAGGCCAATCTAAATGAAGGACAAAGTTCTCTCCTGTTTGCCATGAGAAGTGGCATAAAAGAACAGAGTTTTCTAGGTCATAGCTGAGCAGGCCCCAGATCTACTCATCGTATGAGTCTCACGGAGAAGGCAAAGCTCTGCCTGTTCAAGGCAGAGAATGTTCTGTCCGTGTCCAGCCCCACACTTCGAATCCCAGAACCTCAAGCTTAACCACTTGACTAGTAACTGACCTCAGGGCTGCTTGACCTTCCAGAGTTCACAGTTTGTGCTTCCGAGGCCAGAGAGAGCCCACAAGTATAGAGAAAGATACACAAGTAAAAGATGCAGTGTGAAAGATGGTGGCAAGGGGGGTAGAGAGCTAAAGAGAGCAGTCGTGGAGGAATAGGTAGGCTGAGTGTAGGATCTTCAAGATGTGGTCAGGGAAGGCCTCCTTACTGAGGGCCCATTAGAGCAGAATGGGAGAGTGGTGAGGGAGGAGAAAGCAGGGCTCTATGCTACATGCTGAGGGTGTCCCAGAGTGGGCCTTGCCCACTATATTATCTTTTCCGGGATTGTGGCCACAAGGCATCATGGGAAGCTGTTCTTTGAATTTTGACCTGACCATAGCGACAGAAAAAAAACAAAACAAAACAAAAAAACCAAACCAAGCCAAAAACAAACAAACAAACAAAAAAAACCCCATCATTTGAAATTCAGTCTGGGACGAGAACTGAAACTCCATGGCAGCCTGGGTCAGGTACTAACAATAGTGACCTTAGTAGTAGTAGCATTTAATCTCCCGTAGGCCATATGCCAGATAGTATTTGTAATATAGTCATAAGGTATGGCAGTCCATCCTCAGAATGAGCCTGAGTGTTGGATGCAATTATTTGTTTAATAAGATAGTTATTTATTTATTTAGTGTGTGTGTGTGTGTGTGTGTGTGTGTGTGTGTGTGTTTATGTGTGTACATGAATCCTGGTACCCATAGACGTGAATATCAGATCCCCAAGAGTCACAGATTGTTGTAAGTTATCTGACACAGGTATTCAGAGTTGAACTCAGGGGTTCTTTGCAGGAACAGTACAAGTTTTTAACTGTTGAGCTATCTTCCTGGCCAGCTGCTAGATACTATTCTTTCGCCCACTTTATACAGGAGAAAATGGAGGCTCAGAGTAGTTACAGAACTTGCCCAAGGTCAGCAAACAGCAGCTAGGCTTTGATCCTTTTAGCAACAGGAGCAGACTGTACCGATGTGGTCAGAACAGTGGACTGGAGACAGGGGAGGGGGGCACAAGAGACTGCCACTTGGCTTTGCAGCTGTCGTCAGAAGAGCCAGGAAGTTCAGATTCAGTTGAAAGCAATGAATAAAGGGGTATGGTGGTACATGCCTATAATCCTAACACTGGGGAGCTGGAAAGAAGAGGATGGCAGATTTAGGCCAAGCTGGGCTCTATTAATTTCATCTATTTCAAAATAAAGTCATATGTAGAATGGCACATGACCCAAGCTGGTGGGGAGGGTTTGATTTGCTGTCTCCATAGGAAAGGATGGAAGATGACTACCATCTCCCCTGGACTGTGAGCTCCACAAAGTCACATCTTGTGCTTGGTTGGTTTGATGCTCTATCATCAGGGCCTAGCACATAGTAGGTGACCGAAAAACAGTAAAACAAGTGAGCAAATCTTTTCAAGGCACCAGAGAGTTTGAACTTCTCCCGAATTAAGAAGGTAAGGCATGAAGTTCAAGGAGCATTGCCAAGGTAGAGCTTGGAGCTTTTGCTTGGGGCAGTAATGGCAGAGACCCAGAATAGCCATCCTAGTTGAACATGCTGCTAAGTCCTTGATATCTGCCTTCTGTCTCATCTTTCCCCCAGGGAAGTAGGGGTTATTCTTCTCTACCCTAGATAACAGAAGAATATAAGTGTCACACAGTGTCATGACACTAGAGTTCATTGTATAAACTGAGAAGCCTGCAGGGCTTTGCCAAGGTGGGCCAGCTGTTTAGTGTGGTCTCTGGCTAGGATGAATGATATCAGAAGTTCCTTCACGCTGGTATAGTGGGACACTCCTGTGACCTCCAGTACTCGAGAAGCTGAGGCAGGAGGATCGCAAGTTGCAGGTCAGCCTGGGCTACATAAGGAAGCCATGGCTAAAATTAATGACGAAACAGAAAGAAAGAAGGCCTCTTCCCATTGTGTCCTGCCTGCCCAGCCATGGCCGGTGAGCCTCCCTCTGGAAGCTCAATGTGGGAGGTGGACTGATTCTTTAGCTTCTCTGAAAGTGAGGACTTCAGGGCACTTCTTCCCTGCCTCTCCTCAGAGTTGGAGGGCTGGGCCGGTAAGGTAGAAAAGGGGAGAAACAGATCCTGTCTCCTGTGTTTGCAACCTTCAGAGAGCAAGACTGGCTTTTCTGAGCAGAGAGGGTCCTGCTCTATAAACTGGGTGTGAGCCATCCCATAGGGTGCTTCTGAGGAACAAGCAAAATCACTGTCCATGCCTGATGCCATCGGAGGGCTTAGTCCCAGACCAGCCAGGAGCCAGAGAGGGGTCAGGATGTTCTCCTTACACAGTACATTGTCAGGCTTTTCTAGCGCCTTTTTGTCTATTATAGCTTTAGCCTGGTTGGGAGAATTATTGTCCCTGTCAGGCTCAAAAATCATATGCCAACCGAAGGCAGGTAGTACCTCTGTAAGTCACAAGGGCAGACATTCCAAATTGAAAGAATGTGATCCTCCAGTGTGTGAAGAGCCCCTTGACCTCCCAAGATCACACTCCTCTGCCTTTGCGAGTCTGATCTTGGGGTGACAATCACAGTCTTACAAAGGGCTGGTTCTGCTAATCACTTCTTCCAAAGCAAGACTCAATGGTACAGTGAGGCTATCCTCAGAGGCACATTGTATGGTGAACCTCTCCCTAGTCTCCTTGCCTTGAGGCGACAACAGTAAGAAAACAGAAGGAAACATGGCTGTCACATCTTGAAAGAAGGAAAGTGAAACATAGTCACAGCAAGGGTTGGGACATGAGAGAGATTTGCAGGACTGCAGGATGGTGCCACTCTGAACTATGAAAACTATGTCCTTGACCATCCTTAGAAACTAGTTACTGAATAAACCACAACACAATTCTCTGTCATCCCTCCTGTCATTTCTCCTTCCATGCAAGCATGGCCCTGACTCACGCTGTCAACTGGTTGCTTTGTACAGAATGGGTCACTCCCTGCTGTTGCCTATACAGGTTATTCTTTGCATTATTTGATCTCCCTAGAGTCTACAAAGCATCCAGGTATAGATTGACTATTTCTTCTACTCAGTCCTTGGAGTGCTCTTTCTGAGACACCACATCTTTCTGCTCTGGGAAGTCGGCAGCTGTTATCTCACGATGATTGCCCTCTTCCTGTTGTGTGTTTAGAACTTTGCTTAAACTGCTAGCTCTCCATGCCAGCCCTCATGCTTCTTGACTCTTCAGAGTTTGTCTCTACGTTGTTGTGAACTCATTCAATGCTACCATCTACTTTATTGATTGTATCTGTCACCCTGCCTAATTTAGAGCTATCCCATTTAGCGAGGTTCCCACTTTCTTTATTTTCCTTCTCTTTGGTAGTAGAAATGAAACTCAGAGCATTGTGTATGCCCAAGCAAGCACTTTACCACTCAGCTATATTTCTAGCCTCAGGTTTTAGAAAAGTTTTTCTCTTCTTATTTCTTTTTCTAGTTTTGAGCAGCTACATCCCATCCATTTAAGGGATATAATTTTTTAACTCTTCTCTCTGTATGCCCTGCACATGCTTACTTCCAAAGTCTGCTAGCTTATTCGCTTATTCTCCAAAACATCATCTGGACCAAAGTAAGATGGCTTGTCTTAGGTCAAGCAACAGGCGAGCAGTAGAGCCAGTATTTAATTCTATAGAGGTACTGTGCTCCCAGCATCCTCAGTGACCTCTCGTTTAGAAATAAGATGAGGAGTGCTGCTGCTCAAATAACCCCAGGCTGGCCCTCAGAGGCCAAGCCAGTACTTACGACGTTAGAATCCAGGTGGCCCAGAAGTGCTTACCCCAAAGCGTTATTTTATGACCCTTTCATGCGATGGTCCCACGGATGTGAAGCAAACTCAATTAGAAATTTGTCTTGGTCTCTTTACTTCTCTCGCCGTTCTCTCCTTTACAGCTCTGGCCTCCCACTCAGGAGTCCAGTTAGTATGGCCGCAAGTGGCTACACCAAGGCAGTAAGGCATTACCTTATGACCCTTGCATGTGATGGCCCCACGGATGTGGAGCAAACTCTCATAGGCAAGGCTCTGAGAAGGCCAAAGATTTCCCTTCTGGGTTTCTTCAGGCTGAGCACAGCCCATCTTCCTCCAAAGTTTTCTATAGTCTCTTCTTCTAACTGGCGAAAGCTTGGGAGGGCCTCTCACTCTGCTGAGCCTTGACTTTCTCATCCGCACATTTCGATGATGCCACCTTGCCCTGTAGGGATGACAGGGACATTCACTAAGACAACTCATGGAAGGAGCTGGGCTTCCAGAACTGGGAACAGGAAGATGATAGCCTAGAACATGGTTTCTTGGACACTCTTCATACATTTCCCCAGACCTTTCTGCTTGAGAAATTTTTATTGGATGCTCAGCATAGAGATATATAAAACAGGGACCTTTCTGGGTCTCAGTTTCCATGTCTATGAAGTGGACATGATAAGATATGTCTTAGAGAGGCATTGTTAAAAGTAAAAGAAAGTGTGCTTAGCCAGGCGGGGGTGGCATGCACCTTTAATCCCAGCACTGGGGAGGCAGAAGCAGACAGATCTTTGTTAGTTCAAGTTCAACCAGCTCTACAAAGTGAGTTCCAGGACAGCCAGGGCTACACAGAGAAACAAACAAAAGGAAGGAAGGAAGGAAGGAAGGAAGGAAGGAAGGAAAGAAAGAAAGAAAGAAAGAAAGAAAGAAAGAAAGAAAGAACAAAAGAAGGAAGGATGTTTAGTACCTAAAAATGATTTGAATGTAGCCTATTCCCAACCACACAGGTAAAAGATCACTCACAGGAACCTGTCCAGCCACTCAGGAAGAGTGTTGCAGTTTTGACTTGGGCATTCAAAGTTCTTAAAGCAAGTGACCCAATCTGCCCAAGTCACTTGTTTCCTGCACCTTGTATGTCACTGTTCCCTTTCACCCTGCACCAAAGAGCCAGAGCTCTGGCTTCTGTACACACCTCTTCAGTCTCCACAGCCTCTGAAGGAGCCCCAGAGCCTGGCGGCTGGCTTGCCTGTCCCAGCATCTGCCTGAGATCCTCCCCATGTGTACCTGGAACCCTTTGCAAATGTCATCCTGGAACCTGATCTCAGGACATGTCACACCCTGGGGGGACTGGAAGGGTGAGGTCGAGAGTGAGGTTGCTGCTGGGGTCTCTGGATGCCCCCTGTCTGGGCCTGCAGTCCACAAAAATATCTCTCACAGCTGTTTCTGAGGCTTGAGGGAAGACTGGGAGAAGCAAGAGCTGGCTTTTCCTCTGCAGGCACAGCAGCCTGCCTTGATTGTGGGAGTTCTTTACAGTTTGGGTTTACCTTAGGAATTCCTAGAGTGTCCTAAGGATGTCCTAACACTTCATGGTCATGAGGTCAGTTACCCTCTTTATCCTGCCGTCCCCCTTTCTAGAGACAAGGAGCTGGGGAGACTAATCACAGCCTTGCACGGCCCAGTGCGGAAGCTGGGATCAGTAGGGTCTTCTTATGATGCCTAGTGAAATTTTTTTACGTTAATTTAGTGAGAGGCACTTGGTGCTAGTAAGCAGAGACACAGTTGGAGTGCAAAATCCCCACTGTAGTCCCCAGAGAGGGAAGCTCTGGTAGGTAAGGGAGACAGACCTCTTACTAGCGAGTCTTAGTTTGGGATATGATTGGAAATGGCCTCATTCTTGGGATCTCACCCATGAGGCCATGTCACTGTATTGAACAGGTGAAGGTGGCCCAGCACAAGCCTCCATTTGTTGCTGCCGGGGGCTTCTCATGGCATGACTTTTCCCCCATGCTAGAAAACTCAACCTGAGTGAGTGGTCCTGAGTTCAGGGAGCAAAGACTCTAGACATAGGAAACCTGTTTAGAGGAGACCTGGATACCTTAGACCTAGGATTCCTGGCTATTGAGCTTCTAGATTTTTGTCTCCTAGGTCATGGGGCTAAGGACAGATGGGGCATGTCTGGCTCTGAACATACACTTTGTACATCCTTCTGGTTTTATCTAGCCCAAGTCTAGCTAGCTCACCTCTGGATCTTACTTCCCCTGTTCCTGTTACCAGGATTCAGAAGCCATTGCCAGAGCATTTGGACAGCCCCTTTGAGCTCAGTGGGACAGAGATTAGTGTCTTTATATACATTACTATACCCAAGCCACACCCTCCCAATGAAGGTCCATGAAGCAGCAGTACTAGGACACTTCCATCCCCCTTTGTCTTGTTGCATGTAGTTGGACAGAGGTCTAGAGAGGGAAAGGGATGCCTTCATGTTCATACAGCAGGACAACGGCAGAATCCTCCCGAACACAGGGACCTATCGGTAGTGATAGTGATTGGTGAGAAAAGCCGAAGGGAAAGCTACAAGAGGAACATGGGATGAGCAGTGGCCGGAAAGTCAGGATGGGCTGAAAGGTAGCTCACACTGGAGTCATTAGCCCAGCTATCCTGTTGCTTCCATTGCTGAGGATTAGCACAAGCATCCTTCCCCCTGCAGCCCTCCCTACTGTGCAGCTGTGCAGGCTTTGGGTGGCATGCCCCAGATGTGGGAGGCCCCAGGCTGGAGGCTGGACTTTCTCTCTGGTGACGTTGTGTGCTCTCCCAGCATCCCGAGGGCACGGGCCAGCCTCTGGCTCATCTCTGCTGTCAGGCCTGGTGAAGGACAGTCAGCATGCCTGGCTGATCAAAGGCACTCCCGCCCTCTGGCTTCAGGAGTGTTGGGGCTGAAGGGGAGCGTAGAGAGCCCAGATGCCATTTTGCCATGCTTTGAAGTCCCACTGCATTCTAACAGGGTCTGGCTTGGGGGTGGGTGGGTGGACCACTCAAATACAAACTTAACAATTCCTGACCTGGTGCATGATGAGACAGGAGAACAGAGTCCTGCCATCTTTGACCAATCCTTTTACCTTGGTGGGCCTCAGCCTCCCTGACTAAACCAGGAAGGCATTGAGTTTGGCTGGGTAAGGGCCAGGCTGATTCTGCCATCTTGCAACTGTGATTTTTCTCTTCCTTCTTTTGGAGACCCAGAGCAGGCCCAAGTCAGCTGTAGTCTGGCACTGAAGACAGAGTGACTACAACTGCTAGGAGTGGGGACAAATCATTCATTTATTTGTCATTCATTCATTCATTCATTCAATCAATCATCTATCCCTTGATGAAGTACCACTGGATTCCTTAGCCATGGAAATAGGGCACCGTCACACGCCGCTGTACTGCCATGAGACCTACATTTGGAACTGGTCCACCCTTAGGTTACCTTGGCTCTTCTCTAGAATTAGGATGACCATGACCATGTTGGTTTGGAACATTCACTCAGCAGTGGCCGTAGTCAGCAGGGTCTTGGCTGAGTCTAACTCCAGCCAAATTAAATAACAAAAATAACTACAGAAAGCTTTCTCATGTTCATAATCTTGTTGGGATGTCTTAAGAGCAAGGGTAGACACACACTGAGGCAAGGAAGAATGTCACAGAGCTGGGACTGGACCGCTATTAGTGGATACTGATGTTGGAAATTCTCTCTTTCCTTGTACGTATATGTTCTGGGGCTGGGACCTGAGCTTGACACATACTAAGCAAGTATTCTAGAGCTGTGCTACGCCGTAGCCCTAGCAACTTTTCTCACCCTCCTTCTTCCTCCCTTATCAGTTTTTCTGAGATAGCATCTCTATATGTAGTTCAGGCTGACCCAAACTTTATGATTCTTGCCTGAGCCTCCGAGCACTAGAATTATAGGTATACCTGACTTGGAAATCATTTGTTAAATTCTTCTTTACAGGAGGCTGGCTGTTAGACGCCAGGAGAGGGAACTCTGCATTTCTGGCCTTTTCCTCTGGAAAATAACCTCCTTCCTTGCCCCTTCTCCAGCCACTTCAGCTTAGGCCCAAGATAATCTTATTAAGCCCTTTGACCTTCAAATAACCCAACAATAATGTTCCTGGTCTTTCTGAGTTTGCTGGTCTTGAATCAAATTTTTTAAAGCCTTTCTTTTTTTTCTCTTTCTTTCTTTCTTTCTTTCTTTCTTTCTTTCTTTCTTTCTTTCTTCCTTCCTTCCTTCCTTTCTTCCTTTCTTCCTTTCTTTCTCTGTCTGTCTGTCTGTCTGTCTGTCTGTGTTTGTACACAAACACACATATATGTCTGTGGATGCCAGAAGAGGATATTGGATTCCCTGGAGCTGAAGTTACAAATAGTTGACAGCTACCAGTGTGGGTGCCAGGAACTGAACCTAAACTTGGGTTCTCTGAAAGAACAGCAAGCACTCTGAACTGCTGAGTCAACCTCAAATAACTTCTTTTTCTTTTGTATGTATGTCCTTCAATGTTACAAAAGGAGAGGACCACACAGCCATCTCCGTCACTGGGCTCAATGGCCTTGTGCTTGGCTCTGGCCTACTTCACAGCCCTGTGTTACCTTGGGGTCAGGGATGAGAGCAGGCTGCCCAAACTCTCAGCCATCTGCTTGTCCTTGCTTGTCCCTGAAGACTCAGTCAGGGGTGAGCCAATCTGCTTATGGTCTCCAGCGCCAAAGGTCCTTGTTGCAGCCTCTAAAGAGCCAGGCTGTGCAGAGGGTGGCCAGGCTAGACTTGAGAACTGCATTGGGGACTATCTGCTGCTTACCCTCCCACAGCCACATTCCCTTAGAGGACCTCTGGACCTCCACAGGGCCCACTGAGTGACTGCATCCTAGGGGATGCGGGGGAGAGGAGAGGTCCGAATGTGAGAAAAATCAAAGCTGCCCCTGTGGCTTTAGAGGTATTGTGGGACTAGCTCAAGGTTTTGCCAGTGACAGTGAACAGAGGTCTACTCCAGGTGAAGACCAGGCTTATCCAGGACCAAGGCATCCCCTGCATAGCATACACACGTTCACAATCATGTATGCACACTTGTGGATGTGCACATGCCTATGCCTACATGGATAGAGTACAGATAAGAAATCAGGCCTTGTGAAGGTAAAGAAGAAGACCAAATTTAGGTTAGCAAGTCAGCAGTGCTCGAAGGCAGATCTATAGGTCCTCTGGCTATGTATGGATCAGTTTCATGCCTGTCTCCCCCCCCCCCCCACCTTGGAAGATCCACAGTAGCTGTTACAAACTGTGGGCCTCTCCTTAGTTCTCAAACATTGGCCGCAGGGTCTGGCCTCTTGCAGAAGTTCTCATTCACTGTTCACAGAACAGCCACCTCCTCACTGTTGGCCCACGGCCTTCTCTTCCAATAGCTTGGTTGAAGAAACTATTGGACCAGAAAGATTCCATGGAAAGAGTTGGACGCAGGCTGGGTAGCTCAGGCTGGGGGCAGGGTGGAGGCAGCTAGCTCTTCCATCATAGCCCCAGAACCCAGAACTACAAAGCTCCTGAGGGTGGTGAGGAGGAAGTGAAATGAAGCTGACTTGCTAAGTAGCCTGTCCTTGCCCCCCACTACCCCCCCCATCTGCCTGCCTGGCTAAAGAGGTGAGAGGCTCTGAGGATGATAATAACCATCCCTCCTGTCTGGATGGCCCCTTCACACACCACTAACTGCCTTCCCGCCCAGACTCCTTTTGTCTGCCCCCCAACACAAGTACAAGTGGTAAGAAATGATCCCCTTGGCCAGATGGCAGCTCAGAGAGCACAAGGAAACCTGCCTGAGGCTGCATAGCATCACCTCGGTGGTGACACTAACCTGAGACCCAGGGCACATGGCATGCTTATTTGCCCCTTAGATTCCTGTGGTGCTTAAAGACTCGGGACTAGGTCTGGATTTCTGTTCCAGCTAGGAGACAAACTGCTTAGAGTTTCTAGGCTGGAAGGGACCCTAGTGAGAAACGGTTGCAGATGGAGGGAGGGCACCAAAGGAGGATGTAACTAAAAAGACCAAATCTATGCTTATCCTGGGATGCCTTCATTTTGAGGAATTTTTTGTCTAGTTTCTCTGGAAAACAGAACAGCTGGCAGACATCCTCTTAGTTGTCCTCCATGTGGGAATGTCTTCCAGTTCATTCTTGAATAATATTTTCATTGGACATTGAAATCGGGGTTGGCCTCTCTTTCCTTCTGGGAGTTATTAAAGTACTGTGGCACTTTCTCGTGGCCCCCGTGCTATAACATGCTCCTCCTTTTGTAGTCAGGTCTCTTGGGAGGTGAGCTACACAACTGCAGTCCTTCCTAGCGTGTCCAGGGAAGAGCCCTACATGCTACTTGAGCTTCCGCTTTCCATCACTGTCCTGAAAGAGCAAGGCTGGGTGGTCATACTGGGGCCTCTCTTGGGACTCTGGCATTCTCTGAATCTCAAAGTTATCTAACACCCATTGTAAGAGAAAGAGGCCCTGCAGAGGTACCTACTGGCCTTGTTTCCTCTCCAGGACAGGGCCTGCATCCTGTGACTTTTGCTCTTTCTCCTTTGGCCTGCACTAGCCCCTGGCAGCCTACTGAGCCAGGGGGTGCTCTTATCATCCCCTCCCCAAATCCTTTGATTTCTTCTCCTGCAGACCATTGCAAATAACCTCCTTGGTGGGAGGTGGCAAGCTGAAGGGTCACCACAGTGCCTCCCACAGCAGGATCCCTATGTTCCAGTCTGGTGGCTGGCTTGCCACAGCCCACCTGTGAGCTTCAGTGTTCTCTCTGTCTGAGACAGCCCTTCTTCTCTCCTTGCAAGCTCATGCAGAAGTCTAGCTCTTCACTTCTCTGTGCATCGGCGTCTGCATCCAAAAATTAGGAGTGATGATACTATACCATGAAGTTGACAGGAAACATTTTGAACAGTGCTTGGCCCAGAACAAATACATTCATAGGCAGGTTCTGTATCTGAGAACACAACCAATCAGATTGAAAGCAATCAAGGAGAAGGCACAGCCATACTAAATAGGCCATCATCACAACTATTTACAGAGAATTTACATTGTATTAGGCATCATAAATCCTCTAGAGATGATTTAAAGTATATGAGAGGGGGTGTGTAGGTTTATGCAAATCCTATGCTACTTTGCATAAAGGACTTGAGTATTTGTAGGGCTGAGCATTCCCTGAGGACGCAGAACCCAGACCCTAGGACCCCGAGGGACTGACTCTACTCAAGAGAGATTAGCTCATCATTATAGGGATCAGTGACACCATTATACCACAGCAGCACACAGGTACCAGAAACAGACTCCCTATGTTCAAATCCCCTGTGTCACCTCAATCAAGTCATTTAACCTCTATGTGCTTCCATGTTCTCGTCGTTAAAAGGCAGCTAATCAGAGGCCCACATCACCAGGCTGTCACAAGGCTCACAGTATATATAGGCCCTTAGCATAGAGTGGAGCTGTGAGCTACTGATTCGCGTGAGCTAGAAGGATTACTCTAGCTGTTGAGAAAGAAGGACAATGAGAGCTATTGGGGAGGGATCAGCTGTAGCTTGTGCTAGGGAGGGACTCCTGTGTCCCCGAGGTAGCCCTTGGACCCTACCAGGTTCCCGGCAGGCTGGTGGCATTCCTATCTTTTTCGGTTCCACCTTCCACTAGGAAATATAGAGAGTCGGCAGACAGCTGCAGCCTAAACCAACAATCCCGAATTGCTCTGCCACCTTCGATAACCTCCTCTCTTGCTTTCAGTTACCCTGCCTCATGCCGAACTTCAAGGCCCCCTTTGGGAGGCCTCCTCAAATTTCAGCATATCAACTAAGCACCCTGTGGGCCACAGGATGTTCTCACAGACCTGTGTGGGGTACAATTGTTACCCCTGGCTGCATGGGCCTGCCTGCTCACCCATCCCCATGGTCAGAAATGACATCAGATGGACACATTTACAGTTTTGATCAAAACTGGAGAGAAAGCCACTCTTCATCAGTCTCCTTTCCCTCGAGCAGGTTTAGAATTTATATGAAGAGAGGAGCAAGACCCAGGACTGCGCTTCTGGATATTTGGCCCTGGGTCTCGGTGACCCGAGAGCTGGAAGAGGTCACAAAGGGGAAGGCAATTCAGGGTTGTTGCGTCATGCTGCACTGCCTGCCAACTCTCTATATTTCCTGATGGAAGGTGGAACCAAAAAAGATGGCTTAACACAAACAAACTAACTAACTAACTAACTAATTTTGAGGGAGACAGTACTGCACTAGAATCCTAGATTGTCGTCCATAGCCCTGGCCTCTGACGTGACTGACCATGGGGCTCTCTTTCTTCTCAGGCCTCACTTCACTTGTTCATCTATCTCACGAGCAGTTTGACCCAGGTGATGAGTCTGAGGCACCTGTCTCCCAGGTGGGTCCATCCTGGTAGCCTTTGTCACTGTCGTCCCTGGGTGGAGCTGGTCCAGGGCCTGCCCTCAAACGTGTTGTGAGGAGACGGAAACTACATTGCGATGGATTGACACAAGTCCAGCCCCCTATATGCCTCCCACAAGGCCTGTGGCCCAGTCTTGAGCCACCTTTGCCTACCTAGCGTCCTGGTCTTGGCAGCCGAGGGCTTGAAGGCAAAGCTTAGCTGCTGCATAGAGGATGGAATACCGGGGCCCCAGCAGGAATGCAGCTTGGTTTATTTTGGTCCTCTAAATTGGAAGGCTGGAGGCTCTCATTTAGCATTCCTGCTTGGAGCTGGAACCCAGGCTGGGGTGGCCTGCCTCAGCTGCCAAGCCCAAGCCCCCCACCAGACCACAAGCCAACCTCAGCTGCTTGTGGCTGCCCCTGCATAGCAGCACCGCAGACAACAGGGCCCCTTAACTCTCCTAGCATTGTCGTGGCGGGGGGAGCTCCACTGTCATGAGAGATCAGCAGGATGGGGCCTGGATCAGGGTGGGCTCAGCCAGTCCCTGGGCCCATTCTGGGCACCTGCCCTCTAAGAGCCTTTGCAGGGCCACAGGTTTTTTTTTGTTTGTTTGGTTTTTTTTGTTTTTTTTTTCATAGAGCTGGAGCTGAGCAAAAAATGAGGCAGTAGAAATGACGGCCTAGGGCCCAGAGGGCCATTGGGCTTTGAGGGAAGGGCCAGCTGTTTTCCATCTTCACTGAGGGCTGAGGGAAAGGAAACAGGCTAGAAAAACAAGGAGAGGGGCTGAAGTCTCCAAAGACCAGCTTTCCAGCCTTGGCCTACTGTGGAGAAGTGACCAGCCCTCCAGCCATTCCCCCTCCAACCTTCCATGCTGTTACCAAAGGCACCTCGCCAGCAAAGGCTTGATCGGATTATCCTTTAATTAAAACATTTCAATGGCTCCCTATCATCTACAAGGGGAAATCCGCCTCCCATTCAAGGACCTAAGGCCCCTCACAATGTGGCCCCTGCCTACCTTTTCTGCACAACTCCCAAGGTCTCTCCACCCCCATACACCACAATAACTTGCCAGCTGCCTTGCCCACCCCCAGACCTCCCATGTTGTGTCAGGCCTCCATTTCATCCCCCTGCCTGGGAAATTCTTCCTTGTCTACATTGGCAAACACTTCCTGCTCAAATAGTTCAATTCCAGGCCAGGTGTGGTGGTATAGGCCTGCAATCCCAGCTCTCAGGAGGCAGAGGCAGGAGAATTGGTAGTTCAAGGCTAGACTAGTTCTACATAGTAAGCTTTAGCTCAACACAGAAAGCCCCAAATCTTGTATGACAAGTGTTGCTCGGCTGTAGGGTGCTTGCCTAGCATATACAGGTCCTGCTTCCATCCCCGAACTGTAAGGAAAAAGGTTTCTGATTCTGATAGAAAGTTACCTGTTCTCTGTCTTTTGCCTCCGCAGTGCTAATGTCAGGCTTGTAGCCACTTCAAAAGTGTTAACTAAGCGCTTGCCACATGCCAAGCGCTGTTGTAGGCACAAGAGACACCCTGGTAAAGTCCATAGGCCTCAGCAGCTGTCCTCATGGAATGTCACATAGGTGAGAAAGGTAGCCAATAACCGCGCACGTAACATGAGGTCAGTGATACATACCAGGTGTGTTGGCAATGAGCCATCAGCTCTGGTCTGTGGCACCTGCTGCTTTCTGTGGGGACATATGTCCATCATGGTGACATTGCAGAATACAGGGTTGGGACTAGGAAACGAGAGCCATCTCTTGCCCACTCCTATCATTCTCTGAGTGTCTAGATCATTTCCAGGTTTTCAGATGCACACTTTCTGTTTGCACACCGTAAAGTGTACGAGTACTCAACATGGATATGAAGCTCCAGAACATTTTGCATGCCCACCAACTTGTGTAACCACCTCTTAGACTGAGATCTAGGACATTTCTAGTGCTCCAATAGGCTCATGTGCCTCCCCAATCAATGTCTCACTATGTCCGTCCTCTTTCATTCCTAGGGACCCAGTTTTCTTTGCTCTTGAGTTGCTATAGCACGTTCTTTTTGAGCATGTTTGATGTCTTTTACTCAATTTAGCAGAGCTTCTAGAAGATTTGCCAAGGTCGTTGCATTTTGAGGGAGTCCATTCTGTTTAATGACAGTGTGGCATTCCATCAATTGATTATCCCTAGGTGCCTTCCATTACTGTTTGCCAGTCTCCTTGGGCCTAAGAAACGGCATCGAACAAAAAAAAGGAACTCAAGCCCCCTCTCCCCTCCCCCCGCCCCCAATGATTGTGCGTATAATGTGGGCTCAGCCTCTCCTAAGCTTGTGGATCTGGAGAAGGCACTGCACATGTGTGTGGGAGTCCATGAGTGTGTTCGTGAGTGTGGAGGTCAGAGGTCAACCTCAGGTGTCATTAAGCAGGGGCCAAAGGAGAAGCTTTGCTTTGGTGAGACAGCATCTCTCACTGGGCCTTGCTGCTTGCTGCTTAGCTTGGGCTAGCTAGTGAGCAAGCCCTGACTATTCTTCTGTCTGAGCTTACCCATCTCAGGAATTGCTAGCGCACCACCACAGCCCACCTTTTAGATGAGTTCTTCTGGAATGCTTATATAGCCATAAGTACTTTATGATGGGGCTCTCTTCCTAGCCCTGCCCCCCTCTTCTGTCTCTTTTGATTGCTTTGGTTTGTTTTTGCTTTTGGGGATGGCAAAGCCTCTGGCTGACCTCACCATAGCACCTAGGAGCTTCTCTTTCATCTTTTACTTCTGAAAATGAAGAGTATTGTGGTCAGCCCTCTTATAGGGTTGCCAAAGATCTGGTGAGCCTCCCCGTAGGAAGCCAGGCACGAAAGCCTTGGTACACCAGGCTCAGGACCCTCCCATGCTTCGCTTAAACGTTGGAGGAGCAGTGGATGAAGTATGCCTATGTGCATGTGGGTGGACATAGTGACTGTGTGGCTATTGGGAGGTCATACAACATTCCCTCAGATTACTTTTGGGGTGGCTGGGGGCAGGTTTTTGAGAGGCCAGAGACACTTACACGATACAGAGACCCAGCATTTGAGCTGCTGACCAAAGGACCTTTCATATTCCCCATTCTGAAGAAAGAGGAGAGGGAAGGCACTCATCACCCCTGTCACCAGCCCCTGTCACCAGCCAGCGGGAAGGCAGGAGCCAATGGTATTCCTGGTGGGTCTCTGTGTGAGAGCCCAGACAGGACCCGAGAAGTCTTCTAGGCTTCCTTGGCTTGGTGTGTACCAGAGCAGAAAGACTCAAAGCTAAGTGTGCTTGGCTCAGAGTCAGTGGCTTCAGGGCATTTTGGAGACCTTGAAGCAGTGCAGCTGGGAAAGCACACTGTGTTCTAGCCTGGAGGACCTTGGGCCTGGTGTCACCCGCCATATAAGGAGATACCGGAGGTGCTTCTACAAGCACATACCCTTACAGTGGGTGCATCAACACATCATAACCCCTCCTCCCTAACTATTTCTTGAGGAGAGAGTGGAGGAGGAGTGCCTAATGGGAACCATGTATCTCAGCTCCAGGTTCCCAGGCCCCTCAGCTCCTGCCCACAAGGGGCCTTGTTCTTAGTGTTGCCACTTCTGAGCCTCTCTCTCCTCACTCCCTTTTGGTCTCAGTGGCTTCAAAAGACATTATTTGTGCATGACAGGCCCTTTTCTGTTCAGTTATCTGTGTCAAACCCTGGCCCTTGGATACCTCCCAAACAGACAAGACTAATGGTTACAAACTACCCATCCTGGCTCTGCGCTCCCTGGGTATCATCAGGCCATGCCTTTCTTTTCCACCACTTTCCTATTCTTCTGACTGCTGGTGTACAAGGGCTTTGTTGGCAGGTAGTGAAAGCTAACAGAGGGAACTGAGCTGAGTTGAGCTGAGCTGAGCTGAGCTGAGCAGCTCAAGGTCCGGAGCTGAGAGCCTGAAGGGAGAAGAGCAGGCTAGGTTCTGTTTAGGATTGAAGCTTACACGGGGCATCAGGCTCTAAGGTTGGGACCTGATGAATCTGGACCGTGTTGAGGCTGATCACTCAACCTGTGTTCACTAAACCATTATGGAACAGCAGTTGAGCACCAGGTCACAAGTTCAGAGCTGGAGACACAGCCATGTAGAAGATGGACTCTGCCCCTGCTATAGAGAAATTGCAACAAGCCCCTGTTCTTCAGTGGGGCCTGAGATGTCCATCCATAACACCTGCCCTCTTGCTTGTAGGGAGAAATTAGAGACCACAATGTGTTGATAGCAACAAGGAGAGTGAAAACCCAAGATGAGACCCACATTAAGATCTGACCACTATTCTTCCCAACCCTCCTCCCTAGGAAGATACTTTATTCATGGCTTGGAAAATAGGACCTGGGGAAGACTTGGCTTTCAATAGGTTCTTCCCTGGGTGTCCACAGCCAGGCTCACAGCCCCCTCTCTGGCACCTTTGCACCTTTTGTTTGGCCAGGCAGACACAGAAGGGATGCCGGCTGCTTCCTCCCTCTATTTGTGCCTACCTCTGGAACTGGAATAGGGGTTCCTGCAGGGCAGGGCCTCCCGCTTCTGCAACTCTAGCTTCTCAGCCAGGCTATGGGGAACATGGAGAATCTACCCAATGGGTACCTGAGTTCCCAAAGCTGAGTTCTCATGCACCCTCAATACTTGAGTCTGGGGGCTGGCGGCTTGTGTTTGCAATGTGGTTTTTGTGTCTGACAAGCATGTTTGACCCTGTGACTTCATCTTTTGGTGTCTTGTCTTTCTACTGGAAAACTAGCGATGAGTAAAACACTGATATCCTAAGGTTGCTGGGACACCCAGAATAGTGGCGATGCTCAGAGAGCTCTAGCTCTTCCACTTAGCTACCGCTGCCACATCTCCTAGGCAACCACTGCAGCACCATCTCACATGACAGATAAAGCGACTTCTTGAGCAGACTATGCAGCCGAGCATAAATGGCTGTTCCTCATACAATTGGCCCTACCTGTCTGTAGATTCCCCTCTCATATACAGATACCATATCTGGGGATCAAAAACACTTGAAAAATGAATGACAACTGCAATGAGCATGTAAAGACATTTTTCTTGTCATTAAGCAGTGCAGTTTAACAATTGCCATAATATTTCCATTGCATTCTATGGCTGAGGGATGAAGCAGGTGTCTCATTCATATCAGGCAAGAACTCTATCATGGAGTGACCCCTTTGCCTGCTGTATTAAGTATTAGAAGTCATTAACAATTTATTTAACTGGATGTCCTATTGTGTGCCTGAACTCCTAGCACTCTGGAGGCTGAAACAGGGGAATAATAGTGAGTTTGAGGCCAGCCTAGGTTACAGAGGGAGATCCTGTTTCAATAAAATAAAAGTTCCAAAAGTAAATAAATAAAAAGTTATTTCTATGGGAGAATATGTGTAGACTATATGCAAATATTATGCTATTTGGTATCAAAGACTTAAGGGCTGGCAGAGTTTGCTGTCCAGAACAGGGACAGACTCTTAAAAAGACGAGGGTTGGATATGCCATGGGAAGACTAAGCACTGGCCAAACTCTTTTAAAACTTGTTCATACGTACATAGGGGTGCTGTCAGCTGGAGACTGAATTTCCTGTTTTAGTTTATTTTGTTGGTTTGGAGTTTTGGTGTGTGTGTTCTTACACACACACACACACACACACACACAGTTTTTTGTTTGTTTTGGTTTTGCTCTTGTTTTTGTTTTGAGTTAAGGTCTCACTCGATAGCCTAGACCGTTTTTCAAAATCACTGTGTAGCCCAAGCCAGCCAGCTTTCAGAGTGCTTGGATTACAGGGCATACACCCCCATGTCTAGCCAAGACTCCACATTTTAATACTTCCTTACATTTAGTGTTGTATAAATGTGCTTGCATGCAGGTGAGCCACAGTGGGCATATGTGAGAGGCAGAAGACAGCTTGCAGACATCAGTTGGCTCCTTCCCCCATGTGGGTTCTGGGGCTCACTTTAGTCTTGGTGGCAAGTCCCTTTCTTTGTTGACTGAGCCGTCTTGCCAGCCTTTTGCATTTCTTTTGTTTGTCATGTTGCTTTGAAACCATGCCATCAGGTAGCTCAGCATTGTTTGAAACTTACAGCAATCCTCCTGCCTCTGTGTCTTGAATGCTGAGATCCAGCAAATACTAGTAACGCCAGGAAAGATTCTATTTCTGACAAACACCTGGGTCATGTTGCTGGTCCAGGGCTCCACATTTTGAGCATCTCTTGCTGATATTTAGCCTCCAGGGGTAGCTCTATACATAGCAATCTTTAGAGCATTTAGAGAGTCTCAAAGGCCAGGACAGATGGTTCCTGAACTCCTGTAACCAACATTCTGAAGGACATGTTGCCATTCCTGATTTCTAGATAAGAAAACTGGGGCTCAGGAAATCAAATGACTGTCCCAAGGTTACAGAGCTTACAGGTAGCCCAGAAAGGTTTTAAACTCAGGCCTGGATGACTCCAAGTCTCATCTTTCTCCATTCTAGAAAGATGTTCCACAGAACCTCTGTCCCATTGAGAGAAGATGAAAGCAATAGCAAAAGTCATAGCCTGGGTGATATTCTTGTGAAAGTCAAGAGCACTTGTCTAGCCACTGCCTGCCTGCTGGGGACCAAGAGATTTTGGAATATATGTGTGGGTAGTTAGATGCATGAAGGCCCTTGGCTTTCCAGGGGAGAACCCTTTGGTGGGTCTTTATGGCTCTCAGGATTTCTCAAAGGTAGTCAGGCCCAAATCCAATATAATGACGTCTCAACCAGAAGGCCCATTTCTGCATTTAAGGTGAAGCCATCCGGTGTTCTCAAGTTGTTTTTTTTTTTCCCCATGAGATAACACACAGCCTAAGGAGGTAGATCTTGGTGTTTCTGGTAACGCCATGGTTCATAGTTATTCAGTCCTAGCCAAGCTTTACAAAAAATGTTTTTTCCCCTTGCATGTCAGGCTGGAGAAATACCTCAGTAGCTAAGAGTACCAGCTGCTCTTCCAGGGAACTTGGGGTTCAATTTCCTGTTTCCCTGTGGCATTTCATAACCATCTGTAACTCCAGTCCCAGGGGATCTGACACCCTCTTGTGGTCTCTGCAAGATGCATGCACATGGTACTTAGACATTCATGTAAGCAAAACACACACACACACACACACACACACACAAATAAATAAATAAAATTAAAAAAATTATTTAAGAAAAGAAGGGACTGGAGAGATGGCTCAGTGGTTAAGAGCTCTGGTTGTTCTTCCAGAGGACCTGGGTTCAATCCCCAGCACCCACATGGTGGCTCACAACTGTCTGTAACTCCAGTTCCAGGGGGTCTGATACCTTCACACAGACACACATATAAGCACAACACAAATACACATAAAATTAAAAGAAAAAAATCAAAGGAAGAAATGGAAAATCCTCACATCTTCTAAACCCCAGATCGTTCTAGCTCCCTTCTTGATTAGGCCGTGGCAGCAGACAGCAATGAACTCGAATTCTTAAAGCATATTTTGTATAGGTCTCCTTGCCCTATAAATATTGAGAATTTGGTTTCTGGAGACTGAAAAACCCTTAGAAGTGTAAGTCAAAGTGTGTGTGGATATGATGTTTTCCGGGGTCGCCATTCACACTTTCACTATTTCTTTACTCCTTTAGCAAATGCTTGATTGTCAACTCCACACAGGTCAGAGTTGGGCCTAGGAGCATGGTGATGACTGACAGGGATCTCTGCCTTTGAGGAGCCTCCAGTATGAGTCTCAAGGAAGCTGAGATCTACATTTAAATGCAGACTTGAGTTTGGAGCCCGATTGGCTTCCATTGAGTCTCATCTCATCTCTACCATCAGTGGGCAGCATTAATATCTTCAAAGGGTTTATCGACTTTCATCTTATTTTATACATATGAGCGTTTTACCTACATGTGTGTATGTGTGTACTATGTTCATGCCCAGTGCCTGTGAAATCCAGAAGAGGGTGTTAAACTGCCTAGAGCTGGAGTTACAGACATTGTGAGCTACCATGTAGGTTCAGGGAACAGAAACTGGGTCTTTTGCAAGGGCAGTGAGTATTCTTAACCCCTGAGCCATCTCTCCAGCCCAGCCACTAACATTTTTGAAGTTAGGCCCAAGTGAGATACAGAGTAAAGTGGGGCAGGGCATGCTTGAGGTCATACAGAAAATCGGTAATAGACCCCCAAACAAAGCTCCAGGCTTTAGAGCTCCCAGTGTGGGGCATTGAACAACCCACATATGAAGTGTTTAAGTGGGCATGGAGCCAATCCATGGAGCTGCAAAGAATGACCACTTCATGCCTGGGATCCCTGGGCCTGGTGTGCTTTTTTATAGCTAACGAAGGTACCCCTGCCTCCATCCCCCATTCTTAGCTAATCCGTTTCTAACACAGATTGCCTGGGGGAACCTCACCCCCACAGCTCTCTCACCCCACAGGCAGCTGTTCCCCTTCCAGCCTGCTGGGTGGGCTCCGGACCTTCCTGGGGCCTCTCTCCCTGAGATGGCCCAGCTGGCGGGTCCAGCTGGGGGTTTCAAGGAGGATGGGGCCCATCTGGAGGGGCCTTCGAGTGAGGCAGAGGGGCCAGGAGGGAGGAAGAGCCCCCTGGGAACCTAAGCCTGAGCTTGGCGAGATCTCAGAATGGTGCACAAACAGCTCCCTGGGTTGGTGTCTAAGGGCACCCTCTGAGGCCAGGAAGGACTCTGAGAGATCACGGCTGCTTTTCCAGTCTCCCTCTAGGATGCACTTATGCAGGCTGTAAATCTGCATTTTGAAAGGCTTCGAGCTGACCTGTGAATACCCTCTTTGCCCAATACTCCTTGGCACCCCTTTTCTTTCTTTTCTGGGAACTATTGGGGTCCAGGTGCCAGGCGATGTGTGGAGAATACAGTCGGAGAACACTTCCCTCTGTCTCATGGGGGAGACCAACCACAATTGTCCACTCCCACAAGATACCCTCGTGCTTTGCCTTTTCTGAAGAGGGAGGAGATGACTCTGAGGAGGGCTGGGAGCATGAGGAAATGCCTCCTAGAAAAGAAGAAGGACCGGCAGATTTCTCAGCAGGTCAAGCCACTTCCTGTGTAAGCCTGACAACTTGAGTTCAAGCCACCAGGGCCCAAACAAAGATGGCAGGAGAGAACTGACTTCATAGGGCAGTCCTCTCACCTCCCATGTGTATCCCAACGATACTGATAAAAACCCTTCAAAATTAACAAGAGAACGAGGACAAGCAGACAGCCTTCTCTGGCCTCTAGGGGGCTGTGCCGTTAGCTGGTTAGATTCCTATTTGGGTGAGGTGGTTTACCCGGATGGTTGACTGACCTCTGTTTTCCTACTTTCTGGGTCAGGAGAGCCATTCTCCTAAGGAAGGGTGAAATGGGGAGAAGGAGGGACGGAGGGAGGGAGGGAAGGGGGGAAGGGAGGGAAGGAGGGAGGGAGGGAGGGAGGGAGGGGGGAAGGAGGGAAGGGGGGTAGGGGGAAGGGGGGAAGGGGGGAAGGAGGGAAGGAGGGAAGGAGGGAGAAAGAGACTATTGGGATACCTCTAGCTCTACCGGAGTTCTTCCTTTGTCCCTGTGGTTTCCACACACAGGTCACAGTGCTGTCTTCTTTGATGATCCTAAGGGTCATCTTCATTGTTTCACTCTCGATAAGCTAAGCCTCTCCAAGTCACACTCCCCAGTTCCTCTCAGTTTCCCACCAGGCCAGAGAGCGCCCTTCCTAGCCATGCTACCAAGTGGCTGTTAGCACCTTAATACATGCTGCCCGCAGGTGATGCTAAATCCCAGGGCTCTCTGTTAAGTCTCTGTTCTAGAAACCTGAATTCCCTACTCTGTATGGCTCCAGCCCAAGACTTGGTGGACTTGCTTGGTAAACCCCGTCTATCACTGGTGCCTGCTTGCCTCTACTCCCTGGGCTCATCTGCTTCCTGCTTCCTGTCTATGTTGTGGGCTGTGGATAAAATGGAGGACCACAGTCTCTTTGTCTCAAGACCCTTTTTTAGTCATATCCGCTAAGACTCTTTCCCCAAACCAGGTACCATTGGAGAGATCTAGGGACACGGATGTGATGTCTTCAGAGGCCATTGTTTTAGCCTGCTCTAGGGATTTAAGAACCTGTCTGGAATGCAAGGATGCAAGAATAGGATCTTAAATCGCTCCCTGTGTTAGTTGTTTTGTAAACTTCAGCCCTTTGGAGTTTTTTCAGGAATATTTTGGAAAAAAAGACCTTGAAAGCTGGTGAGCTTAGCTCTCCCAACCTCTGGTTGGACCTGTGCTCCCAATTTGGTCAGCAAGCAGCCATTGTCTGTGCATGCACCAGGAGAAAGCTGGCTCTGCAAAGAAAGCCCTTGCGCACGACTTTGTCAGGATGTCTGGAGGTCAGAGTTCAGTTTCTGACATGCTGCCTTGTGTCCTCAAGAGCCCGAAGAGAGCATCAAGTACATGTTAGAGTGCATGGTTGGTCCTGAGGAAGAGCAAGGTGCTAAGCCTGTAGCCAGATGGCCTTCCCTGCTTCAGGGATTGGGGATGCAGCAGAGAAGAATAGATTGTAACCATGGCTTTGGTTCCATTGGGAGCAGCCAGTCTCTCAAAGAGAAGAGGAAGGTGTTTTCAATGCCACAGAATAGGCTGGACAAAAAAAGACACCCAGAGACATCAAATTCCAGTCCCTGCAACTATCCTCACCCCAGCAGTATGTGATTTCAGGAAAGAATCTTGGCAGATGAGACTAAAACATGGCTCTGAAATTAGGAGATCGTTACCCTAGATTTTATCACAGAGACCCTCATTGTGATTACATAAGAGACAAATATCGTTTTATGAGGGAGCGGAAGAGAAATAGCTTGGACAGAAAAAGAAAAGAAAGCCACGTGACTATGGAGGTAGAGATCATGGTGAATTGGCCACAAACCAAGGAATTCTAGTAGTCACCAGAAGCTGAAAGAGCCAAGGACAGAATCCCCTTAGGAAAGACTCGGCTGTTTTTCTGCTGTTTTCCAGTGATCCATTTGGAAGTCAAGGTCTTGGACATGCTAAGCCAATGCTCTCTTCCCAGCCCCTGTCAAGTACCCAGCATATGTCAACAGCTACCAGAAACTGGTGGGTAAAATCAGCAGACAGCAAAGGGGCCCAGACCAAGAAAGGAAGGGAAGCTGAAGGCAAATGCAGGAAGAGACAGACCTACGGCTGGTGTCGCCAGGGAGTTGGGGGAAGAGGCTCGGCAGAAGGCAGAGGTAGAGCTCTCAATACTGTGGCAGTTGGATACATTAGGGCTGAACAGACTCACTAACTCTGACTATAGAGGCTGTGTGTGTATGAAAGGCCATCCTCTGCCAAGTTAGGCCCTCCTCTCCCTCCTAGGAGAGGTACACAGCACTCCATCACCATGCTTCAGAAGACAGACATGGAGGGGAGACAGATCCAGGTCCAGATTTAGCATGGCCACATCCCAGAGCTCACTGCCTCTCTGAGCTCATCCTTCCAGCTGAGGAAATGAAGAAGCTGATGTTGGCATTGCTTCTTATCAGTGATAGGAATGTCACCTCCCCAGCATCTGGACTACAGACCCATAGTAGGCAGCTCTAATCCCATGCTCGTGCAAGACCATTGACCCTCTGCCCTCAAAGCTGTGTCATAAGGACAGTGCCTCCTCCTCTTTGGCTCCACCCTCCTGACCCCAACCTGTCTTGGCTCCTCAGCACAGTGCACTCACAGGGGAGAGTGAGCTGATATTGGCTATTTATAGCATGAGATGTGATAAACACTTCCATAGGTATTTCTTGATCGACTAAACTTGACAGAGATTACAGAAGCAATGTATTTAGAGCACCCTGCTACCTTCTTGCACCGAGGTCACCAAAAGTGTGTGAGGGGTGTTTTTGTCTTATAGCCATTCAGACATTTCCTTTTTAAAATTAATTAACATCCCACATGCTGCTCCCCTCTCAGTCCCTCCCTCACAGAGTCCCTCCCCCATCCCTTCTCCCCTTCTCCTGTATGAGGACCCAATTGAAATGTTTCTGGTGGGCAAACCATACCCTCCTCTTGCTCCTGGACCTCTACAATGCACTGGCTAGCTCTGCCCCACCTATTTTGGGTAGACAGCCTGGGGACATCTTCTCAGTCAGGTTTGTGTTCCTAGTGAAGGAAGTCTCTGGCTCTGTTCAAACAGAACTAAACAAGCTGATGTCTTCAAGGATGAAATACATCTTCCATGACAAGAACCAACCCCCCTACCCCACCCCAACCCCCACCCCACAGCCTAGCTGAGTGATGTCAGGGGAGTTTGGTGGCTTTCCTTGTTTTCCCTTTCTGTGAAATGAGATGAGGAAGAGCCAGCCATCCTCTGACCCTCTCAGGAGAAGAGTCATCGAGGAAGTATACAGAAAGATCTCTGACCCACAAGCCCACCCACTCGGGACAGTTTAGCTCAGTCTCCCTTCTAGTGAAGGTCTCCAGTGGGCAGTAAGGAGTTTGGCTTCTGGCTTCTCTAAGGTCTACCTTTAGTGGGCCTGCCTGTGATTCACGCCCTGATGCTCAAGAACCAGGCTTCTGGGTTTCTAGGTTTTCTTTCTACTACCCACTGGGCCTCTCCAAGACAGCCAATGCCTGCTTTCTAGGTAACCAAGCTGGTAATGGACTTCATGGTGTGGGGGCTCTGGCCAATAGTGAGGCTTTCTGTGTTCCATCCGTCCTGATCCCCCTGCTGGCCCTTCCTATGGCAGCGAGTTCTATAGTCTGTTAGACTTCCCAGAGCTCTCCCAGAGCCTTAGCACTGCATTACTGCATTACCTCCTGCAGCCCAGAGGCAAGGGGCAAACAGGCACAGTAGGTGGCTGGCAGCAACCTGGGACAATAAATGCTGAGGTGAGGGCCGAGCCCATGGTCCTTGTCTTCCTCAGCTCTAGATCGCATTCCTTCCTCTGCTGCCATTGACAGTAGTAGATTGCCCTGATTTCATTCCAGGCTTCTGCCTGGACCACACTCTCACTCACTTCAGCTCCACGGAGAGATTGTCTTGTCATCAGAAGCAATCAAGTCACAGATAGCCCTCTCTTTAAAGGACATTATCTGGAAGGCCTGCACTCCCAGGACTTTGTGTATCATCCCTTCTTGTTACAGAAGGGAGCTTTGTGTGTGCTTTGTTCCCTGTGATTCCCTGGAACTTTGGGGCACTTTGGCCCATCATACAGAATTGAATGGTAGCATTAGGGTAATCAGCGCAGGGAACGTGGAAGGAAGGTTTCCCTGACCAGGTAGAACCTGACCTAGAAGGGGGCTTCCTTTCGTGGAGTGAATAGAGAAAGCTAGTCCTAGATAGCACGTAGAAAAGATAGGGGAAGGTGACTAGAGGGAACTCTACAGAATTCACATTCTAGCCTAGGAAATGAGACCTGAAGCTTGGGCTTAGGAGAGGAGTGGATCTTGGGGGAGGGGGGATCCACACTTCTACATGGTGCCTCTCAGATAGTGGTGGAGGCCTTGCTGCCCACAGTGTGGAAGGGTCATGGTGAGAGTTACCTGAGATAAAATCTGTGTCTGCCCCTTTTGTGTATGGCCACTCGCCCTTCCGCTAGCCATTGTGTGTGGCAGGGCACTCACCAGAAAACCATGGGCCCAAATAAACTACTTTTCCTCATAAATAATCCAGTCTCAAATACTGTGTCATAGCAACAGGAAATGGACCAGAACAAAACCCATTCAGCCAGCACTGACAAATGCATCTGCATCCTTTAAGAGGACTGACTGCCAGGGATCTGTTCTAAGGCAGGGTCAGAACTAGGCTCTGCAATCAGGAGAGAGTACCAGGCTACAAGCTGTGTGATCTCTGCCAGGGTACCTGGGATCTCTGAGCCACAGCTTCTTCATCCGTACAGTGGAAATGGCCACCCCCACCTTGTCGGACTGTGATGAGATGTATTGGCTAGAATGTGAAAACTGGACGGGCACATGTGTATACAAATGCTTGGACGTGATTAGGAGCGCTACTAACTACTTTCCTCTCCTTCCAGACCTATTGAGAAGCCTCAGCCAGAAGAGTCCAAACCAATTTCTGAATCTTTAGGAGGTCTCATGAGAAGGACAAGGAGCGAGGTTAAAAGACTGCAGGTTAGATGTTGTAAAGAACTGACACAAGGAGGCCTTAGAGCCAAGAAAAGGAGCTAGGAAGGATGCTCCAAGGAATTGACATCTGTGCTGAGACAAGTATGACACAAAGGAAGTGGCCAGGAGGAGAAGTGTGGAGAGTGCGCTCCAGATGGAGAAAATAGTTAATGCAAGGGTCCTGTGGCATAAAGCGGTTTGTGGCTTCTAGACACAGATGTCTGTAATTGGAACAGAGCAAGTAAGGGGAAAGTGATTACAGATGAAGCCAGAGAAGTTGGCAGGGGCCAAAACTGTAGAGAATTTTATAGGCCATGGGTAAGAACTTCACATTTTACTCCGAGGGACATGGGAAGCCCTGGGGATGGGGCAGGGGGCTGAAGTGATTGGTTTAGGATTATCCCAGATAGTCTAGCTTTTGCTTGAAGAGCTGTTGAGAGGGGGAAGGTGCGTCTTTGAATCGGGGAGGCCAAGAAGCTGCTGTTGAGGCAGGGTAGAGGTGAGAGAGCCCATTCAGGCCTGGCAGCCCCTCAAGCTATAGGAAGGTAGCCAGGCTGAGACACATGGAGAAGTGAAGCTGTTGAGAATCCTTCATGAAACTCCCCTCTGTGATCAGGAGCCAGCGGAGAGAAAGAAGAGGTGCTTTAAGCTTTAAGGGACAAGGGGCTTGCTCAAGATTACACAGCAAGGAAGTGGAGCGCTGGAGTAGGAAGCAGGCTTCTGGATGGGAGAGCGTCTCTATTCTTCCACTGCACATCACACTGGAGCTAGGCCCCACCTTTGGGTTCTCCATTCTCAGGGGCCAGCTCTGAAGAGACAGTCTAAGTGCAACCCAGAGCCTGCCTGGCCAGCCTTATATCCCCTCCTGTAACCTTAGTGTGTTCATCTATAAATTGTAGAGCAGGCCCATTGTCTCCATAGCAACTTGAGCCAACTAAATGTAATAAGATGGTATGGAAAACTCCCTCCTCTCCCCCCCTCTCTCCCCCCTCCTAGGCTGCATCTAGCTGGACCCACACACCCAGTGGGATGCCAAGTGCCCCCCTTTAGGAGCTAGCAGCCTGAGGCAGGGCTTTGCTCACTGCTTGCTGCTGGCTGCCTCCATTTCATTTATTCCTTCAGGGCTCAGGCAAAGGGGAGGTGTCCTGTCATACCAGAAGGACATAGCAGAGCTTACTTCCCCTCAACAGACAGGAATCACACTGCTCTGGGGACACCCCCCCCAAGCCCCTCTGAGAGCCAGAAGGGGCCTCCTCCACCCAGGCTCAGCACCATTCTAAGCTGCAAGGAAGCCTGTGTCCTCTCTAGCACAGCACTCTACGGGTACACCTAGAGGAACTATGACTCAGACATGAGAGATTTGGTCCAGAGCACACAGCTAGATTGGGTTGGGCCAGCCGGAACTGAAATCCTGGTCATCCTCCCCACAAGTTGCTAGTCATTGCTGCAGGACAGCCTGCCGTGTACAGCCAGGAAGTGCACACGCCCAGTACACGGCGGAGCTTTAGCCAAAGGTTCTTGTGATAAATAAATGTTCAGAATCACTAACAAGCCCCGCCCCCTCAACCTATGCTCCCCATCCCCGGGACATGAGATTCCATTCTGATTGTCCCCAAAGAAGGCCTCGTTCCCCACCCTACCAGCACCCAGGTCCCAGGAGTGCAAAACCCCTGCCTTTTTTATCAAGCCTATTCGCCTCCTTTCCTGGAGACTGGCTTCACCCAAGGTAACTGGGCACCCACAATGCCCCTCCTGGTAGCTTCATCACTGACCCCAACACTGACCCCCCTTCAACTGTGGCAAGCAAGAGCATGAGGGCACACAGAGGCCATGCAGAAACTGGTGCTGAGCTGGCCCTGAGGGACTTCACATTGGTGAGCAAGAAAGAGGCCATGGCCTCTGGGGGTGAGGGAGCTAGCAAGGGATTATGGGCTCCTCGCTTGGAAATGATTGGTCGTGACAAGCTCACTGCAGGGACAAAGCCATTTGAAATTGACCTCATCACCAGCGATCAGATCAGCTTGTGTAGTGGGAGGGGAATGTGAGGGGCTGTTCAGCTGGGCGATGACCTAGTTAGGGCCTTAAAGAGGCAGAGCAGCTGCCCCACTCCAGGGAGGAGGAGGCAAGGGACTCTAGGGGCAGGCCCCTGGGGGTTGCAGGTGGAGGATGGCCATTCCCATGCAGCCCTCAGCTGCCCCACAGGATATCTGAGCTCTTCCAACTGGGGTCCAGCCTTGTAAGACTGAAGAAGAGGATCGAAGGGGCCAGCTGGGAGTCCAAGGCCACGTCCCCACACCTGTCCAGACAGAAGAACAATGGGACATAGCACATACTAGGGATTCCTAGAGGGTAGGAATGGAAGAGAGACCCTAGAAACCAGAGAGAGAATGTATCTAATGACAAACTATTGACTGTGATGCTGGCGCTATTCGGAATACTTCCCGCGTATTAAATCAGATTCAAAGTGACCAACGAGACAGATCGTCTGCTGATCTCCATTTTATAGATGGGGCTCAGTGAGGCTCAGAGCTGTTTTGTAGTCATGCTCAAAAGATCTGGTGCTTCTCTTTGCTCACAGTGACAGGGTTGACCAAATGTGACAGGCCAAATAAAGACACCACTAGGAGGTGGCCAGTTCCTTTGAGGCCATTCCTTCCCATCAGGCCCTAGGGGCACGGAGGGGCTGAGGACTGGGGCAGGAAGGAGAAGGGTGTCAGGAACTCCAGGAACAGGTGCCTGCTTTTCCCTTGGAGCCGGTTTCCTGACACTTGCATGCGGGGAGGGAGGGGCATGTGGCCAGCTGGGCAGAGCAGGCCCCCTTTCTGCCAAGTGCAGCCTTAGGGAATATGATGCCTATAGCCTAAGGAGTTCAAGGGGGGTGGGATTCAAGATGGGGGCAGGGCTTCTGGTGGGACACATGGTATTAACTCTTTCATTAGCAATATATGTGTGTGTAGAAAGCCAAGCTCAGGGCCCAGTAGGGAAGAGAAAGACACTCCTAAAATATGCAGCCAGCAGCAGTCCTCAGGAGGTGAGGGCCAGAGCAACAGCTGCAGCACGAAGCATCCTGGTCAGCTTCCGGGAACCATTCCAGGGAAGCCTGAAATTTCTCCCTTGAGGGCTAGAAGCATACACAAGATGCCTGTCACCCTCCCCTCCTCCCAAAAAGACTTGAAAGAGCACCTGAGGCCAGTGCCCAGGGTCTCCAGCAGGAGCTGAGGGGCCATATAGAACTGGCCAGGCCCAGAGAGACCAGCCCCCATTCCAAGTTTGCTGCAGGCAAGTTAAGACAGACAGAATCCAGTGCGCTCAGACCCACTGAGATGGGAGTGACTAACAGAAATGTTAGCTGCCTGGATTGTTCTGTGCTCTCTCCAGAAGGTAGCCAGTTCTAAAAGTGCCCCCAGGGTAGGCCTTTCTGCCATCTTGATCCTGTGCACCTTGTCCCCTGAGTACCTGGGAACAAGGTCCTAAGGTCTTGTCAGAGACGAGTCAGTCTGTTTTACAGCTGCTTTCCCATCCTCCCTGTACCTTGAGTTCTGGCCAGTTTCCATCCTCCACTGTGTGAAACTTGAATGACTAAAACACTGGTTCTCAACCTGTGGGTAGTGACCCTTTGGAATCAAATGACCCTTTCACAGGGGTCACCTAAGACTGTTGGAAAACACACACACATATATTTACATTACGACTCCTGAAAGTAGCAAAATGATGGTTATGAGGTAGCAAGGAAAATAGATTCATGGTTGGGAATCACCACAATGTGAGGAACTGTGTTACAGGGTCACAGCATTCAGGAAGTTGGGAACCACTAAGTTCCCTAGGACATGACCTCCACTGGCATTGGTGATGGGGGCTAGACAGAGATGGATACAACACTCACTCGTAACCAGCAGCCCTGTCTGGAATGTTTCTGGTGCTTCATCCACGTTGCTTTGGAAGTGATGACCCTCTCTCAGAGGTACAATGATTCTAATCTGAAGTTCTGTTTCTCTCTTCTTGAGGAGAGAGAGAGAGAGGGAGGGGGGAGGGAGAGGGAGAGAGGGAGAGAGGGAGAGAGGGAGAGAGAGAGGGAGAGAGAGAGAGAGAGAGAAAGAGAGAGGGGGGAGAGAGAGAGAGAACATAGACATAGAAAGAGCTTACTCCTTCAGGAAGACTTTGGAAGGGTGATCAAAGGACAGAATTGGGTGGTCTAGTGACCTTAAGGGTGACACAGCTGCTGGGAAGAAGAGTTCAGGACAGGCCTTTTTGGTCAGGCTGAACTATTATGCAAGGGGACAGCTGTCTCCAGGAAGAGTGAGACCTGAGACCTCTGTGCTCAGAGACATGGAAATGGAGGCTGTGTATGGGCAACCATGAGAGGCAATGTAAGAGAGCCAGTGACAGAGGATGGCGCCTCCTGCCTTCGTTGTCCCTTTTGTGGGTATGTATGTCTTTGTGGCAATTAATACAGACCCGAGGGATATTTGTCTTCTTGTCAACTCTCCTCACTGAAATATTTGTGCAAGTACTTAAAGCTAGAAACAAAACAAAAGGCTCGCGAGCAAGTCCAGGTTATAGTAAGAGGAGGGGAAAGAGAGGAAGAACGAGAAGAGGACCTCCAAAATGAGAAACGTATAAGAAACAGTCACAAGCAGAAAAGGAGGCACATATGCAGGGGCTGGGGGCACAGAGAAAGGGAAGATAGAGAAGGTTTCAGGGGCATCCAGGCCAGGAAGGAAGCTAGCAACAGAGACCACCCCCCAACTCCATTTGCTTCTGTCCTTGTCCCAGCAGTTGGGAGGCTTTGGGGATAGGAGTGGGGTTTTTTCTCTAGCTAATCATGGCCGTACAAGATGGGGGTAGTGGCGGCCCACTGTTCCTTCAGAGGCTAGGGAGGTGCCGGGGGCCAAAGAGGCTTGGGGGGGGGGGCAGGTAGTGACAGGAGTGAGGGTGGATGCGCTGCATGGGTGGGGGTGGAGGGAAGACCCATTGCTCTTCCTGAAAAGAAGGTAGAAGAGGCGTGGGGCCCACTGAGTGGGTGAGGGTGAAGTGCTCCTCAGGAGTGCGACAGGCAGGCAGCTTGTGAGCTGAGAGAGGGGCAGCTGCTGCCATCCTCAGATGGGGAACACATCCTCCCGAGCAAAAGAGAGAATCCTGCTGTGGTGCTTTAAATAGCCACGTGTTCTGACAAGGCTTATTCACACCTTCACATCAGACTCTTGTGCAGAGTTTTTTCCACATCTACGCAGTAATCTCCATGGTTCTGCAACTATATACTTATGCATTTATGCCTTCCACGGCTATGTACAGCCACATCCATATCTATAACTGTGTCTATGCCACTGCAGTTGTCGCTGTGCCTATATGATCTATATGAGACTGTCTCTGGCCATTGCTCTCTACCCAGTTAGGAGCAGCTTGGCATCCTAGGGGTCAGAGCCTCTGCTTTTTCAGATGTTTGGCTCCAAAGCCATAGTGTGGTTTCATGGGAGTTGTGCAGAACCTGCCTTCCCACTTTTCATTTCCCACAGATGAGTTACCCTTGCACGGCAGAAGCAACTGCTTTATCCTGCATCTGTGGTGATGAGGAAGACAAGAAAGCATGAAGAATACTAAGCTGGGAGTAGAGTGGGAAGAAAAGGAGCCCGGGATAGGAGAGCAATTAAGTAGTTGTAAACTTTAATTATGGGTGGCCCGGCACTGTCACCGACCTGCTGTGTGACCTAGGACAAAATCTTGCCTTTCTGGGCTTTGGTGTCCCCACCCATGCCATCGTTAAAGTCCTCCCAGAACTGATTCCTTCACAAGCTGACAGCTGCCAAACCTTTCAGATCCTGGCATCTTACCACTGGAGAGCTTTGAGAATAACAACCCAGTGTAGTCAGAGGGATAAGTGTCCATGCGGTGGTTCTGAACATGCACGCTGACCCTAATGATGGGCAGATGACATCTATCTGCTCCTTCGATGCCCCTTAGAGAAAGTGGGAGTGGTAATAATACTATAGGTATTGTACATACCTCATGCATTACTCTGTGCAGCATCTGGGTGGATGACCTGCTGCCCGTTACTAGCCACAAGTTACCATACCCACTGATTCCATGTTTTGCAAGAGATAGGTCAAGTGTCAGCATCATCAGAGGATGAAGGAACAAGAAGTAAAACATCCTCTCACATACCACTTGTTTTCTCTTCTAATGTTCCTTGGAACTTTTTGAGATAGTTTTTCTATTCCAGGTTGAACTGGAATTCCCTCTACAGGCAATCAAACAGTCCAGCTGCCTCAGAGGAGTTTCTTAGTGCACAGAGAGTTGGGAGTGGATGCTACTGTTTGGTTGGGTCCCTTCTCTGGGCTTCTGGCTGTGTCTACCAAAGACCCTACTTTAGGGCTGTCCTCCCCCCTGCTGATTAGGACATAGGTCCCTTGGCACACAACCCCTTCGTAAGACTTCCTTTCAAGGATTCTCTCCGACTCCAGGCCCAAGGTCCACAGGATGTCCCATTCCCCAGGGAGCCAGTGGAGCCTCCCATAGGGCTTGTAGGCTAAGCTTTTAAGCCAGATTTTTCTCTCAGACACACAGAGCCAACAAGCAGAGTTCAGGGCTCAAAGGTGGCAGCTATAGCCTCAGCTTTCGCAGAGCTAGCCTCAGCTTTTGCCTGGCTAGCGTTACCAGCCTGTGCTACCACAACTCTCTTACTACCGAGCACTTCTGACTTAGGCAGGCCCTCGGTGTTGTTTCCAAGTTTGTTTTGTCATGCTGAGAAAGGAACCCAGGGCCTCAAGTATGCTAAACAAGGGCCCTATCATCAACCACATTCCAAAATCCCAGAACTGTTTCAGATCCCCAGGAGCCTATGTGGCAGGTGCTCTCATTTCAATTGGATTTACACTCCAAAGCTAAGGCGAGAGGGAACCCAATAACACATTATCTCAAGGCACTTGCCGTGGCCTCCTTAATTCTGGGTTTGCGTTGATCCCCAGGCAGCCTTCAGGTCCCCTACAGATCTCTTCTGTGTCTCCAGGTCACCTAGTCTATACCCTCAGGCTCAAAGCCCAGGCCTCTTCTACTTTACGTCCCTCCCTCCCGCTCCCTGCCCCAAAGACAACCGAAGAGGCAGTCCCTTCCCCCTTCCTTATTGTTGACAGCTCCAGTGCCTTCCGAGTCAGCCTCTCCCGGAGGCTGATCCCGACTGGCCAACGGGTGTCTCTGCCTGCCCTTCTCCACCCCGGCTCCCACGTGGAGCCTCCTAGGCTTAGGCTGTCCCATTCACACAGAGCCTTCCCCCATTGTCCAGGCCTGTCACTCAAGCCTAGCATTAGCATTTCTAAAGCCATCTCTTAGACACCACTAAGGCCTAGTCGAAAAAGAAGATCACTTTGAAACACTCGCTTTGGAAAAAGAGCTTGCTAGACAGGAAAGCTTAGCTTTAGATTCAGTGTTCCAGGACTCAGTGTGTTCACTGTTGAAATGGGGAGAACCTCTCTTTTCCTCTCTAGACTTAGAACGCCAGAGCTTCCTAAATTCAGAGCAGTGAGGTAGAGTGGTACCTGGGGCCCCAGTAAAACTACTTGTAACTTCCCGGGGGTTTCTTGAGCTCTGTTATTCTGGATCCTCCATTCTCCACCCACATGCCAAAGAAGGCATGGAGTTTTGTCAAAACTGGTTTTCCCTGCCCTAACCCAAGCGGCCTTTGTTAGGGCCCTGGCAGGATGGGGCATGAATGGGGTGACTTCTTTGCCCTGGCATCTGCAACCCGCCTAACCAACTTGGGTGGAGAGACAGCGCCACCCAGTGGTAGCCTGGGCAGTAAGCCAATCTTTTCTGGGCTGGGTCCTTACAGACCTGGCTTCTGGGTGCTCCGCGGAGTTACCTCACCAGAGAAAACCTTTCAAAACTTGAGGAATTTTACTGGTATTGGTTTAGCTATGTCAGAACCAAAGCTAAGGAGAAACTCAGCTTAGCTCAGCTCAGCTCAGCTCAGTTCAGCTTTTGCCTTCATCCCTTGTGCCTCTCCCATCACACAGCTAGCTCCTTATCCCACTCACAAGGTTCTTGCTTCCACGGCAGGTTCTGTTGTTGCTAACTAGGCCTTTTCCGTCCTCTGCATCACTTTCCTTCATCTGTGAAAATGGTGGGCAGGATACTCCTTGGTAACCTTCTGTCCTTCCTGATGGGCTGGGGAAATAGGAAGTAGGGGGTTTTGTGGGCTGGAAGGAAGGAGGGTGTATGTTTGTGGTATAAGGCACTTCTCCAAGGCTACCACCACCACGGCGCCGGTCCTGTGCTGCCAGGCATTAACAAAGGCTGAGTCAGGACAGGAAAAACAGTTCTGAGACAACCCCATGTCTCCCGTGCCTGGAGACTCACAATCTGCTGAGCAGCCTGGTTGACCAGCAGAGAACTGGTGCTGCCCCTCCACACACCTTCTTTCTTTGCTTCAAAGCTCAATTTACATGTCCTTTCTGCCTCCTGCCTTCCCCACTTGCTTGTTTCACTGTAAGATGCAAGCCACCTGCTTCAAGACTGATAGAAAGAAAAAGGTGGCCATGGCGATCCCAGGCTCCAATTAAAGTCATCCCCACCCCATTCCACTCTGCAGCAAGGGAAATTTCTGTAGCAGGAAGCAACAGGAACCCATGAGGGGAGGGGGAAACTAGCTGTCAGCCCCAGCCATCTGAAGCACTCAGCAGATTTCCCTCCCTGGGGGCCTCCCTCTCAACAGACATCCCCCTGGGTCTCCTGGCATGTTTCTCTGGGGTCTTGCCTCTGTGCTAGAGAGGGGCAAGGGACTCCAGGCTCCCTTGCTTTGGGTGAGAAGAGGCATTTGTGCCTAGAAATGTTTTTTTTTTCTGTCTAGAGTTCACATAAGAGTCCAGAAATATGGAGCTAATGGATACAACCGAGGAGCCTGGAGATGGGGGGTTGAGTGCTTAGTGATGAAGCTGCCTACCCAAGAGCTGAGAACAGCTGGCACCAGAGCTCAGCAGCACCAAGGTCAGGGCTCTGCAGCCCCTTGCTCCGAGTTCCCACAGCTCAGGAGCAATAGTCTGTGTGTGGGGTGCTGTGTTTAAGAGGAGCCCCCATCAGAACAGCTCTCCTCCGCCTGTTATTGTTTGGAATGATATATGAGGCTCTGCCCAGAGAAAGTAGTGTGCAACTAAAAACATGTTGTAGCTTAGTGTACACAAGATCCTGGATTTAATCCCCGGTCCTGGCCAAAAAAAAAAAAAAAAAAAAAAAAAAAAAAAGAAAAAGAAAAAGAAAATAAAAAGGAAAGAAAGAAAGAAAGAAAGAAGAGAAAAAAAAGAAAGAAAAAAGAAAAGAGAAAACCATGGGGCTTTAAAGGCACAGATGTAAGTCATTCCTACATCTTACAAACAGGGAAACTGAGGCCAGAAAAGTAAATTAAGATGCCCAGGCACATGGAATAGGGCTGTATACCCACAATGTCTGAAATAAACACTTATAAGAAGAGCAGGCGGAAGCTGGCTAAGTCAGTAGATGCACTTACTGTCAAGTCTGAGGACTGAGGTCGGATCTTAAGGCCCCACGAGGTGGAGGGAGAAAACTGAACTCCGGGATGTCCTCTGACATCCACCTGCAGACTCCCACCGATATACACATTCATAAATACATACATGAACAGGAAAAAAGGAGATTTTTAAAAAGAGCAATTGAATTCCGTGAAATGTTCAAATAATGTTATAAATCAAATTCTTCTTCAATTTATATATAATCATGCATTCCATAAGACCTGTCACCTTCTTTGGGGGGTGGCAGTAATTTGTGACATGTTTGCAAGCCATCTTCCTGGCTGGTCTGATATTTGCTGTGTGGCCCAGGCTGGCCTGGAAAACATAGCAGTTCTCTTGCTTCAACCTCCCAAGTGCTAGGATCACAACTGTATACCACCACACCTAACAAGATCTTAGCCTGTCTGATAAGATGTCACCTAAGCAACATTAAAGAAATTTGCTGAAATGTTGGGTGTGATCTAAAAACATAATAAACTCGAGTATAAGCAAAGGGTTTGTTGAAATGGACTAAACTGCTTTCACCTGTTGTTCAAGCCAGGGTGCATGCATCACAGTGGTGATGGCGGTGGTGGTGGGAGTGGTTGGTGGTAGGTGTTGGCTGCTGCTGTTGCTACTGCTATCATTGCTGTGAATGTCTGGGTTATTTTCCATCATGGGTTTCACATTGGCTTCACTAATGTTTGATATGAAGTGGAAATAGGAAAAGCCTTCTGCTGCTTTGAGGTTGAGATATGCAAGATGCAGTTATAAACACAAAGGAGTATTCCCACTTTAACAGACTCCTCATTGTCCCCAAACTCCTGGCAGGTGCTGGGGAACTTTGGCCTTCCCTTAGCTCTCCTGGAACTGGCTTGTATCACAGAGCAACATTCAGATACACTGGAGCATGGATTCCTGCTTTTCCTCATGAATTTTGCCTCTAGGAATGCTTTTATCCAGGGCTGCTTTCTCTCTCTCATCATGGGCAGGCTATCAGAAAGATAATCTTGCCAAGCCATGGTAGAACATACATGTCATCTTAATACTTAGGCTGCTGAGACAGGAGACTCACCATGGGTCTAAAACCAGCTAGGAAATTCCAAGTCAGCCTGAGCTACATAATGAAAGCCCATCTCTAAAGCCAAATAAACAGAATAAGCAGAACCTAACGGCCTAAGCAGCTTGGGTAAGGTACAATGACAGAAACAAGCCACCAACAGAACAGTGTGATTCAAAGGCAAACAGAAGGAATCAGTGGGCTAGGCACAGGTTGGCATTATCCCTGTTCCTTTTTAACCTGCTCTCCGTCATACCTTCCTGTGCCCTTAGCAGGCTGACTAGGTGGCTGTCTGATACTAACTTCACTCAATGTGGCTCTAGCAAGCCCCTTTGCTTTCGGAGCCTCAGTTTCTTTATCTGTGAGAAGGAGGACTAATGAAGTCACAATAGCAATCAGCCCCGGAATGGGGAAAAGCATTTAGTGATCACCTAGCAGATAAGATTCTAGTGCTTGGAATGTATGAAACACTCCAACAATTCAAGAATAAAAAGATGATTCAACCTTTCAAAATGAGCAAGAATAATTTGGAGAAATAAGTTCTTTCTGAAGAAGCAGTTTAAATTTCCATTAACAGGGAAAGTTGTTCATCTTCATAGTCATTAAGGAAATGCAATTCAAAACTACAGTAAGGGAACAGTAAGGGACCAGTAAGATGAATTTGTGGGGGAAAGCTGTGGCATTGTCTGTCATCCTGACAACCTGAAGTTCATCCCTGGAACCCATATGGACACACACATGCACACACACACACACACACACACACACACACACACACACAGAGAGAGAGAGAGAGAGAGAGAGAGAGAGAGAGAGAGAGAGAAACAGCAACAACAAAACTACTGTTGAGATTCCACCTCACATTCATCGGCATGCTAGAATAAAATAAAAATCAAAACCCAGAAAACAGTAACTGTTGTCAAAGATGTAGTTTTTTTTAAAGAACCTTTGTGTATTATTAGTAGAAATATGGAACAGTCCAGTTGGCGTGGAAAACAATGCTAACATGCTGGGATGCACCTGCAATTCCAAAACAGTCAGAAGGATTGCAAGTGTAAGACCAGCACTGGCTACATACTGAAATCCTGTCTCCATCAACTAAGAGGGGGCAGAGCCTGTGAGTTCAGCACTGGTGAGGCAGAGGCAGGTGGGCCTTCATGAGCTCAAGGCCACTGCACCCTCTATTTCCTAATCCCCCACCCCCATGTACAAACTGAGTTCTAGCTCAGCCAGAGCTACACAGTGAGACCTAGTCTCCAAAAAAAAAAAAAAAAAAATCAAGAGGGGCTGGAGTGATGGTTCAGCAGTTAAGAGCACTGGCTGCTCTACCAGAGGACTGGCTTTGGTTTCCAGTACCCACATGGTGACTAACAACAGTCTGTAACTCCAGTTCCAGGAAATTCGATGCTCTTTTCTGGCCTCTGCAGAAACTGGACACACATGGTTCAGAATCATACATAGGAAAGATACTCAGACAGATAAAAATTTTGAAAATTAAAATAAAAAGACAAAACAAATTGTAAAAAACCTGAAGTTACCACATTGCCATTGCTTTATTTAAATTTCCATGGTTAAAACGCCCTGCCAAAAAACCAACTTAGCTCCTAATTCCAAGTGCATCATTGTGGGGAAGTCACGGCGGCAGGAGCCTGAAGCAGCTGTTCAGATTACATCCATAGTCAAGAGCAGAGAGGAATGAACACATGCATGCCCGCTTTCTTGCTTGTATCCAGCTTGATTTCTCCACAGTTACACAGTTCAGCCTAGGGGATGGTGCTTCCCACAGTGGTCAGGGTCTTTCCTCCAACAATGAGCTTAATTAGGACAAATCCTCACAGGTGTGTCCACAGGCCAACCCACTGTAGACAATCCCTCATTGAGACTTTCTTCCCAAGTGATTCTGGGTTTGGTCAAGTTGACAAGTAACGCTAATCATCACACATGTGACATAGCAATTCTAATCTTAGGTGCGTAGGTACAAGCACATTTCAACACACAGCTTACACATGAAGGTTCACAGTAACATTCTTCATACTAACCCAGAGGGAGAAGTGAACCCAAAGTCTTGTCAGCTGATTAATGAACAGGCAAAAAGCTGTATGTCTATACAGTAGAATACTATTTATCACTAGAAAGGAATGAAGCACTACTGATACAGGGTACACTATTGATGGACCTTGGAAACATTACAGTAACATACAAAGGGCATACATCATGAGATTCTATTTCTATGAAGTGTTTGGACCAGCAAATGTACAACAATAGCAAATAAGCCAATGTGGTTAATGGGGCTACAGGCAAAGGGGATATAGTTTAAACCCTGGAGGCAGTGTAAACACTCTGAAATGAAATGCTGCTGAGAGTTGTCTTCATTTTTTTTTAAACACACAGACAGATTAAATATTATTTTGGTCCTGGGATTGAACCCAGGGCCTTGTGCAAGTTTGGTGAATGCTCTACCATTGAACTCTATCTCCAATCCCGTTTTAATTGCACACTTTAAAGGGGGAGAAGTTGATGATATGTGAACCATATCTCATTTTTTTAAAGAATGAATTATAGCAGTGATTTACCAATTTGGCAGAACACAAGCTGCCCCTCTGTACGAAAGCCTGTATGTTTAACGTGTCCCTGGAGGGATTCAGATGCAGCCAGGTTTGGGAGCCTCTGGGCTAGCTCTCCCATTCTCAGCCTGCTCACATCTGTAATGAGGGGGACCTGTAAACACAGCCCTTTTCTCTATGGGAGCTGGTCCCTCTCTGGGTTCTGCATGCCCTGAAACAACCAGACCTCACACCCTAAGAAGGACCTGTTGCATTAACTACAGAAACAGACCCCTCTTGTGCTCCTGGGGCCATAGGGGGTTTTCCCGGACCTCTGCAAGCCTCTGCAGTGGTCTGCTGATGTTGGTTTCCCCAGATGAGAGCTCTGTTCTCTTCCCCTCCTCCACCTCCTCCCAACAGAGCTTCCTTCTATGGAGCCTGAGATCGACTATCCTTTGTTTTGGCCACACCAAAGCCAAACCTGTGTAGCAGGCAACGGAGTGAAGGAAGCTGAACCCCACTAGGGAATCTGACACAGGACCAAGCCATGGGGATGAACCTCAGGTGCCAGGGAAATAGCCAGCTGTGGGCAGCCTGCCTCGGGGGCATAGCTCATACTGAAAAGAGAGATCTTAGACAAGCAATCCCAATCAGATGAGTGCCCCTGACCCCGGCTGCATGAACAAGGATACAAGTAACTGTGCAGGCCTAGAAGACCCTGGACCTTGCGGTTCAGCTGCAAGCTGTTGGGGAATCTTGGCCTGCCTTCCCTACCTGAGGCCCAGATTAGCCTCCCTCCTCCCAAGGGCTACAGCAGTAATTGAGAGCCAGCTGTGTACCAGGCCCAATGTGACATGCTCTAAGCTACCTCATATAATCTTCACTGTGACATCTGACAATGGGAATTCCTTTTTCTCAAGGTCTCCAAAACTCATGCACGTATAGATCCAGTATTTATTGAGTAGTGATGTACCAAGCACTTGGCTAAATGCTGAAGATCACAACTGTGGGTGAGGTCCTTTTTCTTTTGGGGATTCCGTTTTGTTTCTGGCCACAGAAAGAACTTGAAAGTGATTGGTTCCTAGATCCTCCTGCTTCAGTTTCTCCCTACAGGTGTAAATCCTCTTCAGCAGAAGTGCTCAGGTTGCTCTGTGACTGGAAGTGGGGAAAGCACTGTTCACATCTTGTCATCATGGCTCTTGCCCATTCGTTCCATCCTTGTCTAATTGATTGGCAACTACTTTCTTTTAACTGGGCTTACTTGGGGACAACACAAACCTTTGTGCCAAACTGAGCAGCAAGATCCGTTATATCATTTGGGCTGGTTCTGTTGTTTTCCTAATAAACCTTCAAGTGAGTATGTCCAGCTGTGGTTGTGGCTGTGGTTGCGGCTCGGTGGTAGAATGTTGACTTAGTGTGTGCAAGCCCCAGCACACAATAACTGAGTTGGTTACTCACGCCATAAGAATGCTTATTTATGCACTATAATCTTATAATACCAGTCGTATTAACATCTTCCTTCTGTGGCTCTGGGGAAGGATGAGGATAGAAAATTCGAGCCCCCCCCCCCTTCATGGAGGGGAATGTGGGTAAAGAGTGCCTTCTCACCTATGTCAAGAAGCAGCTTTGATAAACTCTGAACATACTGGGCCCAGAAATACCCCACTGTAAAGCTGTGTGGTACACGAGAGAAGCCAGAAAAGACATGAGGAAGAAGGGCGGTGGCTAGGTAGCCCTTAGAATGTGAGTGATGTCTCACAAACTCCCCAATACCTGATCAATCACTGATTTCCAGAAGACCCGAGGAAAATGGGATGGGAGGGAGGTCTAGGGCTGGAGCATCTTTGAGGAAGCCTGGTAATGTGTATGCATTATGCAGATTCTGTGTGCCCTTCATATGATGGCACAATTCAGGCCAAGTCTACCCATATTTGATGAGATTGGTGAGCCCAGATCATGGTGGCCACCTGGCCCCGACCAAATAACTTCATTGTACATCACTTGCCCTGTTTTACAAACAAGGAGGGAAGAGGACCTTCCTTACACCCTGGCTATGAGGAGTAGCTGACACAAAATGTATGAATGGAACCTCACCCAGATATTATCCTGAGTATTCAAAGAATTCAATACGCATGCTTTGGCTCCTTTGGTTCGCAAGGCAATGTTCCAGGCATCTGAGTGTGTGTGGAGGAGGGGGGAGGAGGGGAGGGGGAGGGATGTGGAGGGGGTGTGGAGGGGGCGTGGAGGGGGGGTGTGGAGATGAGCACAGTACTGTCCTTACAGCCGAGAAGCCAAAACAGACACACTGTTTGGTTTGAACCCTATGAAATGGCCAACATTCAACCAGTTTTTGGCCCACAACCCAGTACTACTCTGACATGCGGATCAGACAGCAAAGTAAGCACAGAACAGGACGGGGGTAGGAGAGAGACTTTCTGGAAGAATGAGGGCTGGCTCCTCCGAGCAGTCTGCTTCCAGAGACTTGAAGGTCTTGAAACGGTGGACTGCAGTGGGCTGAGAGTCAGCCAGGCAAGCCTGCCAGGCTGGAAGTCGTGAAGGACAGCTGAGCCCAGGGAGCTGGGTGGGACACATTGTGGAGGGTCTTAGCTGGTGACTTTGAAATTGAGCCTTAGGGGTTGGCAAACAGAAGCTGCTATCGTCCCTTCATGTTTAGTGAGCTGAGTGGCCCAAAGTGGCCCAGCAGCTTTGTAACTCTGCCACAGGAAGCAGGGGCAGCAGCAGGAGAAACTAGCCAAAAAAAAAAAAAAAAAAAAAAAAAGAAGGTTCTGGAACGGAGCTGGGAAAATGTATTCTTGAGTGGCCAAGGGAGGCTGAGGAATGTTTTCCCCTGGAGACCTTGTAGGGAAGTCTTTAATAAAGTCTGGTCTTAGAACAGTTCTGCCCAGAGGCCCTGGACCAGATGACCTATTTGGGCTCTTTCCAGTCTGCAGCATAGGTGATCTCATCGTTTCCTATTCCTCTGGATAGGGCAACCTCTCCCAATCACACTCACTGGGGCTATTCCTCCCCTTAGAGATCCCATGTTCCCAGAGCTGCAGCTCTTCCGGTTGATGATTCACAACATTGTCAGCAAAATCATGCCAGTGTCTAGCCGCCATCCTCCTTGCTGTCAGCCTGAGTCAGCATAGCTGTTCTCTCACTGTCCCTTGGAGGTGATAAAGCATAGATGAGTCTACAGAGACAAGGTACATCTCACCAACACAGGGGGCTTTTAACTCAAAGAGCCTAGATTTGAGTCTTGGCAAGTTGTATGAGCCTGAGAAAGTCTTTTATGGGCAGGGAGTAAGTAAACTGACATTTGTGGCTTGTTACTAGAGACTCTATACTTATTTGCTGAATGAATCTGATAGAGGCATTATTTATTTGATGGGAAGAACAGTGAGGCTCCATGATGCTCACCATTTATTCATGGTCCAACTGGTACGTGATGCAGCTACAGTTGAAGGAAGGTTCATACTTTAGCCTATGGTGGCAGCTGTTGCTTTATCATGTGCAGCCTTAATTTCTATTACCTATAAGCTGGTGGTAATACTCTCTGGTCCACTGAGTTACTAGGAGGAATCAAAAGATACATATTTGCAGGGTATGATGGCATATGCCTGAAATCTTAGTACTCCAGGGGGGAAGAAAAAAGGATCAAGAGTTCAAGGCTAGTTAGTTTGGGCTATATAGTGAAACCCTGTATCAAAAGTCAAAACAAAACTCCCTTCTTATGGCATGGGAGGGATATATAAACCCAAATGTGCAGATACTAAGAACTGTAAAAACTCAACCCTAGTCACACCTCTAGGCTTCTTTGCTTTGGTCTGGAACTCTTTTTCCATCTCAGCTCTTACTGCATTGGATTGTCATATACATGTCATTTACATGGCAGTGTAAGGGATGGAACCCTAGGGCCTTGTGCATGCTATGCAAGTACTCTTCCATTGAGTCATCCCAGCCCTGTCAAGCCTTTCTTTAGCATGTTTGCTTGCCTAATTCACTCGGGAGCATCTCCAGGGCATGTTGCCTGCCCTGGCTCGTGGTAGCGTGCAAGAAGCCCAGCTTAAGTGGCTCGTGGATTCACAGCTTTCCCCAGCCTTGCAATGCCTTTAGAGTTCCAATTACCCTCCCTCCTCTTGGCTCCAGACCCATCATCTCCCCACACAGAAGCTAGCATCCTCCCTCCTACCTGCCACTAGCCATGCTGACCTTGGCCAGCTGGATCCCAGTCTTCAGCATGTAGCTTTAGCCTCTTTGAGCTCTTTGCACAATTCCACTGCTCTACCGTTGCCAGGATACTGATAGAATAAATGACATGCTTCGGTTATGCTCATATGCTGTGCACTTTCCTACTTCTGTACCTTGGCTCCAGTGCTTTGGCAGAATGTCCTTGCTCACCCAATGTCCCCATTTATGAAGTCCCTCCTGACCACTCACTTTCAACATTCCATGCATCCCCGCTACAAAGCAATAACCTTTACAGGGCTCCCTGCACCTTCTACCTTCTTAGGAATCACCTGCATTCATTGTGTGGGCACAGGCAAGCTCCTATCTCTATTCTGGCCCTTGGCCTCCTATCTCTACCCATGTCTAGTGACTCCTCCCAATTTTGCCTTTTTATGATCTTGCTTTTGGAAAGGTTAGGAGGTGACAAGTCACAAAAGAGTCCCAAGTAGGACCTTCGAGGCTTGAGAGCATGTGCTCTGCTCCCGGGCCTACAAATCAGCTTCTCAGATCTTACATGCTAATTGGCTTGCTTAATAAAGGGATAAATAAATATCTGCTTAACATGATTACTGTCAGAGTCCTGAGCTCCAGAGCCTTCCCATCCTTGGGGTTTTACTACAGGAGAAGCTAATTAGCTCTAATTAGGCAACTCCCAGGTGCCTTAGACAGAGAAAATGGTGGGGGTAGATGGGGAGAGTGGAAGGCAGGTGGGGAGGGGGCAGGAAAGCGACCTAACTCACCCCTCCCCACTCCTGTGCAGGCTACTCAAGCCTGACCTGCTATAGACTCTTCAGGTACCTGGTTCAGAACTTCATCCACCTGAGATCAGGGAAGGAAACATTTGGAGAAGCTACCGGGTGCTGGATCCTGCACCAGCCATATTCTCTGCACAATCTCATTTGATTGTCATAGTGAAGCAAGAACTAGTTGTGGCCCTAATCTGTAGACGGGGAGATTGGGATATATTAGAACCAAGAACAGGGTGGCAGAGGTGCCCAGCTGGATTCAGTTCTGAGGCCACATGCATTGTCTGGCTATCACTGCCCCTTCCTCTAGAAAACAGTGTATGTAGTCTGTGGGGGCATCTTAGGGCAATCTGCAAGAGAGGTTTTCCAGAGTGAACCAAACTGGTCACAGCCAGAGCTGGTCCAGTAGCTAGGGAAGTTGGTCGCCTTTTGGATTCCTCATCTTCACTGCCATGAAGTAGGTCCTCGAAATCTGTAGACATCCAAGTGACTGATCATGTAAGGGCAAGAAGTAGCTGGAATGGACCAGGTTTTCAGGAGGGGTAGTACACAAGGAGGAAGCACATGCGTTCCAGGCCAGCCACGGCTACATAACAAGACCTTGCTCTAAAAGTGATATCTACAGAGAAGCAACCCTCTTCTGTCATGTCATCATATCTCTGAGAAAGGCTCCTAGGAGTTGAAGTTTGAATCTGGGTTTGGTTGTGTTCTGCCATTTTTTGGTTGTGTGTTCTTAGACATGCCCACTCTTTGCCCTTGTGTGTCTTTACTGTCACCATTCAGAATGTGGCATCGGGACTCTTGCCTGGCCATACGGACTTCCTGTGTGTTTCCTTGCTCCTCCAGATCTATTCTTCATACTCGGATTAAAAAGATCTTGTAAGATTCCCCTGGCTAAGTCCCTTGAAGTCCTCTCTACGGAGCTGGCATGATGAGGCCTCTGTCTACTACTCTGAACGCGTTTTGGGCTCTACTCCCTTGCTTACAGATCTACCCACTTTGGTCTCCTTAGGTAACTTGAAAGGTATTTCTCTCGTTTCTACCTCAGAGCCTTCATGTTTACTGTTCGCACCCCCTCACTGCCCTGGCTCTAACTATCTGTACTGCTGGCTCCTCATTTTTCGGTGTCATACTAGATAGAGGTGAAACCCTAGGTGCTGAGCATGCTAGGTAAGTGTGTAACTGTTGAGCCTCAGCCCTTTCCTAAGCTACCTGGGCTGGCTTAGTACTCACTCTATAACCCAGGCAGCCCTTAAACTTCCCAGCCTTCTCCGGCCTTCTGCTTCAGCTTCCTGTGTGGCTGGGGTTACACACCCACCCCACCAGTCCCAGGTTCCTTTTCCTTCTTCAATATTACCTCCTCAGAGACATAGTTTCTTAAACAGCAGTATGCCTTTTGTTCTCATTTCAGTACTCTTTTGGGTGCCTTCCAAACACCACAATTGGCAATTATTTTTCATTCCATTTTAAAATGTGTTTATTGACTATTTCCTTCCACTTGCATAGAAGATGAAGTTAATGGCTGTGTTCATCATACATGTACCTCAGACAGTGCTTGGCACATAGTAGGGCCTCAATGTGGACTTGCTATGCAGACAGATGGTAGACGTTTGCATCAATGAGTGCATGAACAGTTCTTAAAACTGCTGTAAGGATTAAATGAGCTAATGCATGTTAAATGGCTGGCAGCAGGCCCAAATCAAAAGCACAGCTCAATAGCTAACCTTGGAATGTGCATGTGCCCTGCGGCCTGGCACCCAGCTGCTTTCTGAGCTAGCCTCACCCTAGCCAGCTAGTTTCCATCCTCGTAGCCTGCTGCCTACAAGACCCAGCTCCCGCTGCCATGGAAACAGCCTGCTCTCACCTGTAGGTGGTATTATGCTGGGGTGGAGAGCCTGTTGTTGATGCTAGATCATTGGTAGATTAAGATGGTCCATGGTGGGAAATTAACAGACAGGACAGGTGAAGACTGGCTGTTTCCTTTGCCTTCCTGAGGAGCCATTTTACCAGTACACCCCCTGCAGGCTCCACTACCACTGCGTGACTAGCAGAGTGTCCCACCCCGTGTTCTCCAGCTTGCATTGAGCTCACTGCCTTAAAGGTCCAGCTTAAGCATCGATTCCTCTGCTGCTGCAGCCAGTCTGTGCAACCAGGCAGGAACTCCCGAGCCAGCATTTCTAGATATTCATTTTTGTCCCCTTTCTTTGAGTATGCATGAGAAGCTCACTTTAAACCCTAAAAGCAGAAGAATGGTATGTGTGTGTGTGTGTGTGTGTGTGTGTGTGTGTGTGTGTGTTTCTGTTTCCCCCTGGCACCTGGCACACACTTGGCAATAATAAAAGCCTTCTTAGAGACTCATAGCAGCAGCTTGATAGAGCAGCAGGAAGGTAGGCCAAGGAAGTGGGAGCTCTCCATTCAGCTCAGCCACTGATTTACAGAGGAAACTAGCGGTACTCTTCCCCTTCCTTGCTGATGGTTTCTGAGCTTACTTGAAATGCAAGCTTGCAAGGGAATACTCGCTAACTCACACACTAAGGGATATTATTATTTCATGCAAAACCCCTTAGGGATTTTCCAAGCAAGTACCATCCCTTTGGCCCATCTGCTGTAATAGAAGACTCAGAAGAGCCATTAGAAATATTGAACTCAAAAACCTCTGCTCTGCAGTTAATACCAGCCAGGCTTTACTTGAGCACTGAGTGTGTACCAGGTACAATTCTAAACCCTTTCTGTATGTGGATAAAATAATTTAGCCCTCGCCATAATGATGCTAAAAGGTCTATACTATTTTCAATGTCCATTTTGTGCACGAAAGAAGCATGATCCAGAGAAGTCAAACAACATACTCAGGCCATCCAGTGCCAAACATGAACCTCACAGCAGTCTGTTCCTGAAGTCTAACCACTCTGGAACACTGCCTTCTCATCTCTCAGAGGATCTGGCTTCCTCTCAGAGGCCCTGAGAGACACAAGGGAGTAAGGTACTTTCTCACCACATCTCAAACAGTCCCAAAGTGGCCCAAGCTTTACTAAGAGGCATGAGCCCTTATGGGAAACATTGTTTCTTGGTCCCTTTGTGATCTACCTATGCGACCCCTAGCTTCTCTGAGCCTCAGCTGCTATATCTGTTTCACATGGGGGTCTGTGAGTATTTAGAAAGAAAGGAAATTCATATGAACTGGATCTCTCTCTGTCTCTCTCTCTGTCTCTCTCTCACCTTCTCTCTCTCTCTTTGTGTGTGTGTGTGTGTGTGTGTGTGTGTGTGTGTGTGTGTGAACATATTCCTTTAAATTGCCTCTTCTGAATCTCCTGGAAGGCTCTAAGGAGAAATTATTCCTCTCATTTTATATAAGTATGCTCAGAAAGGCTAATGTCTTCCCTAGAGCCTCAGAGTCAGGAAGAGTGGAAACAGGATTCAAACTTGAAAATTCCTACTCCTTTTACTTAACCTGTTCTAGAATAGCTCAGGAATCACAGAAAAATTTAAAAAGAGTATAGCACTCATCCATTAGCACCCTCAGTGGATGCCTGGAACCATGGTCACCACTGAACCGAAAGGAAACGCTCAGAACTTTGCACCTCACTTAAAGACACCTTCTTCAGATCCTCCTCAATGTATTTGAAATGCCACCATCAATCACTACACATACGTTGGTTATTTTACCACAAGCAAGGGAATAAAGGGAAGATTTGCATCTCCAGCAGGATGGGACAAAATGCCCCAAGATTTCATCATGCTACTGAAAACGATGAGCAATAGAAAGTTTGTGAATTTCTAGAACTTTCCATTCATATATTTGGAGTTGGCTAGGTAACTGAAGTCTCTCCATGTGAAGCATCTGATAATTACTGTACAGAGTTCCCACGCACTGTTCCCAGTTTCCTTTACTCGTAACATCTTGAATTATTAGGGCAGCACACTTGTCAGAATTAATAAACCAAAGCTTACACACTATTGTTAATTGCGGTTAGACATTCCTAGGTTTTTTTATACAATGCCCCATATCCTTCCAAGTGAGGCTGTTAGTGTCATCATCGTTATTAAGACTTCTTAGGTTCCTCTCTGCTAGGCCAGTTTCTTGGACTCACCATGACAGTTTTGAGGATGAGTGCTCAGGTATTTGGTACAATGCCTCTCAACCAGAATTTATCTGCTCTTTTTTCCCCCCTCGGAGATTGACTGGAGTTACGAGTTTCAGGAAAGAAGGCCACAGAGGTAAAAGACACCACAGACATATCTTATCAACAAGACTTATCACTCTAGACGGTGACATGGGTCACCTGACAGGGAGAATGTTTATTGCCTTCACCACTGTAAAGTTACTCTTTCTCCTTTCCCATATGCCCCTGTTTGGAAGGAAGTCACTACACACTGCCACACTTAAGGGATGCTGAAGAGGATATGCCTCATGCCCCTTCTTGTGTGAAGAAGTGCTATATAAATTATTTGCAATTCTTCGGCTCCGGGGATTTGCCTCTTCTCCTCTGTTTATTTATTTATTTAATTGTTTATTTATATCACCATAGGCTCATGGAGATTTTCTGTATACTTTCGGTTACTAGCCAATGCTACATTATTTATTTTGTTCTTCAAACTGTTCTCATTTGGCTGTCAGCGGTTCTTTCAGCTGGCCGCTACTTCCCTTTGCCATATCCCCATCACCGTGCCTTTATGTTTCTGAGCACTTCCTGCAACTCTGCTACTACAAAAACACTTCAAGCTCATTTTGTGTGTTTCCTGCTTCAGCACTGGGATCAACCACCCCTGCAAGGAGACTGACTTCCTTTTAGTTGGAAGATGTATGAGAAAGCAAGCTAGAGGCTCTGGACATGTTTGGTTCTACAGGACCCTGTTGACAATCAGAGCAAAGAGGTATGTGTATATATTTTATCTAGTGTATGTACACACACCTGTAGCTACTCCTCTGTGCAACCATCTGTAGCTCGGTGAAGCTACGACCATAGTTCAAATTTTTGTCTAGTCTCCCACTCAAATGCATTGCCACGTAGATAATTCCAGCTCCCCCTTGCGTAACTGTAAATACATTCCCCTCCAACAGTGAGCAGCCTGGCTCCTGCCATCAAACCCACACTCTTTCTATATAGCCTTGCCCCCTTACTCCTGCCAGATTCCCAAGGCTTGCATGACAGTTGACATGGTGAGTAGCTATGTTTGTTTCTTCCTGGGCTTTGGGCAGCTTTCAGTGGTGGGCTATGATTTTGTGGCCTGGGAAACCCCTGTTGGTTTTGTTTCTATTTGGCAATCTTCAAAGGCCTGGGATGCTTTGTCTTGGTACTTGTCTGTGGTCGATTGAGCCATTAGGGCATTTGTTCATGTGGTAGCAAGCCCTCAACCACTAGCTGGCATGCTAGCCTTATAGCCTCCTGTTTGGGCATCTTCCCCTTTAAGCAGTCATGGAATCTCTTGCTCAGTTGACTGACTGTGATGGAGGACCCTCAGAAATCCCAAGCATAGGCAATCTGCAGCAGGAAGAATGAAGGTTCTTTTGACAAGAGTTTCTGTTAGATGAGCTCAATGGTCATCACCTTGGAGCAGTATGCTCAGTGGATCCATTCTGATCAGGGTCCCTGAGCAGCCCTAAATCTTGAGAATTCTGTGCTTTGGAGGCCTCTCTTCTGCTGCAGAAGAGCTAACTAATAGTGGCCACTCCCCCCAGGTGACCTTCTCTGGATCACATCAACCCCAGCCTGTATTTCCATCTTGTGATGCTCTGGCACGTTTAAGGTCCCTGAAGCGTTCCAGGACTCATGTGAATGGTGTTTTCCTGCAGCTCTGAGCATCCCAAAATGGAAAGGGGTCTGGCAGGCAGATTGATCCCATGGGCTGACATGGGATTTATTTATTTATTTATTTATTTATTTATTTATTTATTTATTTCAGGATCATGTGATGGCTTAGATTGTAGAATGTTTTTTAACATGTTGACTGGGATTGCTTTTATAGAAAGGCTATCAAACTGCACACACACCTAGGGTAGTCTTTCTCTGGAACTTATGGAAGTAAGAGTACAAAGTCTCCAAACAGCAAGGAAGTCTTGAAGAGCTTTAGCACAAGGCGTTCCTTTTTGTATTCAGCTCCCATTGTCCTACTCCCCCCCCAGAATCTGTCCTGGTCCTAGCCCCAGTCTGGAACTTCTGGGGGATTTAGAGATGAATGAACCCCAGTCTCTGCCTCTAACACCTTCCAGGCTAATAGGGACACAGACACAGAAGCTGTCCCTTTAAATAATATACTAGAAAGAACAGCAGTAATAATAAGAGCAGATACCAGTTACTGAGGTCTTACTATGCCTAAACATTGGGTGTTTTGCAAGCACCATTGACTTGGTCTCAGTGACCTCCTAGGTGTCACTATTATCCCCACACAGGAGGCAGCCAAGGGCTTGGTAACGGGAATCGATGGCAGCGCGAAAGCTCTGATTGTAACTCAGATCTCCCCAGCTCCACAGTCTGATTCTTTTACACTCTCAGACCTTGAACCTGCAGCCAAGTGTGGTAAGGCAACTTGCCCAGAAAAAAAGGGGCTGAATCTAGTGCCCTCTGCCCTCAGCCCCACAGAGAAGTCATAATGCCTTGCCAAGAAGACAGTGACATGTGTCCCTGATCCTAGCTTCTTCTCCTACTATGGTCCTATCTCTTGGCATGGTCCCAGAGACAGGCAGGCCATGTGGTTTGCACTGCCAGGCCACAGCTGGCCCACCTTCATGTGCCCCCTCCCATGCCCAGCCCCCTCTCCTCAGCCAACCATACAGCCTTCCTTCCGTTCAGCATTCTTGCCAGCTGGTGTGTGAGCCCTGTGTGAGGAGATGAGGTTGCTATGGCAGCTGTGGAGGGCTAGTGTGGAGGGGGGGGTACCCTGATGCAGAGCGGCTGACCTCTCTGGGAAGGGAGGCTATGGCCCCAGGCCTGGTAAGTGCTTCAGCAGGTCACCTCAGACAGCCTACCCCCCACCCTCTCTGGCCTTCTGCCCACACCGGGTGTGCTTTAAGAGCTCTTACCACACAGAGAAAGGGATGAGCCAGGGAGGAAAAATGCCCAGGCTCTTCAGAGCTCAAGCCCAATATAGCAGAACTAATTTGAAATGTCACTTAGGGCCGTCTCACTCCCAGCCAGCAAAAAGCTGGTTTATTTACATAGTTGGCTGAGGCAGGAGGCCAAGAACCTTGTCATGCCAAGGCATAGGGAATGGATGGCTGGGAGTGCTGCCCGTGTCCCCTCGGCCTGGAACCTTGCTCCTGACTTACCATCTTGAAGCCCCTGTGGGTACAAGGGCCCTCATGATTGCCTTACCCCACTCTAGGGATCGTTCACCCACCCCACCCCCTTCACAACATAGGGCAAGGCAGGAATTACTGGTGACCACCTTGGTGCCAGTTTGTGTTAGGCTGAATGCCTGGCATGATTTTCTTATTGGGCCCGTACCGAAGTGCTATCTCTACATCCCAAGTCAGGAAGCTGAGACTAAGAAAGATGAATGATTTTCTTGCGGTTCTATAGCCATTAAGAAAGTGACAACCAGGATTCAAATCCAGGTCCATCTGGCTCCCGAGGCTATGTCTTTCCCCTCTAGCTGTGCTTTGTACTTTGGCATCAATCATTCAAGCTTCTACCCAGGATATGACCTATCTAAAACATTAGACCTACCAATTGACTACCAGGCATATGTGTTATTGGGGATGAAACCCAGGGCATTCGAGGTCCATGCATATATACCAGTGAGCTGCACCCCCAGCTCCTGATGGCCTTTTAAAACAGAGTCCCCATAGTCTCTCTTGGATTGCCCAGTGAACCCCTAGACTGAAGCCAACAGGCCTGTGGTGGGCAGGGTAGTTCAAGCCTCCAGTAAGTGAATGGAGGCCCTTTCTGGTGCTTGCTAATATGCTTCAATTACAGAAGCACCTAGGTCCCTATTGATAGGGGCATATGGAAGTGACAGTCTTAGCTGACTATGCTTTTTTTCTGTCCTAGACCGAGCATCTTCCCTATGACTAAATGGGTGTGAATGTTGGGAGCTCAGAGAGAAAGATGTAGTTCGTGTTCACATGAATCTTCAAGCCGCCATCTACAATAATATAACAAGATTGGCTAATAGTGATTGGCTTGTGCCAGGAACTTTTTTTTTAAAGGCATCTGGGCTCTGAGAGAGGTCCTATTGCTTTTTAGAGGTAAAGAAACAAAATGTTGAGAGACACAGCATTTTGCCCAGGGTCACTCAGCTGGCAAGAGATAACAGTGAATTCACACAGACTTGTCAAAGCTCACATTTAAAATTTTCAAGCATTTATGCATATGGGTGTTTTACCAGCATGTATGTCTGTGAGCCATGTGTGTGTCCAGTGTCTGCAGAGACCACAAGAAGGTATCAGATCTCTTGGAACTGGAGTTAACAAAGAGTTGTGAGCCACCATGTGGGTGTTGGGAATGGAACCTGGATCCTCTGGATAGGCAGCTGGTGTTCTTAACCCCTGACCTATCTCTTCAGGCCCCACCCCCACACCGCCCCATACTTACTCTTAGGTCACTATTATCTGACATGAAAGTGAAAGGTTACACACAGTGGTGAAGAACCTTGGCTTGCCAAGGGTACTGCAGTAAGCAAGCAAGAGAGTCCATTTGCCAGTTGAACTCTTCCTTGAGCACTTCCTCAGAGTGTTGTCCCGGGAAAGAGTGCTGGAGGTAGTCCAATCTATGCTCAGAGAAATTCAGCTCCTCTAACAGACTATGTCTTAGTTTTTCTGAGAGCTCTGGCTATTTCTTGGCACCGAGGACTCAGCCGGCCATCTAGCCAACAGCCAAGGGAGCCAACTGAAGAAAGGCCTGCCTACTTGTCACAGCCCCAGGCTATGGCTAGAACCAGCTGGTAATCATTTAAGGATGTTGCTGGGCACTGAGATGGGAAGGAGTATGGAGAAGGCCCATAATAGACCAGGGTTTGACAGATAGTTGGCTAGTAGGCAGGTCCTAGGCTGAAGGGGCAAACATGGGGCCAGGTAGAAGGAGGGGCCACTTGCCCTGAACTGGAGACTCTTCTCACCATGTGGTTCTCCTTGAGGCTAAAGACCAAGGGATCATAGAAGGCTCCAAATGGCTAGGGTAACTTGGTCTGGTGGTAGAGCAGGTGGCTTCAGGTCCTGGAGAACCCAGGCCATTGGATACAAAAAGACTCTGGCTCACACTCAAAGCTGCTGTCTGATTACAAGTGACTCATTTATCTTTCTGGGTTTTCTTTTACCAAGATAGCTCACAAGACAATAGAGAGAGACCATCACAGTGCTAAAAGTTAAGATATCTTCTTCCTGTATCCGTCCTCCTCCAGTGCCTGCCAGCCATATATCCTTTCACCAGACAGGACAGCACAGACCTGCCTTTGTAAGCATCATGAGCTTGGGGCGGTGGGGGGATGGTTAATTTTTTATTTTATGGGTATAAATATTTACCTGATATACCCCATGGATATTTGGTACAGTATCCAAAGAGGCAAGAAGAAGGTGTTCTTAACTACTGGGTCATCTCTCCAGCCCTACACTTCTACCTCAGAGAGAGTTTTATATGAGAAGTATTTCTTGACCTAGAAACCCAAGGAGGCGGAGGCAGGAGAGCAGCTTCTACATGGGCAGACAGCCCTGCTAAGGACCAAATTGGCTCAGAACTGGTGCTGGGGCTGACTTGAGGAATAAGGACAATCCTGGCTGGCTCATCAGTGGCATAGCTACTGACTTCAGGGGTTCAACTGGGGAGGGATGGTAGCTTTAGGAAAACAGGTGTGGGAAAACTCACTTGGCTAGGTCCTAATTCCAAATATGCTCCCGACACTGCTATAATTGTAGAACTATCCAGGTCTCCTCAACACTACGCCTGGCCCTCATTCACACAGCACTACCCTCTCTCTCCCTGTCTCCCACTCCAAACTGGGCAATCACTAAACCCCCTAGCCCTGCCCATCTCAATTAATTCTTTTTTTTTTTTTTTTTTGGTTTTGGTTTTTCAAGACAGGGTTTCTCTGTGTAGTCTTGGCTATCCTGGAACTCACTCTGTAGACCAGGCTGGCCTCGAACTCAGAAACCTGCCTGCCTCTGCCTCCCGAGTGCTGGGACTAAAGGCGTGTGAAACCACTCCATCTTCTGTGTTTTCCTGCCTTGTGCCGGTTACTTACTGCTAGCACTTCACTAGTTGGAATACAAGGAGCCCATTATCATTTACTAAGTGCTTCAGCCGGCCGGGTTCTGTGCTTGATAGGTCCTGGATTTCCAGAGGAGAGAAACTGAGGGCCAGAGAAGCAAAAGTCCCTTTTTTAAGGGCATTCAAACTCAGGCAATCTGGCCTTAGAGCCATGGGCAACCATAAAGCTCTTGGCCCATCTCTAGATGCTTGCCCTGCTGCCATTCCTTTCCTTTCTGTTTCTCACTCACTGCCAAAGCAGTTTCTGCAAACCTGACTCTGATTAGCTGTTCTACTAGCTGGCTCAGTGCCCCAGCTGGGCTGTCCACCCATGCCCCTACTGCCACTGTCCTAGTCCGGGCTGCCCACACCTCTCACACTACTATCAGCTGCTTGGCGGCAGGAGATGCATCTGTCTAGTTCACCAGCAAAGTGCTCATTACACAGCTGAGCTGGTACCCACGGAGTCATCAGTGTCTCCTGTCCTTGCTCACCCACGACATATCCCACTAAGGCTAGGAGGATCTTTCCGCACACAGCTCTGAAGATCACAATGCATAAACCACATTTAGTAAAGAGCGCCAAAGCAAGGACAAGTCAGTTCCACCTTTCCTTTTGTTCCTGCTGCTTCTCAGACTAGTTTACTCTTAGTTGCCATTCTAGCCCTGTCCTCCAACTATCTCTACCTGTGTTGTCTTGTTTTTAAGGTGGTCCAAATTGAGATAAGGTGGTCCAAATTGCTGTCTGTGCAAATTCATGGCAGAATTAGGAGATTAAGTAGGAAAAAAAAAAGACTGTCAGCCACGTTCATCATTTTTTTTCTATATTGATTTCATGTTAAAATGAATACATTTCACAGACACTGAAGTAACAGGCACTTAGAAGCTGCTTTTGTTAAAAAGTACCGACTCTTCACTTTGGCCCACAAGGTGGCTAAACCCAGGTGGCTAAAGCCTCTGCCTTCCTCTTGGGTCAGCAGTCTTTACTTTGGCGCAGGCTCCCTGTTTGACTCCACATGAGATAAGGGTCACTGTGGCTTGTCTACCTAACCCAGAACATCCTGTGAGCAACAAGGCCTAGCCAAAGGCCAATTATCTCTGAAGGAGAAGCCACATCCTTGGTCACATTGTCTTGTAGGAACCATGGTGGTCCCCTTCGAGATATGACAGCAATGACTAACTTACCACAACTTATCAATCACAAGACGGTGGGAGCACACCTTCATCAGGACTGGTTAATTATCCATCTCTCTTGACTGCTATCCTAAGTCCTCCTCTGTTTAAAAGCAAATTTCACTGGGCGTGGTGGCGCATGCCTTTAATCCCAGCACTCGGAAGGCAGAGGCAGGCGGATTTCTGAGTTCGAGGCCAGCCTGGTCTACAGAGTGAGTTCCAGGACAGCCAGGGCTACATAGAGAAACCCTGTCTTGAAAAACCAAAAAAAAAAAAAAAAAAGAAGCAAATTTCATATCAGGGCCTCAAAGAGAAATTTGGGGTCAACCAGTTCTATTTGTTCCGTTTCCCAGTGCATGATTAAATTTCCTGCCTCTGCTTTTCACCATTTCTCCCTCCTTAATTGGTGTATTGGAAAGACAGGTAAAGCCTTGCCTGTTGTGGCTGTTGGAGGATAGGCCCCAAATCTCTGGTTACATTGGACCGCTTTTTAAAATGTAGGCTGCTCAAATCTCCAAGCTCTGTAAGTAACGTGGGTGGCATGTCTGTTAGACAGAATCAATGGCACTTCTTAGAGCCTCCCAGTATATTGAGGGAGGGAGCATTTCAGTGATGCTTTGCTGGAACCTTGGATTGGACCTGTTTCACCAACTCAGCATAGATAAAGTGCATATTGCAGTGGGTGTTGGGGAGATGGCAGGCCCCTGGCTAAGGCAATCTCTTCTATGCCTTTGTCTCCAATGCCCAAGGGTTTGGTCCCTAGAAATCATCAGCTGAAACCTGGAAAGGTAAGAAGAGAAAAGCTTGGGATTTCCTAATGGGTAAAGGGCAATAAAGGCCCGGGGGAAGGGGAACTCATTTCACAGACCATGAGCAAGCATTGTTCCATATTGAGGCAGAGGTTTTAGAGCAAGGAACCTCCGTCAGAGGACTGAGCTCAAAATCCATCTCTGCTGTGACCGTGTATGGGCTGAGCATCCCTAACACGAAAATCTAAGTCCCAAATACTCTAAAACTCAAAATGTTGTTGTTTTTTTCAGGATGCATACAACATCAAAAGTAGAAAATCCCATAGTCAAAGCACTGGCATCCTAACATTTTCTAAAATTACTGTCAGAGCTGGGCATGGTGGTGCACAACTGTAATCCTGACACCTAGGAAGACAAGGCACAAGGATTATAAGGACAAGGCCAGCCTGATCTAATAGTGAGGCTCGATTACACACACACACACCCATTAGGTTCTATAAATATTTTTATGTAAATTCATATAATTAATTTCATGTTTAGCTTTAAGACCTATCCTCAGGATATCTCATTGTGTATATGCAAATATTCTACATATTTAAAATATATTCAAATATGATCATTGTTCATAGAAAAATCTATCAGTGATTCATCTATTATTTTAAAACACTTAATATGAGACATCTAGGATAAGGGACACTCAGTCTGTACTAAGGATCGTCGACTTAGAGCTGCCTCCGGGATGGTTAGAGGGTAAAGGCATTCGCTCGTCACGCCTGATGACATGTGTGAAGGGGGAAGGGGAGAATCTACTCTAGAAATGTGTCCTCTGACCTCCATGTGCACAGCAGGGCACACATCACTCCATGCACAGCACATGCAGCATTTAATAATAATAAAAACTGAAGAGACTCTTGAGTTGTATTTTTCAAATGGGTAGCTTGTGTGATGTATGAATTTTATCTCAGTAAAGACGCTACATTAAAAAAATTATAAACTTTGCAATCAGGAAAAAATAGCTTCTCCTATCTGTGCCTTAGTTTTCATGCTGTGAAAGGAGGTGATGATAATGTATATTTATCTTCTCACAGGGTTGCTATGAGAATGAATAGAACCAACACACATGAAAAAGTGCCATTATGCCCATAGTGATGGCATATTTCATACTGACTGTCGTTCTTCTGTGCCGAGTTCTGTGCTAATCGTGTAGTATAGAGTATTTCATTATATCCTCACAATGATGTCACAGTGTGCATGCATGGCCCTATCCATTATGAAGGATGCGGACATTAGTCATGAGATGCTTGACCGTGATGTAAGTGTCTATTGGTAGAGCTAGGTTTGGCTGTTAGGATTCTCACCTCTCCTCCATTTGGTCATCTCTCTCCAGTCACTGGACTTTTAGCTTCATGCAGGGCCAAAATGTCTAGGTATGGCCTCCCCCCAGATGTTGATGAGATGTCTTTGTTCTTGTCATCTCCTTTCACATCTTTGTGCCTATGGCTATTTTACCAGGGTGCCTCCTTGGCAATGGAGGCTGGTTCCAGGACTCAAAGCAGACCTAAAATCAAGAACTGCTGGGTCACGTTGCTTCACACGTGTATCTGAAACTGATTTTCAGGTCATCCAGCTGAAGATTTGTCTCCAGGCTATCCAGTATTTACAAAATCCCAAAGCTTCTCTCAGGGACTTTGGGCAGGCACATTCTCTTAATGCTCTTCATTTTCTTTCTTCTTTCTTTTTTTTTAACCACCTCAAGCTTACATTAGTGACTAACTCACTCAGAGCAAGGAATCAAACCTAGATGTCATTCACTCACCAACTCCATTCATTCATATTTCTTATTTATTCATTCGTCACCTATTAGGTGTTGAGGATACAAATATGAATTGATTTCTGCTATGGAAAAAAGGCCGGAGAGGACTGAGAAAGGAGAAACACATGACAGCTGGGAAGGGTGTGTGTGTGTGAAGTGTATGCATGTGGGGGGGGGGTGGGGACTGGCAGGCAGAGACTGTCTCCTAGACAAAGCGTTTCTTGTAGAATAAATATCATTTCACCAAGAGTAGAGAAGGGGGCGAGGCAAGTGCGGTGGGTTTTTTTTTGTTTTTTGAAGGGAAACAGCTTGGGCAAGGCTGGTAAAATGTGGTGTTTTGGGTGGGTGGTGAGAGACGAAATGGCATGTAGTGGGGGACATGGTGAGAGGTGGCTCTCATCCTGTACCTTATAGGTCGTTGGTGACAGCTCGATGCAGCAGGAATGGGCTTGGTGGACTTAAGAAGCCACTGAGGGTTTGGGGCCTGGCCAGTTTGGCTTCAGAAAGACCACTATGCCAGCAGAGTGAGGGAAGATCCAGAGAGGCCAAGGTGGAGGCAGAAGACCTTGAGAAAAGGTCAGAGAAAGGAAATAAACATCACAGCGTAGCCCTGAGGATAGGCGGGAGGAGTCTCCTAAGGCTTGTAACTAAGGTTTCAGTGCAGAGGATGAAGGGGAGGGAGGGAAAGTCTAGTCCTAGACTCTGGCTTAAGTGGCCACAGGGCTGCTGGGCCCTGAGGCATGAACACAAAAAAGGCAAGAATGAGGCCGACTAGGACACTAGACCACTGTGTTGGGAGTCCACAATGAACCAGAGAGACAGCCCTCTGCACTCCATGAACCCTTGTCAGGGCTTCTTTTCGTTGTTGGTTTGTTCCAGACAGGGACCCAGGCTGACTTCCAATTTCCTTTCAATCCTCCTTCCTGGGATTACAAATCGTGCCACCAGGAGCTTCTTGATTCCGAGTCTTGTGCTCCTCATTCTATTCTGTCCAGGGACTTCAGGTGTCTCCTGCAAATGTATGGTCCCAGTGACAGTGAATGTAGGGTCTAGAAACAGGAAGCAGTGAGGTCTCTAAGAATGTCACAAGACTCAGAGTAGGACCTGACAACTAAAAGCTTACCTTATGCAGCCTACATCCAGGGAATTCTCTCCAGAAATTGAGATTTCCATGAGAACCCTTTCCCCCAACCCCCATCACACCCCAGCCAGCGAAAGAGCTAGAAGAACTCTGGGTACTGCTAAGGAGAGGACCAACTAAAGTGTGATTTGCATATGATTTGCATAAGACAATCTGTTCTCTAGTAATTTTCAAGTGAAAATGTTATCATCACTCCCTGGAGGGTCACTGCACGATTTTTTCTCTCCTTTGTTCTTTGGTGCACATAGACTGCCCCAGGTCTGCCCTCTAGGAAGGCCTAATGGGGAGGAGGGGCTGAAGTGGTACCAGGGAAAGAGAGGGGCACTGTCCTGGTTCAAGGGCTGACATTCCCTCCCTAGGGCACAGTACAGACCAAGCTTCTCTCGACCACAACCCCCTCCAACTTACAGACCCTACCTAGGCTGCTTCTTGCTACACCCTGACCCCTGATGCTGCCCTGCTCTAGGACCTCTCTAGGGGCCCAGTTACTAAGTCAAGCCCAGGCAGTTCGAGGCACAGAGGCCTGGCTCAGGGGATACTTTCTAATAGGTGGATAATTGCCTCTGTTAATTGCAATTTGATTTTAGTAATTTTTCTCTAAGAGCTTAGAGGCCTCAGGCTCAGATATGGAGAAAGGGGTGGAGGGGTGGAGCCACCAAGCTGGGGTCCAACCACTCAGATTTTACCACCTACTAGTCCATCCCAGTGGGTCTGGGACCTGAGCAACATCTCACCCAGTCCCTCAGCCTCAACAAAGACATGCTGGAGATGGCTCTGAGGACCAGTAGGCCCCAGGGGATGGCTTGGCAACACCTCTAGAAGGTTGATGTTGGCAGAGTGGCCAAGTACATTGCCTGAACCCCATCACAAGCCAGAGCTGGAATATTTGTCTGGGATTATCCCAGTCCCTCCCACCCTTTCTTGGGACTTCGACCATCTCTTCCCTCATTAGCCAGCTAGATTCTCCAGAGGTCCTCAGAGCATGTGGCTTTGGAACCCTGTGACCTCAAGGGCCACTGTGTTTCTAGTCCTAGATTTTTTGGCATTTATTATGTGGCCCAAGCCGGCCTTAGATCCTAAACGATCATGTCTCAGTCTCTTGAGCTAAGATACCCGTGTTGAGCCACCTCTGTTTTCTGGTCTTAAAGCAGGGAAATGGTGCTCCAGTGAATTAAGGTGAGGATTACAAACAGTCACTGGGAGTGGCTTCTCCACCCAGCAGCAGCCAGCACTTACTAAGTTCTCTGTCAGTGATGCCTGAGCTCTGGCTTTTCATGATTAGCGATCCCAGGATGCTCAGGGTTCACCCCTCACCTTGCAGCTGCTACCCACGTAGGTCCCTGGGACAAGATAGAATCAGGGTGGAAGGGGGTGCCCTGGGATGATGCTCGAGGCTGGGGAGCAGGAAGCTGACATGCTCCAGTATCCTGAGCAGAAGCTACCCCCATGGAAAGCTGGATCCCTTGGAACAGAGGCTGCATACGTGATGTCGCTTGCCAATCTTCTGTTCACCACTTCTCCCTCCCTTCCAAATCTCCACATTCCCATTCAGACAGAAGAGCCCTAGAAGGAAGGGAAATCTAGGATTGGAGAAGTTTGTGAAGCAGCTTTGCCCCTTGGAAAGTCACTTAGTGGGCAAATGGGTCAGGCTTCCAGCTCCTCTGTTGGCTTGTTAACTGTCTCTTTGGCTATGGGTTTTCAGCCTCAGTTTGCTCCCCGGTTCCCACATAGGATGGCTACAGGATTAGCTAGGATAACAGGCAGCAGCATGCTTCATAAATAGCCATTTCCTCCCCTGCCCCTCCCCTTCCCACATGTGTAAGGGGAGCAATTATCTCCCTGTGTTTATGCATGTGCTGCCTGCCTCTCCCCACCCAGTTCCTCCCTCATGCGGAGGTGTCGGACCACTGCCTTCCTTTCCACGGCATACAGGCCCTCTCTGTTGCTGGCAAGGAGCAGGAGGGGGTGATGGAGGCAGGTAGTGGTTTGGGGCCCCAGTAGAGTGTCTGGGCGCCTGCCTACCACCTCTGGCCAACTGCTGCCTGCAGCAGGCTCATTAAGCCCAGAGGACCCCAGAACAGTATCACAGGCCTTCGCCTTAGCCCAGCCCCCAGGGGCCTAACAGGGGAAGGGCTGCACAGACAAGCTCTTTGCTTGAAGACTGGGGGTGGGGTGGGGTAGAACTGTGCTGGGCAGTGGCCCAGAGAGGAAACAGAAAAGGGTAGGCAGGGGTCTGGGGGAGCCTAGTCTGTTAGGCAGGGCAGGAATTGGGAGATGTGAGGAGAAGGCCACAATTTCTGCTCGGTCTTGGACTATGCTGGGCCTGGTGTGGCTGGCCCCTGCCTGTAAAGGAGGTGTTGACAGAATGATGGGGTGGGAGGTCCCCAGATGCGGGCACTGCAGGGCCAGCATGCTGGGAGGTGACTGCCTGGTACCTTGTCCTGGGGCTTCTGGATTCTACTACTTACTATGAACTTGATTTGTGTGTTTTGGGGAAAGTTCCTTCAGGTCCTCTTGTCTAAACTGGAGCTGAGAATAAACACACAGCGAAAGCATGCCTGGAAGTGGGGCGCACTAGATTCAGGAGAAAGGAGAATGGGTCAGGAGAGGGGTGCCCAAGGGCCCTCATCTGTCTCCAGATTGCTTTGATCCTACAACTAGATGGGACAGAACTGCGGAATGCTGTGTGACAGGGACACGGGTGTTGGTTACACTGCATGTTTTTACTGCATTTTGGCATGTCTGCAACCGTCCCTGATGAAATGAATGTTCAGTGACAGCATCCTTTGCCTGTCTTTAGGGAGAGAAGCTCTTGTGCCCTGAGAAAGCCTCCAAAGCAGACTGAGTGAGTTCCTAAGGCAGAGAGAGCCCTGTGGAAATCTATGCATCTTAGGTTAAGTAAGTACCCAAATTAATTCTCAGACTCCTATTGTCTTTTTCAGCGTCTGCCTTCAAGAGGCAGACATGCATATGGAAGGAATCAGTCTGTTAGTGGGCCTGTGAACTATGGCCCACACCAGGCCACTCCCAGCTTCCTTGGCTGCCAAATATTCAAATACCACTGCATCTGGCTAAGCCTACAATAGTGGTAGCCTAGAGAAGTGATTTACATGTTTGAATCACCTAGGAGCTTGGAAAGGAATATGAGGATAGGGTAGAACTTGGGCATCTACTAATCTTCCACGTCTCCCAGATGGTTCTTCTTGGAGCCCTGCTGGGAACACCTGGATGATGACCTGCAGAAGCTGTCTTCTCAACATCTGCCTCTTGCCTGCTTGGAGGGAACACTAGATATCCTGGACACAACCAATTACCCGTTTATGAGCCAACATTATGTGATCCTGGGATATGAATGTCTTTTGCCGTGATGGATTTCAAACTAGGAAGTAATGACCTGAATCCCTACAACCCAAGAGGACTGCTAGTTTTGAGGAGGGCATTGAAGAGGTGAAAAAGAACAAGCCCCCATCATGTTCATGAAGCTAGATGAGGGTGTTGGTTAATCACTGTCTCCTCTGCCCATGTCTTCTGAGCCTTGGGTCTAAAGGACATATAATAAGCTCCTTTTCAGAACCCTTCCCTTCTCCCGTGAAGGGTGGTTGTCCTGCGTGCCTTCACCCTCTCTCCATTGCCCCTCCTCTCCTTCCTTCCCTCCTTATCTGTCCCTTTAGCCTCCTCTTTCCTTCTCCCTGGCTTCTCTGCTTCTTGCCCCTCTGCTATTCATCTGCCCTTCACCTCTTCCTCTCCACACTTCAGATCCTGGCTTTCATCCAATGTTCCCGTCTTAAGACCCAACTCCTCTCTCATGGCCTCACTGTTGTCCTCTTCAAAGTGCTGTGCATCCTCTGTGCAGCCCCAGTCTCTTTGCCAAGCTCTAGTGCTGCATCTCCAATTACCTGGTAGACATCCTCATCTGGAACTTTCTCTAGTACCTCAGATTTAGCATGTCTAAGCTAAATTCACCACTTTTGTCTTTTGCCCCCCACCCCACTGTGCCCAGTGTCTGTTCACGAGTTCAAGCTTCAGTCACATTGAAACCTTAACCTCACCCTGCTCATGCTGCGGCCGCTGGGCCACTGTCTGCAGATGTTGGGTTTCCTCTGGGAGTACCAACTGCCTTTCTCAGTTCTTTCCATTGCTTCTGCGGAACGTGGGTCTCACCTGGAAGTCCAGTATCGTCTGACATTTCTCCAACATCTGAGGTTCCTTCCAAATAGTTTAAGTCTCTATGGAAGTCACAAAGTCACTTGCTTGCAAAGGCTGTGTGGGAAGGGAGTGAGCTGAATTGGGTGTGGTGTGGGGAATAAAATAAAAAAATGAGTAAGGAGTGGAAATGACACACCTTATTTACAGGAGGCTGGCAACAGTCTTTACTGTGTGCCATTGTGCCTGTGTGCAAATGACAGCCTGCCTTAATCTATTTGGGCTGCTACGATAGAAATACTATAGACTTTGTGGCTTAAAAACAAATGGCAATACATTTCTTGTGCTTCTGGAGGCTAAGGAGTCTCAGGTCAAGGCTCCAGTACATCCTATGACTGTCTTCTCAGTGTCTGTTTTCGCTATCTAGCTTCCTGTAACAGAAGGGCCTGGGTCTGCCTGGGAACTCTTTGATAAGGACAGTAATCTCAAACCCCATAACCCAAGTGGTTCCCAAACACCTAATACAACCACTTAGGGGGCCAGGACTTTAAAATAGGAATTTGGGGGGGGGTCACAGACACTGGGGGTGGGAGACAGACACTCAGGGCTGAAAGGACATACACTATGGCTAGACACTCCAGTTTATCCAGAAAAAGCCAGAAACCTGAACGTTCAATTTAAATTTTCCAGGTTTTTCAATGCTGGCAAATGATTCAGAGTTTTGTAAAATTTTGTGCTGTGACAGTTTGTTGAGCATTGAAACTCAATCTTGCAAAACGTGGGTTCTCCTTTACTTGGGATGCCCTCCCCGTGTCTTCTCGTCACCAGGTTTCCCAGTCTTCATGGTGGGGCCCTAGAAGCTGTTCCAGAGCTGCCCGGTCACCCAGTTTACTTCTACTTTCTGCAGCCTTTACCCTTCCATGGCATGTGCCTGGAGCCCAGCAATACTGCCTAGGGGAGTCACAGCCACGCATCCACTAGGGTTAGAGGTTAGAAGTGCTGAGATGTAATTAGGCTGCCTGGATTTGAATACCGGCTTAGCTACTTATTAGCTGAGTGACCTTAGGCAGGATTGTACTTTCTCTGTAACCCAATTTCTCCCTTGTGGGGGTTGTTACAAGGTTTAAATAGGATAACCCAAGAAAACCACATGGTTTGTAATGAACTCTTAAAAAATGGCACTAGATATTGTTACCAAGAGCTTGCTGCCCAATGCACATACAAGCCAATATTGGAGTTGGAGTATGAGCACTTGCATGTAAGTGTGAGGGCCCGAGTCCTCAGCAGCGTCTTCCATTTAAAAGCCCAGCAGGCCACATGCTACCCTAGCCTTAAAAAAGGCAAAGTCCAGCATCAGTCCCGTTTCAAGGGACTATGGTAGAAATAGACAAGGATATCTGACAATTTTGAGCTTATGCTATCATTGATCAGATGAATTGACTTCTGTTCATGCCTACTCTGAAAAAGCCATGTTGTTTTCTTTTTCTTTTTCTTTTCTGAGACAGGGTGTCCCTGTGTATCCCTGGCTGTCCTGGCTCAAACCCAGAGATCTGCCTTCCTCTGTCTCCTGAGTGTTGGGTTAAAAGGCATGCACCTCCTTTGCCTGGCTGAAAAAGCCAGTTTTAACCAGCAAAAATCACCGATGAAGGGCCTGGCAGCTTTTCCTGGAAGGGAAGACAAGGAATTTATGTTCAGGTGTGTACAGACCATAGTGATTTCATTATCAATATTGCCTCTGGAGATTATTCATCGTCGTTTCCCGTTTCCTCTCTCTCTCTCTCTCTCTCTCTCTCTCTCTCTCTCTCTCTCTAGGATAAGCCTAGGGAGGACAGGAATTAGGCCTTGTTTTTTTATTGCCTTCCTTATCTGCACCCTTCAAGACCAAAGCCTTCCCAGGGCTATACATTCAGGAACACAATGGATGCATGAGAAAATGCTGGTCACAACAGACTGAATGCAAGCACTAGAGGTCTATTACAAAGCAATTATATGCCAGGCATGGGTCTAGGTGCCAGCAGCAAAGCACAGAATCAACGGCCCAAGCACTGTGTTGGGGAAGCCCTGGCTGCTGCTTTCCAGCTGCTGGCGGGTAGGCATACCTCTCTATTTGCTTCTCCTGTCTGACTTTGACAGCAGTATCTGTAAGACTTCCAGAATCCCTAACTACTGGGGATGCTGGGAACACTGGGGAGGAACAGGAGCGTCCCTGCTCAACTTTGTTAGCTTAGCTAAAATCCAATGAAAGCTCTCATGTGCCAGTTGGTGAGCAGAAGAATTAATGCAGGTCTCCCAATTGAATCTAGAATGTGAGTGCGCATGCACGTGTGTACACACACACACACACACACACACACACACACACACACACACAGAGAGAGAGAGAGAGAGAGAGAGAGAGAGAGAGAGAGCTTCTCCTCACCCAGACACCGAATTGTGAGCCTGGAGATGCAGGGAGCTTTATGTATGGATTGCCTCACCAGGTTCCTTGTTGGAGACTACACTTCTGGTGTGTGTGTGTGTGTGTGTGTGTGTGTGTGTGTGTGTGAGAGAGAGAGAGAGAGAGAGAGAGAGAGAGAGAGAGTATGTGTTGCAGAAAGGGGAACTTAAATCACACAATCACAGAGAACTTTAAAAGTGAGTTTCAGAACTTTTTAAACAAGTTCTTGAGAAGCTAGGACTACGGCACCAAGTTCTTCCAAACAGAAAACATTTCTGCCAGGCATGCATGGTGGTATACATATGTAATCCCAGCACCAACGAGACTGAGGCCAAAAGACTAGGTCATGGGCTGCACATTGAACACTTAAAAACAAACAAACAAACAAACAAACAAAATCCCCACTGTTCATGGGTGATTGTCATCCTAGCATATTATATATATATCTCCTCCCCATCCCTCCATCTTTCTACTTCATTATGCCCAGCAATTTCTCCAACTCATCCCCAGCACAGCAGAAAGCATCTTTGTACCTGCCCCAACTCTGTTCCACATGGCACATCTCCAGTGCTCCCTTTCCTCCACACTCTTACCCTTTCCCTTAGAGAGCTGGATAGGAATAGACAGATTATCCCCACCCTGATGCCAACATGTGGGAGTTTTGCCTCATTCTCCCTTGAATGCCAGAAATTATTGTCATCACTCGGATTTCAATGATTTGTTTCTTACGCTACAGATTGGTGTGTGTGTCCCAGTGCACAGGCAGGTGTGAGAGTGTGCACAGGCACAAGCATGCATCGGAAGCATTTTGTGCAGTGTAAGCATTTAGTGGCTGTGAGGCAATTCTCAAAAGCAATGTGTTATATATATATATATATATATATATATATATATATATATATAGTGGTTACTCGAGTCCCCATCTGACCTTTTGGGTTCTGAAGCCACAGAAAAGGGAGAGGTGGATCCTTGTCCCCAGCCTACCCTAGAGTTCACAGTCCAAAGAGAAAAAGGAAAAGCTCTGAAATCTGTTGGTACAAAGGGCCATGTAAAAGAGAAGGGAAGCGGGGAAAGCCACATAACCCAGGGCTAGTAGGAAACAGCAGTTGATAGGACATTTTGAGCTGTACCTCAGGGGTTCATGAAAAGCAATGAGTGCTAGGGGTGTCAGTGTCGGCTGGGAGGCGCTCAGTGAGCCACTCAAGCAAAGAACAAAGTAGCCTGAATGCAGTGGTGGGAGATTAGATAGCTAGGGTCCACACTGTGACTAGCCTTATGTAGACTTATTCCTGTAGGCGATAATGAGCCATCAGAGGTTTTGTAAGTAGGGGAGTAACATGATCAGAGCCGTGTTTAAGGAAGATTAATTAAAAATACTGTATGGTGTGTTTAATTCATGGTTAGCCCTGGGCTGTAGAGGAGACAGGAGATGAAGCAAACAAGGCCCCAATGAACAGGCAATTCACAAAGTAACAGCCAATAAACATATGAAAGGATGTTCAACCCCACTAGAACGCAAAGAAATGCAAATTAAGCAACAATGAGATACCATATTTGGCCTATCAAATTAGCGGGGATTAAAAATTTAAAAACCCTCGCTGCCGCCTAGGGTTTGTGAGGCCAGCTATTACTCACTCCTGGGCGGGGCCCTGAACCTCAGCAAATTACCCCGGCTTTGGGAGGAGATTGGAAAAGCTTTTTTTTTTTTTGAAAGGGCATATTGTGTAACTCAGAAACCCTATTTTTAGGTATTTATCCTAAAGAAATCATTGTGGATGTGAGTGAAAACTCACGCCCTCCGTGTCCTGGGTGTTACTTATAAAAGCAAATAACTGTGTTGAATGAATGGGGAGAGGTTTCAAATTGTGTAATGGAGATTTCTGAGACTGGGCATTAACATTTTTGAATCCTCAAAGGCTGGAGGCAAGAGACCAAAAGGGTAGTTAAAAAAAAAAACTGCTGTGGTACCCAGGTCAGGTCTCTAAGGGGAGCCTCTAAAATTTGTCCTGTGACCAGACGGTGCCTTTGTTTGGCTTTGAACATTCAAGCTGGCCTCTTGGTCATGCAGATGTACCTCAAGTACCTATTCTTTGTCTTGGGGAGGCCCTGACTCCATATGCAGATGCTATAAGCGGCGATGTTAAGCATTCTGTTTAATAATGTAAAAGGCTGTCTTCGCGGTGGGCTGGGGGGCATCCTCACAGACTCTCTTGTGATGTTAAATGATTTTCAGCTTGCTCCGCTTAGGCTTTGCAATAGCAAGGGGGCAGGTGGGGCACGGGGAAGGGGGGGTCACTGACAACCCTGGCATGAGAATAGAAAGGACAGAAGAAAAGAGCTGTGGGTTTGAGGCGCCTAGGTTCCCAGGCCTGAGGCAGAAGTCTGTTTTAAAGACTGTGACCGCCAGCAGTGAGCCCTGGGAAAGGGCAGAGATTCACAGAGGAAAGCAGGTCGTTGTGGCGATTGCAATTTCTTGGATCAACATTGCTCTAAAGGAAGGTCTGTGCTCAAGAGGGTTTTAGGTAGTTCGTGGAAGAGAAAGGAATGGAAGACTTGCTTAGGATGAAGTGCAGGCTAAAAAGGAGGGGGGGGGGGTTGTGCTGATAGAAAGGCCAAGATTCCAAGCATGTGTGGGGGCAGGTGGAGAGTATATTCAACACGTCTAGGAGGTTGTTTGGAAACATTCCTGTGTGCGAGCCAGGGGCCACCAGCAGGTGAGTAAATCAGCTTCAGCTGGCTTTTGGAAATTAACAGCTCTGCTGTGGCCTGCATGTGGCCCCGAGGACCCCGATAAGGCTACAGAAACACTGAGGGAGGAGGACAAAGGGAACAGGGACACCCTCCAGCACTGGCTGGAGATGGAGTTAATAAAGGCTAAGTGTTAGGACAGGTAGCCCAGTGACGGGAGGCTAAGTGGGCTTGTTCTGGAAGCACTGGGCCCTCAGACTTAGGGCCATTTCTATTTTAAGAGGTACTGTGAACAGCTGAAGGATTTGGAAATGCCCAGGTCATAAATGGCCAGGGTATGAGCCAGGTGGTTAAGCAGCCATTCTAAACACTGGCTTGAATGTCAAGGAGATACTATGAGGTAAATACACACAGACACACAAACACACACATACACACATATGCACACACACATACACATACTCAGAGAGGAGGGAGAGAGGGAGAGGTAGAGGAGAGGGAGAGAGAGAGAGAGAGAGAAAGAGAGAGAGAAAATAGTATGGGTGCATGGTCATCCATGAGGTGACCAAGAAAGAGACCTAAGAAAGTGTTATGTTTGAATCAAGAAATACTGTGGTGTGAGTATTCATGATGCCTCAAGATTCATGATGGTACTAAGTAAGAGTGGTGGCCTTATGTGATAATAGCACCATGGAGGGAAGGATTAGTGCCTGTGTCATTGCACTTAGGGGGGGGGTGTCACAGTCTGTGCTTCAAACAAGCCAGTTTTAGCTATCTGTCCTCAAAAAGCCAATGAAAGGATCCAAATGAATAGTGAGACGTATGTAATACGGTCACGTGGGAAGAGGGACGAACACACCAGTGACTCCCCCAAGTCTGTCTTTGAGGGGCCTGACTTGAGAGTGGCATTTAAAAAGAGAACAAGTGATATCCGTACCTGGTGAGGGAGTGGACAGGGAGTCTTGGCTTCTAAAGTCCTGTAAGATCTCGTGACAAGTTGTGACTCTTGTTCCTGGAATAAGCCCCCCCCCCCCTCTGGGTGGCCCCAAGGCTCCTGCCATTTTATTTGTCAGTGGAAGATTTCAGGGGAAATACTAATTTCTGGAAATCCATTTTCAGTAGTCTGATAATCAAAGAGAGGCGCACAAATGTGCCTTTATGATAGTTTTTATCCCGACTAGACAGGCTGTTTGTACCTAGAGATGTCAGCAGTCTGCAACCAGACTACAACAGTCTTAGTCCTCCAGTCTTGGACTGTTGGCCCGCAGGTGTGTGACAAATGCATTTCACTCCTTTCTGAGATGGCCAGCCTTCCTTCAACAGTCTGAATTACGGTGAGATCAGGAAAGTACCCATTTGCCAGCCCACGTTCTTGTTTTAGCTTTGTTTTCTTGTTTGGGGGTTCGGGGGGGGGGAATACTGGAACCCAGAGAGCAGTGAGAAGTGGGTTGCAGCCATCTTCATACAAGAGATATAACAAGGCTATGTTTCCACTGAGGCAGCTGACAGGAAAGGAAAAGAGGAGCCTAGAAACCCTGAGATGTAAGAACCTGAGAGACTTGGTGACAAATTGGATGAAGGTAAGGCACCCAGGTATCTGGTGGAGCTTGGGCTAAGTGTGGAACAGGTGGTCAGGAGAACAAATATATCTAGCCCCAGGCACAGCTGTCACAAGGCCCTGCCCAAGGACAGGGCATAAACCCCTGAGCATTCTTACAGCTCTGGTAGCAGCCAAGAGACAGTTTTCCCATCACCAAGGAAGACAGTTTCAGGAAAGGCTTCGGATTGGCTGGCTTTGCTGAGTTAGGAGGTGTCTCTCAGTTACTAGGGAGGCCTAGGTGGGCAGGTCCTCTGAGCCCTGGAGTTCCAGATCAGCCTGGGCAAGATCCTGCCTCTCAAACACAGAGCAAAACAAAACCCAACAAAACCAAGATGCCGATCGACTAAATGGAAGTGCATGCTCCTTCTATGACAAAGCAAGCAAGCTGCGTCTATGACCCAGTGACAGGATCTGGATACCTCACTGACTGTGCTCTGGTGATCCGAGTGAAGGAGTGCCCTCACTGTAGACCTTGACCCATACAAAGTCACTGATGTGTGTATCCAGGGCGAAAGAAGGCCATTCAGATGTTCAAATTAAAACATAACTATGTATAACTATGTATATACACATGTGTATATGTAGATATATATGTATATCACTCATGTTCTCCAGCTTCCCAATTGCCAATCTGTGTCTTCTCCATCTCTAAGGCCCAAGTCAGTGACTGTCACAGGGCCACATGCCTTACCTCTGGGTCTGAAGATTCCAATTGTTTTGTGTACCACTGCTATCACCAGGACATGAGTGTATAGCAGGTATTAGTAGTGATTCGGAGTTCTGCCACTTTCTTGCTGGGTGGCTTGAGTGAGTTTCCCCCACCCCGCTCTGGCCTCCAGTTGCTCCGGGAGCAAATGAGTTAATATTGGGAAGGCAGCTTGAACTGGAGCTGACAAGGTCTGCCTGACTTCTATGTCATTGCTTCACTGAAGACTCCAGCTTTCCTTTCTTTCCCTTTCCCTGCTGTCCCTCCCTCATCTCCCAGGATGATGGCTAGGGTCTTGGGAAATGCTACATGCCTGACCGCTTTGAATGCAAGGAATCTTGGGCGCACTTTTTATTTTTTTCTTGTATGCTCTCAGTGGTCTGAGATTGCTTCTTTATCATAGACGAGGAAGCTAAGTTCCTGGGAAATCAGCATAGCTGGCACGAGGCTAGGCTGGGATGCTCCTGAGGTTCTGTGGTCAAGGCAGCATGAAGGGAGCCTGGTGAAGGGTTGGTGGCACCCAATTCCAACTCACTGGTGCACCAGACTCACCGTATACACAGTGTTCCTTCCCTGGGCTTCAGTTCCCTCGGCTGTATTACGAAAAGCTTGCATTCGGAAGACTCCGAGGGCACCCTATCAGTAGGTATCTGTCTGCCTTCACCCCACACTGCCTCTCCTGAGATTGGCCCATGGGAGAACAAATGGCAATGGCAAACAGGGCCAGGGAGAGGTGACAGTCCTGGGAGGCAGAGGCAGAGGACTCATTAGGCGTTAATGAACTGCAGTGGGGCATATTGATCACCTCTCCAATCATTTCCTCCTAATTCAGTCCTCAGGGTCAGCAGGCCTCTGTCTTTCCTGGGCTTTGTGCCCATGCTCTCTCTGAGCAGTCAAGGGCTCTTGGAAGGGCTGCCAGGCCTACAGCGCATGAGCAGGAGGAGGAGTGCTGAAGTGTGAGCCCCAGCTCCAGCTTGCTGCACCCTCCATCCTGCAGTGATGTAGCCAGTGCCAGTCTCATGGGCATGCTGCCAGAGAGGTCTGCAGGGCTCCACAATGGGTGATATACCATGCTATTCCACCTGGAAATATTCTCTCTCTCTCTCTCTCTCTCTCTCTCTCTCTCTCTCTCTCTCTCTCTCTCTCTCTCGGAGTTTCCTATTTTTATTTGCACCCAGCCTTGCACAGGCTAGCCTGTGGGCTACACAAATGACATCTAACAGAGCACACAAAACAGAAGCCTTGCGTCATTTCTCGCTCTTGCAGACTTAAGGAACATATTAAGACTCCCCCCTAATCTCCTCTTGAACCAGCCTTTGCACTACATAGGGAACCGCTCCCTTAGGTGGCAACTGACCTTACTGATTTCCAAGAGATCTTTGGGGGCACTTTTGCCCATCACTACTTTCACAGAGTGAGCCAAGCCCTTGGAAAGTACCACTTTCCTTGCCTGTCAATCAAGACAGCTCAGGCAACAGACCATTGCATAACAGTTGTGAGCAGTCAGACAATTCTAAGGAAATCAGGAGTTTGCGGGGCACTGCAGTACACGCCTTTCTTCCCAGTCAGTCCTGAGAAGGCAGAGGCAGGGGAATCTCTGTGTGTTCAAGGCTACCCTGTGCTATACAGTTCCAGCCTCTGTCAAAAGAAAGAACATGCGATATTGCCTTCTGTTCTGGTTTGAATGGGAAATCCCCACCCTCTACCCCTACCCCCCCACCCCTACCCCCCCCCCCAGCTGATGATGACACTTCTGGGGTCTGTTGGATCTTCTAGAAGATGGGGCCTAGTTGAAGAAAGGGTGTGACTGGGGACAGGGCTTGAAAGGTTGTACTGGGTGCCTATTTCTTGCTCTGATCTGTTTCTGGGTCCACAGGATGTTCACAGGTTGTGCTGCATGCTACAGCTTGGAGGAAGAGGAGCTCCCAAGGCTAGAGCAGGACACTCTTCAAGCCCTGGTTTTGGGGACTTAGATTTGCAGCTGGAAGCTAAATCCTACAGCTCTTGACATTCTTTCCTGCTGAGCCCAAGAGCCTAGGCCTGTGCTGGCACACCATCCCCTCTGAGGGCCAATAGCAACGGAGCCATCCCTGACGCCCCCCCCCCACTGCCCTTGGGGGTGAGGTTCCTTCAGCCTCCCTCAGATGCTGCAACTGGCTGCCAAGTCTGGCTAGTGTGCACACGGGTGGCAGAGGGCCCAGATATCCCCTGCTTTGCTCCCTCAGGCTGCCGCTGTTCCCTGGGGCCCAATTAAGCCAGTGCTTTGTCCCTGGGCAGCAGAGGCGGGTGTCCCTGGCACTCTTCGGCTCCACACTCCATCTCTTCATCAGCTGTCGCCAGACAGCCCACATAATGTGGGGATTTCATGCTCAATATTCTTGATGAAAGTGGAACATCAAAACCTCAGCGGGGTGGACACATGGAGACTAAGTGAGGCTCTCGCCCAAGGAGCTATCATCTCAGCAAAAGAATCAGAAAAGCTCCTTTATCAGGCGGCCACGAACTCTTCTCATCATTAGTGCTGTTGTTGTTATTGGCTTCCCTGCATCTGGGTAGAAATAATGTTATATCCCTTGCTTTTGCACATGTGTGTCTGTGTGTGGAATCTCTTGGCTGATAGCAATCTCTGCCTCTTGTCATACTAAATATTGATCGGCACTGTTGGGAGACTCCAAGGCTTTAATCTTCTGGCTGCCGCTCCCTGAACGCTGATGTGGGTGTTGGGTTGGGGAGGAAGATCATATTATTTCTTCACACACCTGTTTTGCCACTTGCTTCACTCCTGCACAACACTTGGGCTATTAATGCCACGGGAAGTCGGCTTTCCTGTAATGTCACTTTCTCTCTTCACTTTTCCTGGTGTGCCAGCCCCAGGCAGTCACCACCCACGCAGTGCCTTAGGCCCCAGGCAAAGGAAATGGCAGATCTCAGTCTTCTTTTTTCTTTTTCTTCTTTGGTTCTCCATTCATTCAGTAATTGTGCTATCAAACACTCGGGAAGTATCTACTGCGGGACAGGCCCAGGGCTAGGTTCTATGAATGCACAGGTCCATGGGGCAGAGTCTCTAATACCCACTCAGAGATCTCAGACAGACAGGAAACAATCTTGCAACAGTGTCATCTGCATGTGTCAGGAAGGCAGAGCAGCCATGCAGGTGATCTATGCAGGTGATGCAGCAGGTGAGTCAGCTGTCTGGTTTCTCCCTGGAAGAAGTGGTCTTGAGTCTGGATTTTGGAGCACACACTTTGAAACAAATGAACAGCCCTTAGAGGAGAGTACTGTCTACTGCTAGTTAAAGCCCTGGTTTACCACTGATCTGCAAGACCTGGGATTAGGTCATAGGCCCCATCTGGCTTCCATCTGTATTTGTCAAGATTTGTGTGTGTGTGTGTGTGTGTGTGTGTGTGTGTGTGTGCACATGTGGGTGCCTGTAGAAGCCAGAAGTAGTTAGGTCTCCTGGAGCAGGACTTAGATGGTTGTGAGCCATGCAGTGTGAGTGCTGGGAACTGAACTGTTTGTCTGCAAGAGCTGCAAGCACTCTTCACCACGGAGTCATCTCTCTAATCCCAACCCTTGAGAGACTTAAGCAAGAGGACTATGAAACAAGAGTTCAAAGACAGCCTGTGCTACATCGTGAGATATTTTCAGAGAGAGGGGAGGGAAGGGAGGGAGGAAGGGAGGGAGGGAGGGAGGGAGGGAGGGAGGAAGGAAGGAAGGAAGGAAGGAAGGAAGGAAGGAAGGAAGGAAGGAAGGAAGTGGGGCAGGAGGATTGCTTCAAGTCCCAGACCAGCCTCCATTGTATGTCTATGTTCTAGGCCAGAGTAGGGCTACAGTGTGATACCCTGTGTCAAACTAAACCAAACCAAACCAACCAACCAACCAACCAACAACAACAAAAAATGCCCGTTGTGCTGACACGCACTTTTAATCTCAGCACTCAAGAAGCAGGAGAATCTCTGTGAGTTCGAGGCCAGCCTGGTACAGATAGTGAATTCCAGTATAGCTAGGACTAAATAGAGCTTCTGTTTCAGAAAGAGAGTCGGGGGTAATCTACTAAAGGACATAGGGTTTCCTGGGTGCAAGGTGTCTGTAATGAGAGAAAGATGAGCCCGGGCTCAGAGAGTTGCAACACTGACAAGAAGCTTCTGAAGGGAGTCCAAACCTGCCAGTACTGGACTTCTGTCTGCACTGGAGGGAGAAAGGAAAGTTCCTTAATTGTCCTGGGCACAATAGGAGGCGTTTTCTCTTGTGGGATGGATGGCATGAGATGTCTGGCACGATCCAGTAAAGGGGGTCTCCAAATCTTAGCTCAGGAGCCCACCCAGGGTGTGGCAGGTTTATAAAGAAACTGACTCAGCAGGTGGGGTAATTCCTTAGACTGCCTTACAGCCTCGCTCCACCTCGGAGGAGCTGGCAGACCTAGCACAAACCGCTCCATCTTCAGTTTTCATACTCTAAAATGGAGATCATGACAGCGCTGATGTCACCGCGGTTGCAATGAGGTAATCAATGGAAACGACTTGGCCAGCCTCTACCAAGTGCCCCTGTGTCATTGCTACTAATGGCTCAGGTCACAGAGTCACTGAAGAGCAGAGCTGTAGTTCTTACTGAGGTTGGCTCAAAAAGCTGCCCCTTTGGTGGCCCCCTGTGTCCTCTTGTCTCCTGTCTGCTTGCTGGCATGGCCACTCAGCATCTCTCTGGAGCTATACTGAGCTAAGTGTCAGCTGGGACACTGGCTTCTTTCTGCTCGCAGAGCTCACGAAGCCAGCTGCTGGATTTCAGTGCTGAGTGGTAACCGCCGCCATGGAGGAGGGAACACAAGGCCCTCCGTGCCCAGCCAACCATCAGTGTTGAGGGGAGAAGGGAGAAGGGAGTCAGGCTTTTAAAGACAGCTCTGGTAGCTCCCACCCAATGCGTACTCTGCCCTTCTCTCCTCCTAAACAAAGCCCTAGTTTTAACCCATGACAGAACTGCCTAGCTTAAAGACTATTTCCTGGCCTTTTCTATGACTACATATGACTCAATTCTGCCCAATGAGATAGAAAAGAAAATGTCACATAAGACTTCTAGGGTGGCTGCTTAAAAGGAAGGCGATTGAGTTTGGATGCATTCTTTTGCTCCTTTCTGTCATACAGAGTGGTGCTGTGGTAACTGAGCCTCCAGCAGCTGAAACCCAGTAGGAATTTAAATGTGAAGTGAGGATTGGGACAGTGGGTTAGAAAGATGGAAGGCACAGAGATTCTGGTGGCCACAGTGCATGTCCCTAAACTTTCTTCTCCCAGGCATGTTGCATGTGAGATTGCAAAGTGTGCAGTGTGTTTGTTGAGACAGGGTCTCTCTGTGGCTCTGGCAGAATGGCAGGATGGTCTTGAAATCACAGAGACCCACCTGCCTCTGCAAGCCTGCCTAAGTGCTGGGATTGAAGGTAGGCACTGCTGCACTGGGCCAGCAAACTGTGTGTGTGTGTGTGTGTGTGTGTGTGTGTGTGTGTGTGTGTGTGTGTGTGTGTATTTGAGACAGTGTATCACTCTATAGCCCTGGCTGTCCTAGAACCTGCTATGTAGATCAGCCTGGCCTCTAACTATGTAAACAAGAGCTCCTCCTGTCTTTGCCTCCAGAGTGCTAGCATGAATGCTACCACGTTGACTCAAACTCCGTGTTTTAAGATCAACTGTTTAGGTTTCAGTTCTGATCTGACTCAGAAAAATTCCCAGGGAAGAAATGATTTGGATGGGCTCTTGTGATAAGTAATTGTGTGAAGTGTTAACATTCATTAAAGGCATGGGGTTTCAAAATAGATGGCAGATAACAGCATTTGCAAGGGTAACCAAGAAGATGGACCATTCATTGGCTACCAGCCATAATGGATTTCTGACATATTTTTTTCATAGCTCTGTGGACAGGCAGCCTCAGTTGGTTAACTTTTCGTTGCTGTTGTTTTACTAAATCAAGATAAATATTATTTTCCAGTAGCCAGGTGCTATGTTCTCCCTTTTGCTGATGAGAAAATCAAGGCTTAAAGAGGTTTGCTGGTCTGTCCGAGGTTACTCAGCTGGTCATGGCTAAGCTGGGACTTGAACACAGGTGGACTGGAGTCCTTTTTGCTGAATCTCTAGCATAGATGACCAGGAAGAGTGATTAAGGCACAACTTGCTGGGTGCTCCTCCAGCTCCTCTTATTCAGTGGGACTGGGATGCATGCAGTCAAAAGCTTGCACTTCTGACAGCTGCGGTGCAAGCTTAGGCTACTGTACTGCTGCTTCGCAGATCTACTTGGGGAAGCACTGGGTGGCCACAGTAACCAAGGACAGACGTCTCCTTGGAGCCGACATGACTATGTGGAGGCACTGTGACTTAGCATAGGCCTGTGTCTTCAAAGTTATTGAGCCGTCTCTTATCGGCCTCTACTAGGCTGGGTTGGGTGGCACCTGAGCTGAGTCCAGACTAGGCAAGAATGCAGATCATCCTACACTAAGAGGCAGCTGCCAGCTAAAACACAAACAGACACAACCCTTAGGCCCCTGCTGGATTTCATTGGCTCCTTGGCTCCTGGGCTCCAGAGGGCTACTGCTGGCCCACCAGGAAGGAGGAACAGGATGAAGAACATTTTTTTTGGTAGACCAGGAACGGATCTGCTTCTTGCTGCTAAGCTCCAACCAGATGTGAGAGATTCCATAAGCCCCCAAGAGGTTGCCCGAGCTGAAGACTCTAACATAAATATTTCCCTGCACATCTATGGATGCTTTGTTACTTTAAAATGTGTCTTGCTTACTAGTGGGCCCTGGTGGTATGTCACTTCCAGGCTATGGATTCTCAGAGGTCAGGAGATCCATTTGTTAGTGGTAAAGAAACTGAAAATGCCAATGAGTCTGGAGAGATAGCCCAGTGGTTGAAACTACTGGCTGCTTTTCTAGAGGACCTGGGTTCAGCTCCCAGGACCCATATGTTGGCTCACAACCATCTGTAAGCTTAGTTCCAAGGGATTCAATACCATCTTCTGACCTTCGAGGTCATCCGGCACACATATGATGAACAGAGAACACATTCACTCAAAAATCCATACGTGTAAAATAAATCTTGCAAAGTGGTGGGGAGGCAGTTGGGAGTGGATCACTGACTTACCGGGGGGTCACTGTACAAGGAGAAAGAAAAGATGAGGCAGAAGTGGAGGATGCGGAAGGTAGCAGCAGAGGTGAGGGAGCTGGAAAAAACGCGAGGCAGATGCACACCAGCGCTATGACAAGGCGATAATGGGATGTGTCTGAGTGGTCCTATCTTTCTACACTGTTTCTCTTTCTAGAACCACCTTTGAGCCTGGCCTTGTCATGCTCAGCTAGAGTGGTGCCTAGACTCAGCATCTCCTGATGTGATGATGGTGGAGTTGAGACTGGGGGCAGGGGTGGGGGGTGGTCAGGAGGAATAACAAGGGAGGCCCTCGGGTCCAAGAAGAAACAGCGACTTTGGAGCACCCCTGCATGGGCAAAGGATCCTCAGATGCTTTCCGATCTCGACCCCCAGCTCAGAGCTGGGACAGCTCCTGTGAGACACAGCAGTGTTGCCAGCGAGTGGTGGGTGCAGACTGAGAGAAGACCCGAGGGGCAAGGGCAGGCCTGTCTAGTTCAGTCAGGCCCAACCAGTCAGCGGCTGCGGCAAGTTGGGGAATTTGTTGGTGTGTTGAGTCTGCCGGCTGGGCGCAGGGACTCACCCCCCGCGCCCCATAATTGTCTTTTGTCTGGCTGAACAATGGAGGTGAGGGGGCAGCCAGGCAGGTGGGACATAGCTTGGCAGGCCAGCGGAGAACAGGAGACCGTCCCGCAGCTTGTAGCCAGCCTCATTCCTGGCTCTTGGCGTAGCATCCCAGCTTCAGCCTCACACCACTGGGACCCCAGAGGCTGTGGAGTCTCCTCGCCCGAGTCTAGAGAGAGGTGGGACGGACAGGGAGCCCGCCCCACCGCACCCTGGCTGGCTCTCAGCCCTCTCTCCCTACACACCTCTCCTTCTCCGCTTGCTCTCAGAAGCTGAGAGTCTTTTGATAAATGCCGCCTGGTTGGGCTCCTGAAGAAGGCCTGCCGCTCCTGGGAGGAGCCTGCCGACATCCGACGCTGGGAGAAGGATGGCCCTGCCAGGGAGCAGGGTGGGGGCGGGGGCTGCAGCCCAATTCCCCACAGAACAAAAAGATTTCTCTCTCTCTCTCTCTCTCTCTCTCTCTCTCTCTCTCTCTCTCTCTCTCTCTCTCTCTCTCTCTCTCTCTCTCTCACCAGCTGCTGAGTCCCCAGCCTCGTCTCGATCATTTTTCAAATTGCAATAAATTAGCGTTTTTCTGGAGCAGGAAAACCACACGGAGAGGCCTAATTACCAAATTTGGGGATGGCCTCAAGCCCCTCTGGGTCTGCCTTCTCGCCCCCTCCCTCCTTACTGGGGAGTGAGGGGGACGCAGCCCCAGAGGAACAGCTTCTTCCATTTCACTCACACCTTTCCCAAGACTGCCTGCTCTCCCCCACCCCCGCCCCTTTCTGGCTGCTCTCTACACACAGCCCTGCCTGTCACCTCCTCTTTGCCGACATTCCCTCCTTCATCTCTCCCACCCACAGAATGAGGGCCTATTTATTGCCATTTGAAAGAGGAAAGCTGAAGGGACGATCGATTGGGGGAAAGAGCAGGAAGAGGACACCGGGTAGGTGAGGATGCTGTTGAGCCCCCGAGGCAAAAAGTTTGAAGCCCTGAGCCCTCTAATGCCCCAATCTGAAAACTAAGTTCCTTGCACTGAGCCCACAGTTTAGAAGTGGATAGGAAATCTTCCCACAGGCTCTCTTGTCTGACCAGAGCAGAGGTGGCTCCACCATTCCAAAGAGATATTTCAGGATTAACTTGGCTTTATGAAGCCCAGTCCTTTCTCATTGAGATACTGAAGTATCCATTTACACAAGAGGATGTCCTTGCTCTTTCTTTATGTGTGATAAGCAATGTGTGAAGCTCACACACATCATGAGCTCCATGAAGCCTCATTGAAGGTCTCCAAGGTAGGTGTGGCAGATGCAGAAACTGAGGTTCAGAGGCCAGAAGTGACTTGCCCACAGCCATGGTGGAGTCTTGTTGGATGCCCAGGTAGTGCGTTCTTCTCTCCTGCTGCCTCTGTCAGTGGGCCCAGCTGGCCACTGGGATCCATTCAGTCTTCAGAATGCCCTCTAATCATGAAGCCGCTCCACAGCCCTGTCACCCGGCAGAGTCTCAGCACTGAGCCACGAGGAGGTGAGATTTTGGTTTCAGCTGGAAGCAGCTGGAAGGTAGGCTGTGTGCAAGGAGGTGAAACTGTAAGCCCACAGACCGAGCCACTGTCATTAGGCCATCCCTAACTGCCACTTGTACAAAGACCCCCCCCCCCCACTTCTTTTCCTTCTGGCCCCATGCATATAAAATCTCTCTCTACCTCAGCACAGCACAGCACATTATCTGACTCTCTCTTAAGGCACAAGCCTTTTTTTCCCTAGAGCTTGAATCACTTGGAAGCATCACTTGCATCTTTTCTAGATCTGTGGCTGGCAGGAGGAGGAGCTAGCTGAAATTGAGCACTGTGTTTTCTGGCACTGTGGTTGAGATTTCTTAGAAACAGTGACCAGTCTGCTTTGCACCCCACACAGAAGGGGTAGGATAGTGTGCCTGGGAGAACACAACTTTGGAAGCAGAGACACTGCAGGTCAAATTCCTTTCTAGTTCTTTTCAATTGGTGCCCTTGAATTGGTTACCTGTCTTCTCTAAGCCCTGCTTTCCCTCTGCCTTTACACGATAAAGGAGGGCTAGAGCAGAGCGATGGCTCAGAGGTTGGAAAGCACTGACTGCTCTTTCAGATGATCCTGAGTTCGACTCCCAGCAACCACATGGTGTTGCAAAACCATCTATAATGGGATCTGGTGCTCTCTTCTGGCATGCAGGCATATGTGCAGGCAGAACACTGTTCATAATAAATTATGTACAGTGGTTTTGTTTTTGTTTTTGTTTGCTTGCTTGTTTTTTAAAGAAGATGAAAGAAACCACGAGTTACAGCACCCCTTAAAATAAATGGCATGTTTTTTGGTACCCAGCAAATGTTTGCTTGTTACTCATCCTGTCCACAATCTCATGACCAGATACGTGAGGAAGTAGATAAATTGATAGTGGACCATGCCTGGTCCCGACCTGAAGGACTGGGGCATCTCAGGTCTGGTTGCTCTCTTCTCCAGAAATACCTACCCACCAGCCCACAGGATCCAATCCATTCCCTTCCTGGCCACCCCAGGCCCAGAGTTTACATGCTGAAATTCCCAGAAGCTGAGACTTCCAAACAAACCCCCCAAGTTTGGATTTATCAGCCACACTATTAAAACAGTAATTTTCAGCTGCCTAATGTTTCCAACTTCTGCTCTAATCCAGCGGGTAAATATTTACAGAGCCTGACACCACTCCTAGGCCACTTGCTCTGCTGCCAAGCACCCATTTCCCTTGCAGCCCCGTTGGTTTGATCCTTTTAGAAGCAGAGAAGGCTGGAGGGAGTATGTGTAGTGCACATGCGCACACGTGCTTGCTGGTGTATGATGAGGGGGAAGAGTCTTCCTCACGGTATATTCTTGGGGTGAAAAGACACATGAGAGAGTCACCCTTGCCCCTTCCTTCTGCATTGGGTTGGGATGCACCCAGATGATTAGCTACCCACCTTCTAATCATGTTTCCACCGCCATCCCCCACGCACATGTGCACAAGCTAGATGCAGGGAATGGGCTTATAGGCTATCCATAGAGACATTTGGGGCCCTGCTTCAATTTGACTATTCGCTAGGGGGTAGCTCTGATCACATCCCTTCAACACTCATTCATCAACTGTGAGATGTAGGTAAGAATGTCCAGCCCTGCGGACAGCTCTCTTCTACCATCTCTTGCCCACTTGAATGAGAACCCCCTTTATACCCATGCTCTAAAGCCACAACAAATGTGAACCCAGGAAGGCCCCACTGTCATCATCTCATTTGTCTGTCTGTTGTTTCCTCCAGAGCTGAGTATTGAGCCAGAGCCTCATGTGCCACCACTGAGCCATACTCTAGCCTTCATTGGTCCTCACTGAGCATCCTTGATGAATGAAGGCTGAGTCATACTCTTCTCCACAGTCTCTACATCCAGCACAAACACAGCCAAGGTACTCAATGAGCAACTCTACACAATTTTTTCCAAGACCTAGAGACTGGTTGGAAGAGGGCCTTGAAGAAGCAAAGGCCAATTTTAGCCTTGAGCCACCCCCAAGAGAAGAGTAAATAAAAAGAAGCAACCCTTGTTTGTAGGATGTTCCATGCACATGGGGGGGGGGTCCATTTCTCTGGCTTCTCTATTTAGAATAGCATCTTGACATTTGATGAACTCTTGCTATGTGAAGCAGAGCACCACGGGATTGCACAGATTAGTTTATTCAGTTATCATCAGCCAAAGAGGATGGAGTCATATTTGAGACATGGGATCACTGCAGCTTAGAAAGGTTCAGTCACTCAGCCAGTGTACACAGGAAATAAAGAAAAGGCAGACCTAGGTTTTAAGCTCAGGTAGTCTGGCTCCAGAGTCCATACTCTTGTCTCGCTGTCTTGTGCCCTATAGTAAATGTTCAATGATCATTTAGAAAATGAACAAATGCTTATCATGTGAATGACGACGCTGGGCACAGTTGTGTATGTTACTGAGATTCACCCACCTCTTTGCTGCTAGGGTATGTGTTTTAATTCCCAATGTTCAGATGAAGAAACCGAGGCTAGAGGATGTGAACTAACCTGAGACGTACTTTCCACTAGCCTAGCTTGCCTCTGGCATCCTGTATGGCTGAAAGGCTCAGGAAAGGATCCAGTGTGCTTTGTTCTTACCTCCTGGTCCATAGAGGGGAGCAGACCTCCTGAACTTCACATAGTCCAGCATGATTTGGACACTGTACCCCTTCAGATGGAGGAAGGAAGACATGTGTCATGTGTCCAAGATCAAGACCTTACAGCAACGGAGAGGCCATATTTGAGCCTATGCAGCAGCCCTGTTTCCAATGTTCCTTCTGGTCTCTCTAGTCTACCCAGGGGTACCTTGGTCCAGCTGGCCCAGCCATGAACACATTTCTTCAAGCTGCAAAATAAGAGGGGTGTAATGAAGAGGAAAGAGTCCAGCAGGGAGAAAATGGGTTGCTTCAGGGCAAGTGGAGTATCAAACAGAGCCCCTGTTATTAGTAATTGTAGCATCATGAGGGGGCCTGGGATGGTGGTGGTGATAATGGTGATCATGATAAAGGTAGAAAATGACAAGGAGGTAGCCCACCCATTGTGGCCTAGCAGGTTCCTCTCTTCACTTCTCATATCAGCCACAGAAAAGATTGTCCAGTGACCCCAGCACTGTATATGCTGCCTAGTATTGTCCTGGGTGCCTAGTGCAGGCGACCTGGTTTCTTGTTCCAGGCCATGGTCCATGCCCTTGGGATGGGTCATTCCTGGAGTATGGGATACTGTTTTGTAACTGCACAGGGACTCCATAAATGTTAGAAATGGCCTTGAACTGACACACACACACACACACACACACACACACACACACATGCCTGGCATAGAGCAGTGGTTGAATGCCATGGTTTCTTTCTTTCCTGGCTAGCCTACCATTCTGGGGTCGAAATTATTTTTTTGTACTTGAATCTGGACCTCATTCCTCTGTGATTTGACCTTGGACCAATCACTTACCAGTCTGTGTCTCAGTCTCATCTAGAGAGTGGGGCAGTGCTAAGATTTATGAAAAATGGAGTCCCTGGGTGTCCCTGAGAAGCAGTGGGACCCAGAGCGGGAGAGTAAAGTCAAATGAGTTGTCTCCCTTGTTCCTCAAGTGTTAAACGTTGTTCTGTTCAACCCTTGTGCCAGGCATTAGGATTTAGAGCAAGCAAAGAGGTTCACACACTCATAGTTGAAGCCTCAGGCATTTTTTTAGCTCTGTGGTGGAGCCCCTGTGGGTGTCTGGGCCAGAACCACCCTGCCTGACTATCTGGGCGATTCCCTGGGGGAGCAGAGGAGGTTGCTGCAGTGTCCCTGAGCCTCTCCTTCCTCCCAGTCTGCTCCTCCTCCCCAAGGCTGTTGAGAGGCTAGGGTGATGGATGGGGCCCTGCCTTCCCCTCACTACTTCTTTGATGAAAAGAAAGAAAAGTCCACCTGAATCTCAAATCAAAAACAGGTGAATTGCCACTCTGGTCTGCAGGAAGGTTGGGGGCTGAGGGGAGAAAGGAGAGGTGATAAATCACACTGTCAGGTGGGGGTTCTACCCTTCAGCTGTGGTAAGGACTTTGGGCTGCCCCAGACCTGCTTTCCTCCTAAGATGGGGGTGTATCAATCACAAAATGTGGGTAGCGGGCAACTGTCCCTAAGCATTGAAGGCTCACAGCAAGTTGCTCCATGGCCAACCCTCCCTCCTCTCCACCAGCCTCCACTGTCGCCTCTACACGTGGGAGGTACAACTCTTCCCTTGTGTTCCAGCATGCTTGAAGTTTGCTAGCACCTTGCCCACTGAGGTAGGAGTGTGTGTGTGTGTGTGTGTGTGTGTGTGTGTGTGTGTGCTCGCACATGCTCATACCTGCACTCACTCAGGCTTGCTCACTTTGTTGTGTGTATCTGGGCAAGTCCCTGGCTCTCTCTGAACTTTGGCTTCTGTCTTTGAACCACAAAGGGGTTCTTTTAGAAGCTAAAAAATGACAGGCAGATAGATAATGGACCTTGCATTTGTATCCTAGGAAGGGTGGCATGGGAGCCCTGGGTGTCCCATACATTGGTATGGCACTTCCTTCTGCCCAAACTTGTGCACTGATACTGTGCAATGATAGACCATGGATCCCTGGACTTGGTAAACAACTATCCCAGAAGACTGTCAGCACACTGAGAGTGTGACCCTAATCCAATCCTGATCTGTTTCTCTTGCAGCAGAGACACAGCAGGGCCTCAATGTCAACAGTACATAGTCTTTGAAAGTGGTGCGGTGTGGGTGGTGGGTGGTTGGGGGCTGTGAGAGCAAAGGGCAAAGCTGAGCAGGGCACTATTTAGATCTCCAGAGACTGACTGATAGGGAGGGGGCGGATTAAGGGATGGGAGAGACCTCAGAGTTCTATCTACTATATAAAGGCTAACTAGACCCCTGGGAGATGATACAGGAAAAATCACAACACGAGGGCCAGGCTGTAGAATAGGCCCCACCCAGGCTTTGGGTTCAAATCTTCCAGTCTCAGGAGAAGCTGTGTCTGCTATGAGAACTGAAGAGTTTCTGATCTAGCCTGATCCACACCCAAATTCCAGCAGCTAGATGCTGCCAGCCTGACTCCCACTGTCTACCTACACAAGCCTGGGGGCTGTAGCACCCTAGACTCGAAGCCAGGAGCGACTTGCAGCCTCCAGGAAGGCTGGACAGGAGCCAGAACCTTCCACGTTGGCTTCTGACTCTTGCAGTTCCAGACCTTCAGAAGAGCAAGGGTAGAAGGAGCAGGAGAGGAAAGGTGGAGAAGAGCGAGCTGGAGAGGATGCAAGGAAGAGGGAAGCACGGGGAACGAAAGCTCGAAGTCCTTAAGGGGGAAATAAAAAGAAGGAGAGAACAGTCCACTGAGCACGGACTTGGGCGAAGACACAGGCAGAGCAGAGAATGGAGGGTGGGGGGTAATACAGAGACACCCCTAAAAGGGACAAGCTGTGGAACAGAGCAGGAAAGAGGGGTCGCCAGAGGGGCAGAGAAAGGACCCCAGCCCAGGGGTCCCCCTCCCTACATTTCTGTGAGCTCCCCAGAGGCGGTGGGGGCAAACTGAAAATGAAACACCTCGTCCCCGGGCCCAGGGATGTGACCCTCAGAGTAAGAGGATTAGGGAGGCTTCCAAGAGGAAATGGGGAGGGTGCCAGGAATGGGGGAGCCGAACATAAACTCCCGCTGCCCCCCCCCCCCAAGCCAGGAGAAAGCTTGCGGACCATCGCACTTGAGCCATGGAGTACCAGTGCCCCCTTGTGGCACAGGGCCGACTGGAAAACTGCTGGTGCGTGGGGGCTGGGGTGGCAGGGGTGGCAGGGGTGGTATGGGTGGTTTGCGTCCCACACAGGACTTTGGACTCCTGGAGTCTGCCGGTGTGAGAGAACATCTGAGATGGACTAGTGACTGTCCAGGACCTCCAAAGCCTGAAAAACATCAATGAAGACTGAACTGTGAGCCTGAGGTTCTCTGTCCCTCCCTCCCTTTCTCTGGAGCACACCAGGCAATCTGCAGGCCACAGGGCAGGCAAAGGCCTGCGCTCCCCTCCACTGTGCCTGCTCCAATGTTAGGTGTACAGCTCCGCTTTTAGTATCCCGGTCTCCCAGTCTCGCAGTCTTGTATCTGGGCCTCTAGGTGCCTCCCACTCAACTCCCAAGAGCTGCTTCCCTTGGTAGCATATGCATGAGTGCTTGCTGGTGCAGGGGTGGGGTGTGCATGTGAGTGTGCTTTGTGCACAGTGGCCTGTCCCAGCGCAGAGTGGAACTGGGAATGTCTTTTGCCTGGGAGAGTCAGGAGCCTTAGGTTTCAATTAGTCTTCATCATTGACTTGCTGTGCAATTTTGAGCATATTCTTACCCATTCTGTAAGTCTACCCCTCCCCATCTAAAGCCGGAAGGGCTGGTTTTAATGGTTTTACCATACCCAAAGACAGAGCTTGATTAAGAAAGGAGTCCCTACGCTCTTCACTGTGATTCCGAGAGGTGATTTGCACAAACCTGAGGACATCCCACCTAACCATGAGCTGGAACCTCCTCCAGTGTGCCCTCATCAGTGTCCCTACTCCACATTTGCCCAGTGAGGCATGTGTGTATGTGGGGTGGGGTGGGGTGGTCTGTACTCAGGCCTGCTCACAACCTGGGATGCCTTCTGTCCAGGAAGGGCTCACTGATGAGAGGGGGTAGTTCTGAGTCTCTCTTGCTCAACTCAGAGTGCAGCACCCGGTCTATTGGGTCTATTGGTGAGCTCCAGTCTGGGAGAGGAGAAATCTGAGCCTGCTGGCGGCTTCCCCAGGAGGGAGTGGAGTGTAGAGGTGAAGAGCAGCAGGAGGATGCACCTGGCTCAGCAGGAGAGAGCCCTGGGAGGGAGCAGGGCAGGGCACCCTAGTCCGAGGATAACCAGGGAGTAGGAGGAGTTGAGGAGCTCTGGTTTCCAAGGAAGTTTGATGCTTGAGCCTGTGGTCCAGGTTTCTGTATCTGCAAAATAAAGGTAAGAGCGCTCCAACGGCAAAGCAATCGGGAACAATAGATGAATTCACAGAGATCAGCAGCTAAGACATTCACTGGCACCTAGTGCGTGCTTTGTTTGTTCGCTTGCTTTTTTGAGACACTGTCTTGTGTCTTGTTCCTCTGCCTTATTTTTTTTTTTTTTTTGCACTGTTCTTTAAATTATCATTGCATATGTGCAGTGGGACATGTGTCATGGTGCACATGTGGAGGTCAGATGACATCTTTGTGGTGTCAGATCTTCCATTTTTCCCCCTCTTTTGGCTTTTTGAGACAGGGTTTCTTTGTGTAGCCCTGGCTGTCCTGGAGGAACAAGCTGACCTCCACTTCAGAGATCCACCTGCCTCTGCCTCCTGACCTGGCTTTCCTTCCACCTTTCTGTGTATTCTGGAGATTGAACTCGGGTCACCAGGCTTATATGTCAAGTACCTTTACCCACTGAGCCACCTTGCTGGCCCTACTTTGCTTTTTTGTTGTTGTTGGTGGTGGTTTTTTTGTTTGTTTGTTTTTTGTTTTGTTTTGTTTTGTTTTTTTGTTTTTTTGTTTTTTGTTTTTTTTTTTTTTTGAGACAGGGTTTCTCTGTGTAGCCCTGGCTGTCCTGAAACTCACTTTGTAGACCAGGCTGGCCTCGAACTCAGAAATTCGCCTGCCTCTGCCTCCTGAGTGCTGGGATTAAAGGCGTGCACCTCCACTCCCGGCTCCCACTTTACTTTTTAAGACAGGGTCTCTTACTGAACCCAGAACTTGACAATTGGCTGGCTAGTGAACTCCAGAACCTGTTCCCATGCCTCCTTAGCACTGAGTTACAGATGTATCTCAAACCATACTCAGACCTTCTGTTGCTAATTTTTCATCTCCAGCTTTTGGCTGGGTGCTAGGGATCTAAACTCATATCCTCATGCTTGAAGAGCAAGGACTTTGCCCGCTGAGCCTTATTCCCAAGCACCCTGATCTTGATCATCTACTCCAACTGTGTCTATTTCCTGGGTGCTGGGATTAGAAGTCACTGCAGGCATATGCCAGTGTGTCTGATTTATGCCTTGCTGGGAACTGAACTCTAGTCTTCCTGCTTGACAGGTAAGTATACTACTAACTAAGCTGTGTATCTCCAGACCTTCTTTTGCTGTTTTGTTTTTTGTTTTTCCTGGAAACCCTTTCTTGGAACATACTAGTCAGAGGAATTCTGTAACGTTCTAGCTGGCAGGACTTTATAGATGATGGCTGCGAGCACTGGTTCTCAACCTTCATAATGCTGGGACCCTTTCATACAGTTCCTCATGCTGCTGTGAGCCCTAACCATAAGATTATTTTCAATGCTACTTCATAACTGTCATTTTGCTACTGTTATGAATCATAATGTAATGTGTGTATTTTCTGATTGTCTTTTTTGTTTATTTATTTGTTTGTTTGTTTTTTGAGACAGGGTTTCTCTGTGTGTACTGGAACTCACTCTGTAGGCCTCTTAAGTGCTGGGATTAAAGGCATGCGCCACGACGCCTGGCTTTCCTGATGGTCTTAGGTGTCCCCTGTGAAAGGGTCATAGATCACACACACACAAAGGGGCTGTGGCCCACAGGTTAAGAAACACTGGGTTAGAAGATTTGAACAAGTTCAAATTCTATTCCTCACACTGTGGTACCCACTGTGAATGCAAGTATAATGAAGCCCAGAGAGGGGGAGACACTGACTTAAGGTTACACAGCAGACTGTGGCTCAGCTGAGGGTTCTTTACTGCCAGGCCCAACCCTCTGTCTCCTTTTCCCCCTTCCCCAGCTGGGTATCCTCTGGAACCTTTGCATGCAGCTGTGGTCCTAAATTTCAATTGGGTCTTGGCCAGCGTCCCAGTGGCTGGGCCAAAGCTCCAAGACAGGCTAGGAGCCCTTCCTTTGATTTGGTGGAGGTTCTGGTTTGATCCTTCATTTCATGTCCATCGGAGTCAGAGTTTTTCCAGCTGGATTAACCTTTGAGGTCACTTGGTCACCCAGGCTCCCTGCCCATCTGCTGTCTGCAATCACTAGCTTCTCCTTATGCCCTCCATCACGGTGCCCTAGATTGTGCAGATATTTGGCCCTAAATAACCTAGCCGTCTCTGGCCTTTTCCTCATTTTTCCTGGCAGCTGCTGTTCCTGCAAATCCACATTGATGGGACAACCGGGGAGACAAAGTCATCAGTCCCGCTCTGCTCAGTGGCCAGCTGGCTTTTCCAACGCACAGTCCACCCCATCATCACAGCGGCAGTCCCATCATGGTGCCAGGGCTTCCTCTTTTCTGTTTCTGTTTACGATGGCCAAGTGCAAGCCTTGTCTAGGGCAGGGTATGTTTTCAAACTCTTCGGCCACTATCACTGGGGCCTAGAGTTCCTAGAGAAGCCCCCCTCAGCATTCCAGGGATGGTGTTCCCCTGCTGCAGCCTAGCTTGGGCTGGGATACTCCCCAGAGCCTGAGCTAGACCTGTTTGCAATGATTCACGCCTCCACACTCCCACCTCGCCCCTGGGAGCCAGCTCTGCACTCTTAATAGATCTTACGGTTAAGAAGTTTTTTCCTGCTACTCAGCGTTAGTGCTTAAAGTGCAGTTACACTCTGAAAATTGACCATAAAATGACACCATGGGGTCCACATTTATCCTCCAGCCACAATTTCAGACCAGCTTGGTTCAGTTTTCACTTTGAAAAATGGCTTTGGGGGGCTTCAAACTCCACCCAAGTCCTAAATCTGCTTCAGTGCTTCCTCTCAGTGCAGCCTCCTGCCCCCAGGCTGGGGGAGAAGCAGGCCCTGGGACTGCTGAGGTGCCTAGCAAGGTACAGCTGTGCTCAGAAGGTTCCTGCCATGGCTGGGTGGTTCTGGGGGCACTGGGAGAGGGACAGAGCCTTTGGATTCACCTGGATGGATGGAGGGCACTCTTCGATGGTTTGGCCAGATGTCTAAGACTAAGGTCTGGGATCACATTCCATCCTAACACCACCCCCCAGCCCGCAGTGTTGCTGTCACCCCTGTTACAGGAATGAGGACGACCATGGTGAATGGGAAAGTGAATGTGGGGTGGGAATGTACCAATGAATAGAGGTTACCTGAGGAGGACCCTCCTTATAACCCCAACCCCGTCCTGTTTGTCCTGTTTACTCTAATGAGCCCGGTTATTTGGCTCCCAAGCCCACAGCAAATTAGAAGCAGTAAATCAGTGGGTGGGGTGGGGGCAGTGGGGCTGCTGGAAGCAGGCACACTAAAAGTGTCAAGATGTGAGAGCTGACAGCCTGACAGCAGGGAGTAGGCAGTGAAGTAGGAAAACAGAAAACAATTCAGGCCAGGTACAAGCGTGCAAGGAAGGCAGACAAGCCAAGGCCTCATGATGCAGGAGACTGCCAGGGTGAGGTGCCAGTGGTGGGTGGGGCACAGTAATGAGCAAATCCTTAAGAAGAATAGGCTAACAAGGTGGAATGTGTTTCCTAAACATTTCCATGAAAGATAACTCACTGTAGCCAGGCATGGGGTATTGGGGCAAGTTCCTTTAATCTCAGCACTTAGGAGGCAGAGGCAGGTGGGTCCCTGTGAGTTCAAGGCCAGTCTGGTCTACAGAGCAAGTATCAGGACAACCAGGACTGTATCAGGTGAGACCTAGTCTAAAAAATAAATAAACAAACAAACAAACAAACAAACAATCCAAACCAAACCAAGCCAAAACAACAGCAACAACATAACCAATTGAACTGAGTGCGGTAGCACATGTCTTCAGTCCCAGCACTTGAGAGGCTGAGGCAGGAGAATCCTCAGTTCTAGGCTGCATCAAACAACAGTAATAAGGGAAACATTTGGTGGTGTGCCTATCGCCCCTCCCCCACCCCCACCACTTGGGAGGCTGACACCGGAGGATCTCAAAGCCCAGGAGTTTGCAGCAAGCCTTAAAAGAGAAAAGACAGTTCTTTCCCCTGTGTTTCTGAGACAGGACATTGATGTTATCTATGGAGTTTTAAACCCTTAGGTTCTGGTGAGCTTCCCAACATGGCCTCCTGAGTAACACAGGGACAACTGGCTCATGATATGAGACTGAGCTAATTGTGTTTTTAACTATGTGCTCACGGGACTGAAACTTCTGCTTTGAGGCACATTCCCGAATGCAGAATACCCCATTCCTTGCACCCCTACACAGTTGAGTTTCCCAGCCCACTAAATACATACACACTGGTTTGAGATCCAGTCCTGAGCCCTAGCCTGGTTCCACTACTTCCTGTTCATAGGATCCTGGGCAAATCACTTAACCTCTCTTAGCTGCTTACTGTGGAAGACTTTAACAAGAATACCTGTCTTGTACAGCATGGAGGGTTGTTTCAGGGACACCTACGCCTCAAGTCCTACCCCGGGGCCCAGTAGGGATATATGAGGCACTCCCTCCTTTTCTGAGCACAGCTTCTGGAGGTCTGAGTGTTAGGGATCAACCTGCTTGGTCCTATTTCCCCCATGCTCACACCTAATGGGTCAGCAACACGGGCAAGGCTCCTGCTCTTGGTCACAGTGATTTGAGCAGTGGAGCTGAGAGTGGGGATGGCCCTGGGCAGGGCTGGTGTGTGCCAGGAGCCAGGAGGCAGGAGACAAGGGAGAACCCGACCATGGAAACATGGGATTAGGGCTGAGGATGGCAGCAATAGCTAGGAAGCCCATTTGCCTCTGCCACTTAGGGCTCCCACAGCCTCCTGCTTTATGAGCAACATCCCGAGCCCTAGGGACAGCAGTCAAAAGAATCTGGCACTCAAGCTGAGGATGATGCAGAGGGGTCAGGTGCAAACAGATGCCGCAGAAAGAGAAAAGCACCCACAGAGCAAGTGAGGCCCGTCATGGGTAAAGCCTAGACATGACCACTGTCTAGAGATCAGAAGTGTACCCATTGCCTGCTTCCCTAAGCACTGCTACTCCAGAGACATGTGCAACACGGTCTCTCTGTTCAGAGACCATCTTCAGATTGACCCTCGTTACCTTAAGAAGCACACCTCCCCCCTCCATGCCACAAGAATGGCATAGAAAAAAGCCAGGACGGCTGTGGTGTGGTTGAGAGACAGATGCGTGGCTACATCTCATCCAAAACGGTGGCCCACAAAGGCCCGTGGAAGCAGCACTAGACTCACAAATGAAATCAGGTCTAGTTCAAAAGCTAAACAAGCATGGCATTGTGAAGGCCAGGTCTCCCAAAGACCACGGATGGGCTTTGAAGACATCTGGAGCCAGGTTGAAATCCTAGATCCTCAGCCTGGGAGGGTCACTTTCCTTCATACACCTCAGCTCCTTCTGTTTCCCGTCTTCCCAGAGAAGATGTGGGAGGAAGAACTGAGCTAGAGATCTTGGCTTATAGGACTGGGTATTGTGTGTATCTATATAGGGGCCACTGGCTCAGAAAGTTGTACTAGGCTGGCCTTATGCACACCTCACAGCGAGCTGGTGAGATAGTCCTCATTTGTAGGATAGGGCATTGAGCTGCTGGGATCTGTGACTTTCCTTATGTCTTGTAGCTAGGGAGTAGCACAGAGAGTTTCAAATTCAGGCATCCTGAATCCCCCATCTCCCCCCCTTTTTTTTACCAACTCTGCCACAGTGAGGATTTATGAGGCTAACGGGTGCCAAGGTGCTCTGTCGACTCTAGGCTGCAGTGCAATATGTGTGTGAGATTCTCTTGGAATCATGGTAACATCAGGTTTCCAGAGACCCCCTGGGCATGAAGTTGCTGAGTAAGACCTCCTGGGTCCTGAGCTTCTGGCTCATCCCTCCCTGTTTCCTGGGTTTCCAGTGACCCATGTTCCTCTGGGCCTGGGCCTTTGTGTATGGAGCTTCGCGCCTGGAACCCACCCCCCTCTGGGACGCAAGCCTGTGGAAGGCTGCTGGGTTGCCACTACAGCTGCCAGAAAGGGGACATCAAAGGGGCAGCACGTGGGCAAGGCGGCTCCCTGCTTTGTTTTGAGAGCTTGTGGGTTTTGTGGTACACATGCAGGCACGCAAGGAAGAGAGAGACAGAGACTCTGGCAAGCAGGCAGCTCAGGAGCTGGAAGCTTGGGAGTGGCTATGGTGGAGCAGTGAGGAACTAGGCTATGAAAGGAAAATGTGGTAAAGGTTAGGGGAGGAGGAGGGGAGAGAAGCACCGGTGGGGGCAGCTGGAAGGGTTTGCTCCCTGTGTTACACGGCTGTGCCTCTGCAGGGAGGCCCTGGCATTACTGGATGCATAGCATCAGGCTGTTGGAAGGTGGTGGGCCACCTTCATTTGGGATTTGTTTTATTCATTCATTCATGCATGTGTGCATTCATTCCTACATTCTTCCAACAGCTAGCTAGTGAACCATCAAGTATGGAAGAGTGCTTTCAGAGAGGGTTCCTCAGTCAGACTCCACGTGTTGAGCCCTGGCTGCATGCCTAGGATGAACTTTCTTGTGTCGGAGCGTCTGCATCTTTGAGGTGGACGTGGCAATGAGACCTACCTTAGAGGATGGCCATGAGCATTCAATGAAATATTCCCTTTAAAGTGCTTCCATACACACACACACACACACACACACACACACACTTGCGGTTGAGGTTGGAGAGATGCTGCTGCAGATAGGAGCACTTACTGCTCTTCCAGAGGATGAAAGTTTTGTGCTCAGCACCTGCATTGGGTGGCCTACAACTGCCTGTCAAGATAGACATGCTGATACCCTCTTCTGGCTTCATAAGACACCTGCATGCATACGCGAAAGTGCCGCGCGTGCACACACACACTTCAAGCTCACATAAATAAATAATGGAATATTTTAATTGCATGTACCTATGTGTGGGGGTATATGCACATGTAAGTGCAGGTGCTCACAGAATCCAGAAGGTGTTGGATCCCCAGAAGTTGAAGTTGTAGGCAGTTGCAAGTTGTCTGACATGGGTGCTGGGAACCAAACTAGGGTTTTGTGCATGACCAGTACATCTTCTTAACCTCTTAGCCCTCTCTCCAGCCCTACTAAAATAGACTTGGGGGTTGTGGCTCACCAGTAGAATATTTACCGATTGCATTGGATCCCATCCCAAGCAACACACACCAGTTCATTTATATATTCAACCACAAGTGGGTATAAGCATATAGGCTCTCTCTCTCTCTCTCTCTCTCTCTCTCTCTCTCTCTATATATATATATATATATATATATATATATATATATATACATATAATATATATACATATATAATATACATACATACATGTATGTATGTACATATATATTCTGTCAATTCTTGTTTTAGGCACTAGGAAGTCAGGGATGATAAAACAGAAAGACACCAGGTACTGGACTGCACACATAATTCCAGCACTGCTTGGGAGCCTGAGACTGTAGGATTAGGAATTAAAGACCATCTCAGTTGCATAGTGAGTTGAAGGTCAGCCTGGGTTGAGTTGGGAGACCTGTTTCCAAAAACACCTAATGGTGATAATGATAAAGAATAAGGCCAACACAGTCCTCACCTTCATGAAGCTGTGTTCCTCATCCAATGACTCTCTAAGGAGCCCATGATGCTTTTCCTAGGATTCTTCTAAATAGCCAGAGAGGGAACTGGTGTCAAAACTGGTGCCAGTGGACCGAGGAAGTAGCCACTGGTCCTCTCTGCACAGCTTTCTTCAAGGGCCCCAGGCCAGGCCTGCCAGCTGTGTACCCTTCTCCATCATCCCTAAAGGGATTAGGCTGTGAAGTCAGGCAGACAGTGTGAGCACAATGGACTTGAAGCTCAGTAGCTCCTGTCCAGAATGCTTCCTCACGAAATGGTGGAAGAAGTCAAGGATTTTTCAAGGAAACAGACTAAGTATATTCCTCCCTCTAGTTTCCTCTTTTCTCTACTTTGACATTCTTGGGCTTTCGGAGCCAGCCAACACTGATGTGGCTCTGTGCAACAATAAATAGATAGAGGAAACCTGTGCCCCCAGACACACATGTACAAAGGCACAGATGGATACAAAGAACCTGAAGAAAAAGTCCATTGGGAATGAAAGATGGTAGACCTGAATGTAAGCTGCAACGTGGGCATGTGGTCAGGGGAATGAGGTCTAGAACGCTTGGCCTGCATCCTCAGAAGAAGCTAGCCAACCCACAGGGGCCATTTGTCTCGGCTGAGATGGTGCTTGTAGAACATGTATCAAAGTGTGTCCCAGAAAGCCTGAGTTCCTAGGATGGATGAAAGACCGCTAGAATAGATTGTGTGCCAAACATGTATGGAAAAAGTCCAAAGAACCCAGTGTAAATCATTTTTCTTTCTTTGCTGCAGGACTTCTCAGAGCTTTCGAGAGGCCTGTGTTTGTGTGCCACATCCTATCACATTTCTCATACAAATTTGACCACACACTCCTGCTGAAGAATTGTTTAGGGCAAGTTGCTCATTTCAGGAAGTAGCTCCTTGAGCAGCATCCCTATCCTCATTTTCAGTCACTTTCTACCTGGCATCTTCTTGTAGAGTTTCCCTCTGCCTCGCCCCACAGGCTCATGGTAAGTAGCATATAGTTCAGGCTGGTCTCCAATTCAAGATCCTCCTGCCTTAGACACACAAGTGCTGAGGTTGTAGGTGTCTGCTACCAGGTCCCATCCTTGCTTGGTTCCCTTTTACAAAAAATTATATTTTTAATTTGCTCATTGAGAATTTTGAACATAAATGTATTTCCTGTATAGGACGTAATGAGTTCAGAGTGCAATGTCTGTGGTGCTCAGAAGACACCATTTCATGCACTCTTGCGTTCTTTCTATTGCCTTCAACAATGTCCCCTGAGTCTCGTGGGGGATGATATATATATGCCTCGCTAGGGCTGAGACCTCAATAGTCACTTATTCTTAGCACGTGGACCAGTTATGAGTTTCTGTAGAAACTGCTTTGCACTGCAGAAAGAGGCTTCTCTGGTTAAGGTTGAGAACAGCACGAGTCTATAGATAGAATTATCTATATTATTCTCAAAGTAGAGGAGAAAAGAGGAATTATGGGAAAGTTTACTAACATGCGCATTTGCAGAACGAACTAAAGCTTATATGACTTCCCAAGCAATGGACTGTTGACTAGGGTTTACGGTGCTAAGCATGAATTCCCTTCTGTGGAGCAGGCCTCATCTCCAATCAGAAAGTATTTGGTTACCTCATAGCTGTCATACCACTATTGCAACAGTAGGGACACTTTGCCTGGCAGGTTGCTATTGTGGCATACAGTGTTAAGGTAAGACCAATGATACCTCTTCTGTCCCAGTGGCCTGCATAGCACCTTCTGGCTCTATGAAAGCTAGCCAACAGGGAGGAAGTTTCAATGCTAATTACAGCTTGATTTCTATATGTCCTCTAACCAAAGTATATTGTGTTTTCTGTAGTAGGCTCTTACCCTCTAGTTATGGCTGACAGCAAAGACTTGCTCCATTTCTTATGTACCAAAGTACAACGCTCCTGTGGATCACAGAGGTTGCTATCTCTCATGCTCCCTGAGTCTACAACCTGCCCTCTTCTCTTCTCTGCCTTCCATATGCTTGGAAGTTTTCCCAGTGAGGCCTTAGAAGGAGGGCAATCAGTCAGTCCATCGTGAGACCTGTCTGTGAAGATCTTCCTTCTGAGCCTTTCAGTGCCACTGGCCTGATCTCAAGACAGTGTAGGCTTGAGATCTGCTGTAGCAGACAGGCCACTGCAGTGCCTGTGGCCAAGGTTCCATGGGAAGCCTTCCTGCTCATTACCATCTGAATCAATAGAGCAGCACCAGGCCCAGGAAGGCAGGGAGGGAGCTGTGCAAATTAATGAGTAACCAAATTAAATCCCTCCACTAGCAAGCTGTGCCAGTTGATCAGCTAGGAACTGGGGGAATCTGCGAGTGGGAAGTCGTGGCCTCCTGGGCCAAACACCTTAAGATAACCACCTCCTCCTGATCTTTAAGGCAAGATCTATCAAGTAGAGCTGCACCCGAAATACAAGACACTCACTTGCAATCAGCATTCAGATTCAAACAGTGTTTGGGCAGACTTGTACTAAAATATTCTTCATGCTTTCTTTCGAACTAAAGTTTAACTGGAAATCCTGTGTTACATTTGACTACCTGACTTTTCAGGGGTTGGAGTGCCAAAAGCTGGAGTACAAATCCAGACTGGACAGAGATTAAAAACCGCAAGTTCGAAGACTGAGATAACTCTTCCCTCTGTGAAGAAGGCCCACTCTCTTCGGTCTCTGACGACCCTTTGAGGACTTGGAGCAAGGAGTGTGGAGCTAGCAAAAGTTAAGTAAGAAACCCAACAGCAAGTCCCTGGGTGTCTGCAGCCCCGTCCCCTGAAGAGCAAGCTATCCCGTTAAGCTCTGCTGGTCGCTGTGGGAGCTGCTCCTGCTTAGCTGGTGAGAACACAGAGTGAGGATGCTGACTGCTGCCCTTGCCTGCGACAAGCTCAGTAACACACATGCCGGGTAGAGCAAGGTGTTTGGCATTTACTCCGGATGGTGCCAGGCATGCCCCTCCCCACCCCCGCTTACCTTTTCTTACACAGAGAGCCTGTGTAATATTACCCTGCATGTGGGCCGGAGACATGGCTCAGTTGGAAAAGTGCTTACTGTGCAGGCCTGAGGACCCAAGTTCAGATCCCCAACACCCATATACAAGCTTGGCTTGTAGTGATGTGCTGCTGTAGCCACGGAACTGTGGAGCATGGAGACAGAAGGATTCATAGAGTTTATTAGCCAGCTAGTTTAATGCACCAGTGAGGTCCAGATCCAGTGAGAGACCCTGTCTTGAAACAACAAGGCAGTCACGGGGCCTTTAATTCCAGCATTTAGGCAGTAGACACAGGAGGGTCTCTGAGTTGAGGCCAAGCTGGTCTACACAGAATGTACCATACCAGCCATGGCTACATAGTATCACCTTGTCTGAAAAAAAAAAAAGGAAAGTGCTAGTGGAAACCACATAAACACATGACATCAACCTCTAGCAGCCTCATGCACTTACATGTATACACATGCACACTCACCCACACACACATGTGCACATGCGCGCTTGCGCGTGTACACACACGTGCGCACACACACACACACACACACACACACACACGCGCACACACACAGCATTCTAAAATATACCCTGCCCACAGAGAGGAGGGCAGCCTCCTTTAGAAATAGGGAAATGAAGGTCTAAAAGTTTCCAGCTCAGTCAATGCAGGAAATCCAGCTTCCTTCAGGAATCTCATGCCTCTTTCCTGGCTCTGGGGGCATCCAGATGGGGCCAGGCAGCTAAGCCCCACGTGGGTGCCTCTGTTGCCAGTGATGTCACCAGAAAGGCAGCTTGGAAGAAGCCACCAGCTGCTGCCCACACTCCCCTCCTCTGTGGGCAGTGAGCTTAGAGTTAGACATATTGTCAGAACAGATGTGGATTTGGGTTCTAATTCTCTTCTCTTCGCCCCCCCCCCCAGGTCTAAATCCTTTAAGTCTTTCTCTTTGCTTCCTGAGGAAGGAACCACATGGGCTTGAGTAAATGGGGCTCCCAAGTCCACCTTAAATCCCACAGCCACCTCCAGTGGGATTTAGTCCGCAGGGGTTCCCAGAACTGGGGACCTTGCTCAGGGCCTTGTATATCAGGAGAAAACAGTCTTGCTACCTTCCTTGAAGGGAGAGCCCTCCTACCTTCCTTCCTTCCTTCCTTCCCTCCTTCCTTCCTTCCTTCCTTCCTTCCTTCCTTCCTTCCTTCCTTCCTTCCCTCCTTCCTTCCTTCCCTCCTTCCTTCCCTCCTTCCTTCCCTCCTTCCCTCCTTCCTTCCTCCCTCCCTCCCTCCCTCCCTCCCTCCCTCCCTCCCTCCTTCCTTCCTTCCTTCCTTCCTTCCTTCCTTCCTTCCTTCCCTCCTTCCCTCCTTCCTTCCCTCCTTCCTTCCTTCCTTCCTTCCCTCCCTCCCTCCCTCCCTCCCTCCTTCCTTCCTTCCTTCCTTCCTTCCTTCCTTCCTTCCCTCCTTCCCTCCTTCCCTCCTTCCTTCCTTCCTTCCCTCCTTCCTTCCTTCCCTCCTTCCTTCCTTCCCTCCTTCCCTCCCTCCCTCCTTCCTTCCTTCCTTCCTTCCTTCCTTCCCTCCTTCCCTCCTTCCCTCCTTCCCTCCCTCCCTCCCTCCTCCCCTCCTCCCCTCCTCCCCTCCTCCCCTCCTCCCCTCCTCCCTTCCTCCCCTCCTCCCCACCTTCCCTCCTCCCCTCTTTCCCTCCTTCCCTCCTTCCCTCCTTCCCTCCTCCCCATCCTCCATGTCGGCTTACACAGAGCACCCGCAAGAGCAAGTTCTTGCTGGTGACTGGCACACTGGACATGATTGGAAAACAAATAAATCAGGGCTTGTTTCTGCATGTTAGGGATGAATGGGACCTGACAGATCATTTAGTCCAACTCCCTTTCTATAGCAAACGATGAAACGGAGGTACACAAAGGGAGAGGGCTTAAATACATGGGCTTGGCACCTGCCAAGTTCCATATAAACTGGAGCAAGGCCCAAGGAGCCCATTGTATAGGTGAAGAGGCTGAGAACTCGAGGATTAACATCCTTGTTCAAGGTCATACCACAGGGAAGATGTGTCAGTACTTGAGCTCTGAGCTTTTGGCTTAAAAACCTACGGTGGATGATGAAGAGGTGGCTCAGTGCTTAAGGGTAATTTCTTCTCTTACAGAGGACCTAGGTTCGATCCGAACACCCATATGGCAGCTCATGCCACTTATACAGTAGCTTACAACCTTTAACTCCTTCAATCCCAAGGGTTCCAACACCCTCTTCATGTTTCCACAGGCACCGGGTTTGCATGAAATGCACAGACATACATGTAGGAAAATACCTATGCACATAAAAGAAATGAAAGCATTTTTAAAAGTCTGTGGTGCTTAAATGAAATCATTCTATTTTCTTTTCTATTAGTATATATCCATTGTACAAAGTGACATTTCGCTGTGATATTTTCCTATGCATATGTCATGCAGGTCACTCATTTGCCTCATCATCCTCTCTTGTTCCCCCTTCTCCCTTCACTGGTCCCCTGTTTCTCCCAAATACTTCCTGTTCTATTTGCATGTCTTCAAAATTTGCATAGAAGAGAAAATATGCAGTGTTTTTCTTTTTGAATTAACATAGTGATTTCCAGTTGTATCCACTTTCCTACCAGAGCCATCTTTTCATTCATCTTTAAGGCTGAATAAAATGCTATTGTCAGTATCTGCCACATTTTCTTGATTGATCCTTGCTACCACAGGTTGCTGATGGAATCCAGGGAAGTGACTCTCCTCCACAGCTCTACCAGGTCAGCTAGTCCCTCCTGAAGTCTGACCCCATGTCCCAGCACAGTGGCCTCTTGTTCTTGCCCTGCAATAGCTCAGACAACCTGTCCAATGTGCAATCTTCAGTGAATCATTTTGTCCCCACTCTGGACAATGGGCATTATCTTCATTTCACCCTTGAAGAAAGCGAGGCTCAGTAAGTGGTGTCACTGGGGGTGGGGCAAGCTATCTGATTGATTCCATTTCCTGGGTTCCCTTTTCATCTTTCATCGTCCTTCAAATAATTCAACTCCAGTCTCCATTGGCTTCCCAGGCATGAAGACAACAGATCGCACGTACCTACAATCCCCTCCATGGACCCTGCTTCTCAGACTTGCCTGTGCTTCCTTCTGTGCTGCCACACCTCTACCTCCTGCTGTGCTTAGGAGAGAGACAGCCCTGGGCTGGCATTGACCAAATCTGTAATAATGGATGCTGTTTCTTGCCTGACTAGTCCAAAGGACCCTGGAGCTCAAGTTCCTGAATGCCCGCATCTAGGATGGGTGGGGAGTTTGAGTGAGAACATCTACCATCCAATCTCCAGTCTTTACTCCAAGCCTTGATGGGATGCAGAGAAGGTAAGGTAGTAGGCCGAGTTTCAGGATAAGGAAGGGGAAGACAGGGAGAAAAGAGGACGAACAAAGCCAAGGGAAGGAAGGGAAGGTAAAAGGAAAAGGAAGGAGGCACAAGGCAATGGAGAAGGAAGAGACGAGCAGAGATGGTGTCCATCAGCACATTGTTCCTTGAAGCCAATGGCTGACTTGGTGGCATGCAAAGTCCTTGAAGTGATGGACACCTTGTATCACTAGCATGTAGCAGAGTGCCTAGCACACAGTAGGTATTCAACACATGCTTGTTCATTTGAAGGAACAAAGGGACCCCAAGGAGCTGCTGAGTCTATCAGGTGCCCAGCATGGCTGGCCTCAGCCTATCACCTCTCGTGCCACACATGTCCCGAATTCCTCACAAACAGGAGCCAGAGAGCCCACAGACAACCCAGGTCCATTCCTTACAGTCCTTTTTTTGTGGCCCTGAGGCAAGGGCTAGGAGGACATGGACATGCTGTCCCTTGGAGAAAGTGGAAGAGGGCTGGAGCCTGAGCCCGTGGCAGGGTTCAATGCAGGAACTGTATGTTTGACCTCTCCCTTCAGCCTGTCTTCAGTTGTGGTGCACTGCACTCACAGAGCTTGGACCAGAGAACTGCACTTCGCACACTCAGCCAGACAGCCCAGGTTGGGGATTCAGCTTCCAAGGAAGGATGGAAGGAGAAATGGCACAAGGTGACCAACGCTCCCTGATGGGATGGGACAGGGGTAGGAACCTGGGAATGAAGGATCCTCTGCAGCCAGCATGAGAACCTTCCCTGATCTCTCTCTCTCTCTCTCTCTCTCTCTCTCTCTCCTCTCCTCTCCTCTCCTCTCCTCTCCTCTCCTCTCCTCTCCTCTCCTCTCCTCTCCTCTCCTCTCCTCTCCTCTCCTCTCCTCTCCTCTCCTTCCCTCTCTCTCCCTCCCTCCCTCTCTCTCCCTCCCTCCCTCTCTCTCCCTCCCTCCCTCTCCCCCTCCCCCCCTCTCTCACACACACACCCTCCCCCACTGGGCTACCATAGAATTCACGTCTCCTACAAGGGTTAAAATCCTAAATTGGGGATCTGATGCATCTCTCCCACCCAGTCTTAGTGTCTTTGTCAGTAAAATGAGGCTAACTAGGACCAGCAGGATGGCTCAGCTCCTAAAGGAACTTACAGCTAAGACTGATGACCCGAGTTTGATCCCTGGGATCCACGTGGTCGAAGAAGAGAGATGTTCCCTGCCCATGCACATGTGTGCCCCCATCAGTAAATATAATGTAATACATTTTTACATGAGGTTAACCAGAGCTAACCCCTCCTGGCTCGTGAGAGACCCAAAGGGCCTCATGCACTTCCTCACAATGGCATGCAGGCATCTGGTGCATAGAGAGAGCTGAGTAACTACATGATATCCTTCAGCACCCTGCTGAGAGCCCCTGGCCCTTTTCAGCAGCTTCTTTTATGGCCCTGGAGTGTCCTGTTGCTCCTTCCAGCCACCAGAGAGGCAGGCTCAAGGCTCCTATCTTTCAAGTCCCTTTTCTCAGTGTAAGCCACTGCATTCATTTTCCCTCCTTGGCCTGCTACCATCTTCACAGCACCTGCGGGTAGGCCAAGGGATCCCTGACTCTTCCCAGGTTTTATATTACAGCTCTAGAAGTCATCTGCTCTAGGGCCAAGCCAGCTCTAACATTTAGTCCAAAGTGTGTGTGTGTGTGTGTGTGTGTGTGTGTGTGTGTGTGTGAGAGAGAGAGAGAGAGAGAGAGAGAGAGAGAGAGAGAGAGAAAGAGAGAGAGAGAGAGAGGATTGTAAGTCCCCACCCTTGCAGGTTCTCAGGAGAGTTTCTCCTAGGGTAGGCCCGGTTGTGGGGGCCCAGCCTTCTCGATGTTGTCTGGTTGCTCCCTGTCTACTTGAAAGGCTTGTGTTTGCTGTCCTTCTCCAGCTGTACCACCCCTTGCCCCTGCTCCCAATCCTTCAGATCTTGATCCTACTACCTTTTGGTATGGGTACTTCCCGAATGTTTAGTGTATGCTATACATACACATACTTTCCAGCAAACTCAATGCTCTTGTTTCTCTCCTAGTCTCTTTCTTTCCCACAACATTCCCCGTTCCTCCTCCTCTTCCTCCTCTTCCTCCTCCTTGTCTTCTTCTCAAATGCCCTGGTACCTGGGCCCAACTTGCTGTGTGGTTCACTGTTGGCCACAGGTGGATCACTAGGTAGCTAGCAGTTGGGACATGCAGTGTCACTGGGCTGCCATGGCAGCACAGTAGCATGCTGCTGCAGAAGCTTGGCAAGGAGTTGAATCAATGGAATCGAGCCATCCCTGAGCCGCAGGGTCCTCAACTCAAGATTCTCCTCGATTTCCTGGGAGAACTCTGGGGTCCCTCTGCCCATCTGAACCATCCACATAGAGACAAAATGGGGACATCCTTAGGTGGGTCCCCCACCCCTGAACTGCTTCTCAGCTGCAAATTGCTGAGTACAGTAGCTTCTGAGGGAGCTCTTGGAGACCCAGGGCTGAGGCAGGGCCAGGGCCTGTGGCCTGCCAGGTGACTTCCATTAGGTGTCAGCCAGTCCAGGACAGCAGAGCTGCTAATCCCAAGCTTTATGGGGCAGCTCTACCTGCCAGGGTGCTAGGGTAGAAAAATCGAAAATGGAAATTCTAATCCCCGCGTAGTTTTTCCTTGCAGTTGGTGCTGCCTGTTGTCCCCGGGTCTTTCTTCCTTGCTTGGGATTCTGACTGGTGTATTTTAGCATCCCCCTGCTCTTGCTGAGGACCAGTCAGTCCTTTTGACTGTCTCTCTGGCTTCCTCTCCAACTCCCTCTACCCCAGCTTCCTCTCACAGACATCTTTCTGGTTTGAAGCTCTGGGTGCTACAACTTCAAGTTTTGTTCTTGTCTGGGTGCTCTGGCTCAACTGCAGCCCCTGCCCCTCCTGGAGACCCTCGTTCTCCTTTCCTTTCTTGTCTCTCCTGGTTGGGCTGACTCTTCCTCTGGGATGGAAGCTGGAGTTGGGATGGGCAATCTGGAGAGCAGATGTGGGATGCCCTCTGCTCCCACCTCCCTGCACACGAGGCTCCTTGGCAGCTTGGGGCGGGTAGGCGGCACAAGCCCTCCCAGTCTGGGCCTGCCGAACTGGAGAGCTCTCAGCCTATCTGCCAGCACACGCTGCTGCTTCAGCACGGGGTTTGATTGACAACAGGAAAGAGTAAAACACATAAAAGAGAAAAAGGCACAGCCACCCAGAGACTGAACACAAGCAGAACAGCAAGCACGCTGCCTGCAACCAACCGCAGGGGCTGGAAGGTGATGGATTAGGTGGGCGCTGGAAAGAACGAGAACCCATTTTACACACTGGCTGTAGGACACGGCACTGTGGTGCTAGGCAGAATGGCTTCAGCAGTTTAGTTGCTCAGCCCAGACAGGTCAATTGACACCCGTGAAAGGCACCTTTCTAGAAATATGCATCATTACTCTTACAGGATGCTCTTATTGTCAGCCTACCCTGAGGGTTCAGGCTCATCTCTCTACCCCATCCTTTGCCTGGTAACCCATTAGTAGGTGACCTTCCTACATAAAGTCCGTTACCAGAACAGACTTGCAGTAGGCAGTAGCAGGGCGTAGGCCAGTGGCTAGGTGGTGGGGACAGTGGCAGGTAATTTGGGAGCTGAGTGAGATTTGATAGAATAATATTCAAGCCGGTGAGTACTGGGATTTGATCCGGTGGAATGGACATCCGAAGGAAAGAAAGCCACCCACTTGTCCCAGCATCCAAATTCTCAAGTCACTTAAGACCATTTTTCTCCTAGCTGCTTTGCCATGCCTTAGACAATGCTAATCCCATTTTACAGACAAACGTACTGAGGCGCTGAGAAAAGTGAACTGAACTGGCCTAATTGCCACGGGTCACACGACTGAGCTTGGGCTGCTGGCACCGGCCCGCGGGATTCTTCGCTGTGGCCTAAGCCTAACCTCTATGGAACCTTCCGTTCTGAACTGAAACCCCTTGCAGGCGGGAGCCCCGCCTCTCCTGCGGCCTGGGCCTTCATATCTTTCTCACTTTGAAGGCCGCCTATTATCTCGGCGGCTTCCCTGCCCGCACATTTGCATTTGGAGCCTTTCATCTGATCTCCTGGAATTAAAGGCTTTGTCTCCCATTAAAAGAATTCCAGGCCCCAGGAGCCAGGGGTGGGGGGAGGGGAAAGGGGCTCCCGGAAGGAAAGGCTGGTTCCCACCACGGGGCCTCGAACCCGCTCTGCTCTAACACTCCTGGAAGGCCCCGGCTGTCCATAAAAGAGGACGGTCCCCGCACCTCCTGGTGACATGGGACAACGGCTGACGGGGGGGGGGGGAGGGGGGGCGGGGGGGGCGGGGGGGCACCAGCTGCGGCCTTGGGCCAGGCAGCCTTGAAATTCCCACTCAAGCTTTGCTGTGTGCTTTCATGCTGGTCAGCTTTCCCTTCTGAGGAGTCTGAAAACCGTGGGCCCCACCAGTCCAGAACGAAAGAGAGAAAAATCATATTCCAGATGTGTCCTTCTGTTCCCTTGGGCAAGACTTTTTCTCCTATGTGAATCCCAGGCTCCACCTTGTAAAATGCATTGTTGGGTTTTGAGAGCTCTCCTCCAAATCTGGGATATTAGGAGATGCCCACGTCTTTGAAGCCCATTCAACCTATCCCACACCCCAGCCTCGCCTTGACCCCAGCCTGGACTTGGTCCCCTGCCTTATACTTACGCAACTTTTTGTGTCTACTCCTTGGGCCACTCTGGCTGCACACCAGTCTCACTTAAGGAGCCTGACAAAAGTGTACAAGCCAAGCCCCAGAGACTGTGGCTTCATGGATTGGGAGTGGGGCTCCCCAGGTGAGCCTCAGTCTGAGCTGAGAAGTCCTGCCCAGGCCCAGGACTGCCCAGAGCCTTGAAAGCAGGCAAGCAAGGGGATAGAGACGAGAATCCTGCTGGTGTGCCCACAGAGGTGGGTCACAGAGCCACCTAGGCTTGTGTCCTTTGGTTGAGGTTTCTGCTGGGGGGGTCCACACTGCATATTCTCCCCTCCCCTCAGCCCTGTACAGCCAAGAGACTTAGGAAGTAGTTAGGAAGCCATCACACATGGGTTCTGGCAAGCCCAGAGAGGAGAGTGACTTGCCCAAAGCCATGTAACTACAAGGGTGGTTCTAGCAAAGTGGGGACAGTACAGTCCTCAGCCAGGCAGCCTGTAGAGATGGACTGACTGCCTTTGGTTCCTTGGTCTATCAGTCATCCATCAGCCATGAGAACGTTTCTTCTCTCTGTCTCTCTCTCTCTGTCTCTCTCTCTCTGTCTCTCTCTCTCTCTCTCTCTCAAAAAATCTTCAAAATCGGACCAGGCCCTCACGGGACTGGGTTTCCCTTTCCCGGACCCACCCCCACCTCCTCTATCTATACTACCCAAAGCCCAGAGAGAGGAAGAAACTTGTTACCGTTCCCACAAACAGTTCCAGGCAGGACTAGGCCAGAACACAAGGTTCCCAGGTGGCACCCTAAGGATCCTTCACACAGACTTGTTACCAAAGCTTAGAGTCTTCTCTGCTTCCAAGAACACTCAATAAGGGCACCTCTGTCCCCAGATGTCCATCGAGCAGCAGGAAGAGGATTGTCATTCTTAGGCTCTGCTCGCTTCTCCTTTTTGTCTCTTGTGAACTCTCCTAGCCACTCCCCCTTGCTCTGCTACCTCCTCTTCCCTTCCCTTCTGACTCTCCAATTTTCCCTGGTAAAACCCGAAACCATTAGGACGACTTTAAATAAACTACTCCTCAAAGAGTGTCCTTCAGGGAGTAGAGGGTGCCAAGTTAAGCTCCAAGGAGAAGTGCCCCGATGGCATGCACAGATGGTGGCGGACAGGGACTAGCAGCTGACCAGAGAGGTGCTACTGACCATGAGTGAATAGGGGTTCATGAATAGAGAGAGACCCAGAGCAGTAAACTCTTCTGAGAAATCATAGCATAGCCAAACATGAGAGGCCTGGGAGGCCTGTGAAACCTACTTCAATCTGATACTTTCTGACAGAAAGGAACCAAGGGGTTCATGAAGGAAAGTGTAGAGAAAGATCATGTGAAAAGTGTCACCTGCAGAGGGAGTATTGGAACCCACTGATTCCAGTAGCATTGCATTTGAGAGTTCATCGCTTACCACATAAACAGTGTATTGTGTGTCTAACAGGCCCTAAACACTACGTAGGCCAAATAGGAAGTGATAGCAATGGGACTGATAGTGGCCAACCCTATCTGAATGTTTGCTATGTGTCTGAGTGTGCTTCACATTTTTTTCACATTTATGAATTTATTACAACTCGAAGAGACCCAATGTGGCTGGAACATTCCAAAGCTCCATCTTGCAGATGAGGAAAATGAAGCCCAGGGAGGCTCAGTAACTTGCCTAAGATCGAGCCGGGCATGGTGGCGCACACCTTTAATCCCAGCATTCGGGAGGCAGAGGCAGGCAGATTTCTGAGTTCGAGGCCAGCCTGGTCTACAAAGTGAGTTCCAGGACAGCCAGGGCTATACAGAGAAACCCTGTCTCGAAAAACCAAACCAACCAAACAAACAAACTTGCCTAAGATCATACAATAAGCATGTGATGGGCTGGGTCTCAGCTTGGCAATGTGAACAACTTTAACTGTCCTTTCATGAAGAGATAAAGAAAATGAGCTCTTTCCTCAGAGGGCTGGCAGTTTTGAAGCTATCCTTCTGATAACAAGAAACCTTTCAAGGCAGCACACGATACCAGATCAATAATCATGGGGCCCAGGAAATGCCATTTTAGCTCTGAGCTGAGTGGCCCGGGGCACATACTTGAACTCTGAGGGAGACGGCTTTAACCTTTCTGAATGGGGCTGCTGTGATGAGCCATTGGTGTGAACGTGTTTAGTACCCACAGAGTTGAGATAGATAGAGAGATGTATGCTATCTGTGGTGCCTTATCCACCTACTCAGGCCATATCACTTTCAGGTCCTTGGTCCCCAGCATCTACACCAGGGGACTTGCACCCAATTTAAAGCTGCATCCCCCAAGCCCGCAGTATTCAGCCTTAGCCACAAGCCCTCAGAGAAGGCCCCACTACATGCACATGTATATCTAGTCAAGCACATGACTTTTTGCAGACACACTCCTTATACGTATGCACACCTCTAGTCTTGAACCTCCTTATGTATACATATACCCTGAAAATCGGCTTCAGGAGTTCCATATATATGATTTTTGTATATTCCAGCGAGTTGTTCTAACACTTAGGGACTGCAGGCCAATGGGAATCAGTGGGGGATGGGCTGGAATGGAGCAGGAAGCACAGGCCAGTGGAAAGAAGGGCCAGTGAGGAAGGCAGCAGGCTCGGTCAGGCAATCTGTTTAGCCCTGAAGCTAAGGAGCCCATTAGTGGCATTGTCTCATTTTAGATTTCCCAGTATGCCGTGCTCTCAGACAGCACCCTTTATTTAGAAAAGCCGAGGAAATTTGTTTATAATTAGAGCGGGACAAAGGCTGCCCTTGAAGGCGTTCTTCACAGGCAGCAACATGGGCTTGTGATAGGGGCTAGCTCTCAGGCTCCAGAGGAGCACCCAGCCAGCCAGAGGCAGTTGGGCCAGGTTGCAGGGTCTCTTCAGTGGCTTCTCTAGCATTCTCTCTTGGTGCTTGCTGGTTGGACAGGCTGCCATCAGGGCCTGCTCAGAACCAGGCAAAGAAGAGGGTCTCAGAGCCATAAAGCCACCACTTGATACAGAGAGATCAGGCTTTGGATTTAGACCTTTGTCTCCCTGGGCCTCAGTACCTTCTTCTGGAGGGGATGAGACAGTGATATACTTCACCAAAGATGATGGCTGGGAGGAGCCTTAAGCCCAGTGGCAGTCAGTGTCCATCTGGCAGCCACCCTGTCTCACTGATGCCTTCTCTTCCCTCTTTCTCCAGGTGGACTTTGATTGTGCTTTTCTCTGATAGCCTAAGAATCGGCTTCTGACTACTGTTAATTATGCTTACTATGGACTCTTCAGTGATACCATCTTGGAGTGAGATCACAGAGTCCCAGGGCAGAGAAGTCCATATCACTTCCTCCTCCTCCTTTGGAGAAGCCTGTTCCATCTCCTATGGCCTTTGATTGTCAGAAACTCTGCTTGGATCTGACTTTGTCCGCATGGAACAATGTGTCCATCCTACCTCTCCCACCTATAACCCCTGATCTTGTTCCGGGCCAGCCATTCCTGACATGGTCAAATCTGCTAGGGGACATATCAGAGCAGGCACAGAACCTCTGGCTCAGGGGAAGGTGCAGTTCTCAGGTCAGCCTCAGCTTTCTCCAGAGTGGCAGGCAGTCTTGGAGTCCTCAGGATCCCCACCATGCCCTTCCTTGTCTGGCCAGTCTGGTCACATGTAGGGTGAGGATCTGGTTCCTTGCTTTATGTGGCAGGGGATAAGGTTTCCTGTTAAGGCTCGCTTTTGTCATCTGTGAATTGGAAAGATTGGGTTAGATCAACTCTGCAGCATGCTCACATCCCACAGTGTTCAGAGTCATGTGGTGAGGTGGGTAGGGAGGCAGAGGTGGGAGGATCTGCAGATGACAAGGCAGCAAAGAGGTGCACCCAGGGTACCAGGCCAGGTTGAGTTGGTGCCAAAGTCCATATAGATTCCAGTGAAACATAGTTACAAAATTAAAAAAAGGCAGGAAAACCAGTTCTCTGGATGAGGAGCCAATTCATTTATTCATTCATTTTTTTTTCACCAGGTTCGTCCCACTGTTGGTTTAAGAATAAAATACTTCATTCTTTGTCCTTCTGTATGGTATTCTGGTGTATAATTATGACATAATTTACTTAGTCTCCTGATCATTGGGTAGATTTTTTTTTTTTAGGCAAGATCTCATTATTTAGTTTGAGTTAGCCTGGAACTCACTGTGTATCCAAGTCTAGCCTTGAACTCACAATCTTGCCTCCCCCAACCTGCCTCATCCTTCTGTTTCTTGAATGTTGGGTTCAACAAGTTAACTAGGTTTATTCACAAGCATCTGATCTATTATTGTCAAAATCCTACTAGGATGTCAGCTTCATGAAGAAGGAATCTTGTTCTGTGCCATAAAAGAAATAATTGAAAAAGCAAATTTACCCAGACTTAGAAAGACAAATATAGTATCATTCACTTATAAGTGGATGTTAGCCATTAAATAAATGATAGCCAATCTGCAATCCATAGACTCAGAGAACTTAGGTAAAGAGGAAAGGCCTGGGGACGGGGGACACATAGGCCTCCCAGAGAAGAGAGAAAGGAATAGATTTTGCAGATGGACTGGGGGTGGGTGGAGACTGTAGAGGGAGGGATCAGGTGTCTGGGGGAAGATGGGATGGAAGAAGAGTGTGGGGAGAGACAGCTGGAAGTAGGGGGCATTTGGGAGGTGGTGTGCAAACCTAGTGCAGTGGAAACTTCCTGGAATGTATGAGAGTGACCCCAGTAAAGACTCCGAGTAATGAAGATATAGAGTCTGAACTGGCCATCTCTTGCAGCTAGGCAAGGGAGTAGTTTGCATCTGGCCGAATTGCTGACCAAGGGGGGAGGTCTTGTGAGATCCCTAAACACTCCAGGCTATGCTAGAACAGAGGAGTCACTCTCCACAAACTGACAGTAAGGGCCTTATTGCTGAGAACAACATCCACACCGCTCATTGAACATGGGAAGATCAACCTGGTGCCTGCATGGAGCCTTTACCTCTATGTTTTAATCTTTTTGGTATGGGAAAGCACTCTACAGGCTACTGAAAGAGAAATGTGGACACCAACCAATTCACAAAACCTTTGACCAGCAGTCTGTCCTGCTTGCAAGATCTGCTGGGGCAATGGTGGTGCAGAAATCTTGGGTGTAGCCAAACAAGGTCTGATTTAATTTGAGACCCACACCATGCCTATCCCCTCCACAGCCTGAATGGCCAGGAATGGGAAACTGGATAGTCCAGGGACTTAGGGTACAAGCAAACTTGACTGCTCCAAAAAAGTTAATGAAATGATTCCTAGTGATATTCTAACTGTCCTCATAGATGGTGCCGTGTCCAGCTGTCATCAGAGAGGCTTCCTCTGACAGTAGATTGGAGTGGATGTGGAGACCTACTGCCAAATATTATGCTAAGAGAGAGTCTAAATCCGAGGTTTCCATCAAGTCCTCCTCAGAGCTCAGGCAATCCCTGGGAAGAGGGGGCTGAAGGATTTTAAGAATCAACACATATGTTACAGTTATGTAGCTCGGTCTTCTTGCGGGACTCCTAACAGTGGGAGCAGGGGCTCTCTCTATTTTTCTGCCTGTTTCTGAGACCCCTCTACATCTTTGGGTTGTCCATCCAGCCTCAAACAAGGGGAAGTACCTAGTCTTACTGCAACTTGGTCTGCTATATTTGGTTGATATCCCTGGGAAGCCTGTCCTTTTCTGACAAGAAAAGGAGGAGGGGTGGATGATGGGGGTGGTGGGCACTGGGAGAGGCGGAGGGAGGGAAGCTTTGGTCAAGATGTAATATATGAGAGAAGTTTTAAAAAGGGTCAGAGTGGATGGAGGATATCAGGAGAACAAGGCCCACTGATTCAACTAAGCAATATATATATATATATATATATATATATATATATATATATATATATATATACACACACACATATATATACATATGTATATACATATATATATATGCATATATATATACACACACACATATATACACACACATACACACACACGCACACACACACACACACACACACACACACACACACACACACACGCTTTAGGCAAGCATAGTAGATCATGCCTATAGTCCCAGCAGTCTGGAGGTATAGGCAGTAGGATCACACATTGAAGGTCACCCTGAACTGCATATGTAAGTTTTAGACCAGCCTAAGTGGCATAGTGAGACCGTGTCTTAAAAAGCAAACAAATAAGCCTGGTGAGATGGCTTAGCACATAAATGAACCTGCCATCAAGTCTGATGACCTGCCTTCAAATCCTTAGAGTCCACATGGTAGGTAGTAGGAGAGAACTGATTTCTGTGGGTTGGTCCTCTGATCTGTGTGTATGCATGTGTCTATCTGCACATATATGTGTCTATCTGCACACATGTGTATGAGCATGTGCATGCACATACAAATATTTTAAAAGATTCTAAATACCGGACAATTACATGTTTGGTACTGACACATTGCATTTGATATAACGAGGCCACAAGACACCTACTGAAAATAATTAGAATGGTACTTTATAAGACAAGGCCTTTAAGAATTAAAATTTATTATATAATTTATGATTAAGTGAAAAGACAGCCTATAGAACAAAAGAACAGAATTCAGAGCTGAGAAATAAACCTTGGCATACATTGTCTAATGATTTTTTTTTTACTTCCTTTTTGAGATAGTGTCTTGGTGTGTAGCCAGCCAGGCCTAGATCTTTCTGTGTAGCCAGCCAGGCCTAGAAATCAAGATTCTCTTGCCTCTGCTTCTGGAATGCTGGGATTAGAGGCCTACACCATCACACCAGACTAATTGTGCATATTTTATGAAAACGGAGGAGTCTATGAACCCTCTGATCATGTCTGTCCGTGAACTTGTGTGTGATCAGTTCCCTGGTGTCCTGCTGTTCATTGTCACCCTGAGGAGACACTGCCCTATTTGTGCCTCTCCTCATAAGGCATGTGTTTACTGAGTGCTCCCTAGGTGCCAGACACTGGCATGACAGCAGAAGTGGGGGTGAGAAGCAGAGGTTTAGGCTTCAGTGGACTTCGGAAGAACTGAAGAAATGCGAATACATCATCACCAGGGAAGATGTCACCCTGCCCCAGGATGGATGGTGGATGGAAAAGAGTCCTCTATGTTCAGCAGCTGTGGGATGCAATCCTGGACAGAGATCTGGCAAGCGAGCAGGCTCTGTGCTGCTCTCGAGTCTGTATCAGAGTCGCCAGGTGACCTCAGCTCCATGCTTTTCCTACTGGAGTCTAAGATTTTCCTCAGTACCGGCAGCAGGGCAAGATGAGGCACCCGTCTCTACTGTCTATGATCCTGAGATCAGGCTTGGAAGAATGCAGACATAACCTCATCACCCAGAGCCAGGACTTTCTCCCTTACCATGGGATTGCTGCTCCCCAGTGGGCTCAGTCCCCAAGGCTGCCAGGAGTGCTTAGGAAAGACCCAGTGCAAGCCCGTTGGCTGAGAGCAGGATGGCAAAGAAGAGCCCTGAATTCTCTGCTGGCTCTTAGCATATTCCTCATGTTCCTTCTGGCCCTCTTCTCCAGATCCTACTCCCACTCCAAGTCAGCCCTCTCCACACACAAGGTATAAATATAAAAAATAAATAAACACAGAGCCAGCCCTAGAACTGAAGCAAATTGCTGGCAAGCGCTGGCCGCTGATTAACATGCATAGTGGACGTGCAACTGGGCATATCGGAGAGAAGTGCGTTTTCCCTCCGGAGAAACTATCAGCGTGGCCCCGGCCATGGAGGGGAGCAGCCAAAGGGATGCAGGCACAAGCCTCTGTAGGTCTGAGCCAGGCAGTTTCTTATCCAGAAGGGCCCAAGCCACCTCTCTCAGGCTGATCTTCCCAAACCTGAGCCAAGGGTACACTGTACACTGCACAGCACACTGCAATCCGGGATTCAGCTTGAGGACAACGGAGGAAGTGAGGCAAGCAGGTCAAGTGGATTGGCTCAGCGGCGTGACCATGGACATTCACTACAGTGAGCTTCCATTGCCTTAGCAGGACCAAGGTGGGAGCAGCCCTCTGTAGGGCAGAGTAGACTTCCATTAGGAAAGCTGGCTAGCTGTGCTAAGCATGAAGCAGGGACAGGAAGGACTCTTGGCTCTTCTTCCCCTTTCTCTGTATGTCCCAAGTAAGGAGCAAGCAGGCTGGCTGCAAGGGCAGAAAGAACGGGTGTTTACTGCAGAGGGCTTGCAGTCTATCACTTCACGTTGCCTTCCCAGTTGTCCTTAGCAGCTGAGATGATGGAACTGAGGCCCTGCCATTGTGGGGGAGGGGAGCGGGTTCAAGCTTGCCCAAGGTTGTAGAGCTAAGGAGCAGCAGACTTGGTACTTAGGCCAGGGGCTTTGTCTTTAGACTTCTGCTGTGTACTATAGAGTATCTTGGGCTTGTGAGGTCGCTTACTGAGTCAAAGCACTTTCTTTGAAGACTGGCAACCAACCTGAGTTCTACCCCTGGACCCCGTGTAAAAACAGAAGGAGAGAGCTGCTTCACATAATTGTCCTGTAAGCTCAACACATACGCACATGCACAATCACACGCCACACGCAGACACACACTCGTACGTGCATGCATGCATGCAATCCAGCAAGCATGCACACGCACAAACACATGCACACACAATTAACGAATTAAAATAGCGAACTCCAGAGTTGAATTTGAATTTCACATAAACAGTAAACACTTCTCTGTGTGTATGTGTTATGTTGCTAGGGATCAAGCCCAACCCCCACCCCATCCCCACACACACGTGCTAAGAAAGAACAGCGAATACTTTTGTAGTGTAAACGTCTACACTCGACCCTCCACATCCGCAAACTCTGTTTCCTGATGCAGCCAGCTGTAGATTATATATTTGGGAAAAAATAGAGTGTGTATCAGCCGTGCACAGCCTTTTGTTTGTGGATCATTGCCTAGACAGCGCTTGTATAAAGACATAGAATGACAACTACTTCCACAACACTTCAATTGTATTTGGTATCACAAGCCATCTAAAGATGATTTAAAGCATGCAGCAGGATGTGTGTTGGTCATGGGGAACTACTATGATGGGGCTTGGGGGACAAGTAGACTAAAAAGGATACACCCATATGGAGAAATCTTCACCACTTCCCTGAATTATCTGGCCGTACTGCTGTTTCATTCGCTCAATCTGACCACCCTATTTCAGTGCCTGAGCATGTTAGCAGTGCCTTTTAACGCCCCCTCACTTGCTAAGAGCGTGAGGAAGGGCCCTTCTTTGGCACGGTATCAGTTCTGTCCTCCCAACAGCTGGCTGTGGAGAAGTTCACTATTAGCACTCAACGTCCTCTTGGTTTTAACAGAGGGGAGACTGGATGTCAGACCTCGGTAGAGTCCTGAGCAGTCAGTGCACACACATGCTGGGTGATCTTAGGCAGGTTCTTCTACCTGTTGGAACCCCATGGTCCTCCTTTCAGAACAGTGCCAGCACTTATGTGGACTCACAGGGTTATACTGAGAGAAGCATCCAGGAAGCTCCAAAGCTGTCAGTAACCTGCTGTTACCAGTCCTGGGAGCCACCCTTCTCCCCTCCTTCCCTTCCTTGTGCACCACGTGCCACAGATTTTGTGTGTGTGTGAGGTAGAGAGAAGAATGCAGGCAGCTGATGGGGGTTTGGTCTTTGGGGTCCTATGCTGCTGCCACACTTGGCCTGTGGCAACATGGGCTCCTGCGTTCTGTCAACCATAGTTTCTGAGTAATCCAAGAAAACCCGGGTCCTTCCTCTGGCTGTCGTCTGACTCAAGGGGAGGACTGGATGAGTGTTGAAACTGTGCTCCAGTCACAGGAAGATCTGCTGGAGAGGGGGAGGGGTGTCCCTGGCAGGTAGGGGAAAGGCCAAAGGGAGGAAGTGGGGGTGGGATTTCACCTTCCTTCAGGTCCCTGGCCCCTCAACAGCAGGTCTCCAGCTCTGGAACCTAGGAGAAACCAGGGTTTGTCTTCCTGGACACTTCATTTCAGAGCCTGTTCCCCTCACCTGTGAAGAATAGATAAGACCCCCCGACACACACACACACACACACACACACACACACACCCAGGTGAGTCAGTAGAAGAGAGAAGATCCGTGTGCCCACAGGAAAGCTGCACAGTCATGTGTGGGCTTTTGTTTCATCGTCTGTACAACTGGCAGTCAAGTGTCTGCCTTCCCCGGTGCTGGGAAGATCGATCAAGGCGTTCTCTGGGCACCCCTTCCCACCCCTGCTGGCTCACTGTAGTTTATTGTTTAGGACCTGTGAAAAGGTTCCATGTTTGCTTTGAGACTGGGCCTGGAGTCAGCGATCCTCCCACCGTAGCTGCTAGCATCATGGGCAAACACCACCATGCCAAGCCTGGCTCCCTTTCCTGAGAAATCACATTAACACCCCCCCCCCCCAGCACAGCCACCCTCTCTGACTGCCTGTTGCGCCTCTGTCTGGACTTTGACCCTCATGTGTCATCATGACAGATCTCCTTGTCTTGCCAGACTCTAGTCCCTGCCTGTTCCTGGTTTCCTCTGTGCCTTGGACCTGGCATGGAGCCTGCGCGCAGTAAACCTTTGCAGGGTGAATGAGAGTGTGCCTCCTCGTGCTGCTGTGCAGTACAGCTATGAAGAGTTGTTAGTCAGACATTTGTCTTTGAAACGTACAATTCTTTGTATCCTCACAGGCGTTGACCTCCTTTGCCTTTTTCCCGGCTGGACTTCACCTCTTCTTCAGCAGATGCCCCTGGGCTGTGAGCAGCAGGGCAAGGATGACACTGGGCTGACAAACTGGGCGGGGAGGGGGCACATCTGGTAGATTCCAGGGCCAGCTGGGGCAGTGTGTGCTTGCTCCTGGCCTCTCTGCCTTGCTCTTCCGCTCTGCTGAGCTCACTGCAGCCAGCTGCAGACACCTCATCATTGTACTGATGGAGCTGAGCTGGAGGCAGTTCAGAGGAGAGCTGGAGAGCAGTGTGGGGTGGTAGGACCTGGTGCACAGGTGGCTAGCCAGACCATGCCAATGAGCTGGCCCACAGGGAACCTGAGAAGCTTAGCATCTGTGTGCCAGTCTGCAGAGCAATGGAAGAGATGAGCTATCTGGGAAGACAGACAAACCGACAGACAGACTGGATACTTAAAGTAAACAGGCTGCTTTCACCACAGGCAGGCTTGGACACCCTGCAGAAGCCAGCATCTTTTCGAACCTTCATTGGGTGTCATCACCATGTCTGAGGAAAGACCAAACTCTTGGAGACTGAAGTCAAGGAAAGAGGCTGCCATCATGGGGGAAGGGGTCTGGCAATTCTCGGGGATAGTCAAGGTCAGTGGAGGGAATTCATAGGTGATCCAGAGTGCCCTAGCTGTCTAAGGTAGGAGGAGACTTTGGCCTCAGCAAAGAGAAGGACTTTGGCAGCATCCTCTGTATGTCACTGGAGCAGCCTGCTTGGAAATCCTGGGGCCAATGGACTCCTTCCACTCTGCTTTGTTTTACCTTAGGAGCTGAGGTAGCTCTTACCAGTCTTCACCCTGACACCTGCCTAGGGACACGTCCCATACCCTTCCCCGCCACTGTTTGGTGTTCTTCACAGCATTACACACACTTTTAAATGTACCAGTCACCTTCCCCACCCTCAACATGGAAACTCCTTAAGAGTCTGGAGCACATGTACCATACAGCACATGTATACACATGCAGCACACTAAATGACTAAACAAACTAGGATGGAATTTCCCTTTTAGAAAAATGGTCCAGCCTGAGCAGAGACGATTCAAGCACAGACATGTGCCACAGGCATCCCTGGGCTTTTTACTTCATTGAAGAAAACATTTGTCCCTTTTCAAGGCAGTGTTGAGAGAGAGAGAGAGAGAGAGAGAGAGAGAGAGAGAGAGAGAGAGACCCTGCTTTTACAGACCTCGTTGTAAGTCACGGGGAACTTAGCCAGTGATAAGAAAGAAAGTCTTTCTTTCTTGATAGGAAAGAAAGTCATGGGCAGGGCTGATGAGACTGGGCTCGCTTATTCTTCATAAGAGAAGGACAGTTTTGCATGGAAAATTCAAATCCAGTGGCCATTTTAGTGGAAAGCTAAAGGTGTTGAAGGTAGCCCAAGGTCATCAGAAGATGAAACATGAAACTCCTGAAATTGGCATGTGCCTGACGAGAGTGCAGAGATCTGGGTGGCTTGAGTATTTGAAACACATAATGGTGACAGGATGCTTGGGTCTAGATGCCAATGACCTATTGGTTAATTTCTTATGTTATTTACAAACCAAGAACCAAGGACTGCCAAGCATTGGGAAAAGCTTTCAAAGGAGACTGACCCCGCTTGCTCCTTTCCGGAGCTCTAGTCCTGAGCAGTTCCCGTGGGTGTTTTCTTTTCTTCCTTACCTATGGCTACAGAACACTTTCCATAAGTTTGGCTGAAGACCATGATAGCTGCAGGTAGTAATGTCTGGGGAGCATTTGATTGCTACCTACTGTCCTTAATCCTGCCAGGCTTCCCCCCTTTGCCTACTGAAGGGCAAAGTGGGCAAAACTGTTATTTGATAGATGTAAAAATAACGATGTATAGAGAGTGTGCCCACAGTCAATTACAAAGCACTTCCCATCCCACCTTTTCATGGACCTTGGCATTTTAGCCTTGTAATTTTGTTTGGTTTGCTTTTTTTTGTTGCAGGTAAGCTCTTAATTATGTAGCCCCAATTAGCTTTGAACGTGAGATCTTCTTGCCCAGGACTGTATGTGTGTACTACTACTACAGGCAGCCATTCTAGCCTCTTTTGAGGGAAGAAGAAAAAAGACAGAGAGGTTGAGATTTTGCAAGGCCATACAGCTAGTTCATGATGGTGCTGGAACTGCCTCTGGGGAAGGAGTGGGGGGATTGGGAGGTGAAGCCCAGGAGACATCACTGTCACTGACATGGAGGGCATCCTATCTGAATCACATGGCATAAGAGAACTAATGTGGACTTTAAAGTCAGACAGCCTAGGATTAGAATCGCAGAGGTTTAGGATTGAGGTGTGACTCAGTGCAGAGGTTTAGGATTGAGGTGTGACTCAGTGCCGGAGTCTTTGCTCAGCATCAGCATCCATGAGGACTTGGGTTCAACAACAAGCCCTTCAACTACAAGCAAAGGACTTCTGAAGTGTTGTGGGACTCGAGCACCACATTAGCCTGTTTCCTGAAGGCTAATTAGACTGAAAACTCTCTGCTTTGTGTGCTTGTTATGGACTTAACATAATCCCCACTGCATGCGTGCCCCATATGGTACCTAGCACGCAGCAAATGCTGGTTCTTATATGCACATGTTTGCTAAGTTATGTCTGAATGAAGTGAAACATCAGTTTTGAGGGTAATTGGGGCTGGGGCTGGGCCTGGATAGTACACCACTGAATGAAATATACTTGCCAGCAAGTAAGTGCTCCCAGACCTTGCTCCCAGATACCTCTAGGACCAGGTCACAGCAATGTGGATCCAGCTCCTATTTTAGGAAGAAAAAGAGCTGGCTGAGGCCAGCCTATCTCTTAGTGGGGTGAGTCTCTTCCCACCTCCCCTCTCTACGCAGGCCTCCAGAGCAAGCAGCCTCTCCCAGCTGCCCCTCCCCTCCCCCACCTGCAGGTCCCTTGGGAAGGCTCTGGGCTGTTTAATGGGGTGGAGCTGTCTTTAATCTGCTCCGTAAATGTTTGCTGGATCCTCATTAGAAACCATAATGTCCTATTAATATGCTGATGAGATTTCATTTGGGGAAGAGTAGCTGGGAGGATATGGGGTGGGGGTGGGGTGACAGGATTCATCCAGGGTATCCCAGGAGAGAAAGCATATATAGCTCTGTTCCTGGAGCCTCCCCTGCTCCTTGGGAAAGTCAGGGAGACCCAGGCTCAGGCCCTATTCTTTCCTTTGCACAGGCCCCAGGGGTCTGAGTCAGCTACCATGGGGACTGGCACACACAACTCTCCACGCCTCACCCATGAATACCACCCGGGGCCCCACCCTGGTGGCCAAGGTTAGTCACCAAAGCCTACACTCATTCTTCATCTTTTCCTATCACGGGTGTCTAACTGATGGTACTAGGGCTAGCATCTGCTTCTATCCTTGCCCCGGGGCATCCGGACTTCACTAAGATTCAGCACAATGCTCTGGGACAAGCAAATGAATCGAGGTACATGACATGGCCTGCACCTAGTCAACCTGCAGTAAACTGTGTCTAGGAGGAAAGATTCCTGTCTTTGCTTTTGCTCCCAGCTTACTGCTACAGGAAGGCAACCGTGAGAATGGAAGAGTTTGACCTTAACCAAGGAGGGAGGGGCTATGGCTGCTGCTCTGGGCTGGGACAGTGGTCCTGATTGAACAGACCAGCTTTCGCAGATGCTGTGCCCTTGGCTGGGAGCGCCACCCTATATCCAGTCTGGAACAGTCCTGCTTCTTCTCCTCAAGGAAGCCTCCCTTGTCATCCTTCCTGACTCCAGCCACTGTCTTGTCTGCTCTTGTAGTCTCTCCAGGGCCTAAATTCAGAAGGTTGCCATCTGTGGCTCCTTTCCCTGAACAAGACTGTGAGTTTGGGCTGCTGGCCCAAATGGTGGTCACTTCCAAGCATGGGCACATGCTCCACACATGCCTTCTCCGCAACCTCTCCAGGCTCCACTATGAAGAAAGATCCCTGTTTCTTCACCTCCGTTCACGGGCTGTGCCGCTGGCAACTGCTAGCTCCTGACTCTGGCCCTCTCTGGATTTTCAGTCACTTGCATCAGGAGCCTTTGATTCAGCCAGGCTCAAGGGACCTCTGTTGGTACCTGGTCCCATCTGAACAGCTCTGTTCTTAATTCTCCTGCCGTGGTCACCCCTGGGAGCCCTTTCCCCTCAGTCTTTCCTATTCCTGTCTTAGCCCAGCAATGCTCACCTTTCTAGCTCTTTGGCCTCTGTCCCAGCTGGGGCATTGTATAACACTTCAGTTTGCAGCTTGTTCTTCAACCCAGTCTCTGGTTAGCCACCTTGGCAGGGAACTCCTGGGGCCAATTAGTCAGTCACCCATGTCTGTGACAAGTGGCAAGAGCAAGTGGAACAGAAAGTGTTCGGACTTCAGTCTCATCACCTTGCTGCTGGTGGCCTCAGGCAAGTTGGCAAAAGGTCTCTGTGCATCAGCTTCTGTCAAAGTGGAAGTGTACTGCCTGTGTCTTGATGAGGGTTCGAGGAGCTAAAGTACAGAGAACACTAACTAGGTCCAGTGAGTTGGTGCTGTGCCCGCCAGTGCTCCTGGCCTTCTCAGCTTCCAACTGGTTCTCTGCATGCATGAATGGAAACTACCTGGCCTCCAGGGTCTCTCTTGGTCCCCAGTTCCTCTTTTTCTGTCTTTAGAATCAGGATGACCCGGGTTCACTTTTAGATCTACCACTAAACTCCATTTCTTCCTCTAGAACTGAGCAAATGAAATGACTGCCACCAAACTGCTTATGCCAAAGATTGTCACCTCATAGGAATTCCTCTTGCTGCATCCACAGAGCCAGTTTGGCCTGCACCCAGGGGAAGAGTAGGCACAAAAGGAGAAGAATGCCTAGGAAAATTGGCACAGATGCCAAGGAGACCTCGCTAAGAGGAGCCAGATTCACCAAGGCAGTGCCTAAAGGGCCCAGCAAGCTCAGGCACGACGCAGGCAGTGGGTAGCGACAGCAGTGCCAATCTGATGGCTAGGTCCAGAAGGGGCAGGCCAACTACCTTGCAGAACACAAGGCCTAGCTGGTGGCACCCTTATCCCTGAGAGTGGGAGTGAGAATGGGACAGGGAGAGACCTGGAGAGTGTGCAGGCTGGCACACAGAGGAGAAGAGTGATGGGGGAGGGAGGGCGGTGCCAGAGAAAACCCAGCTAGTGGAGTTAGGGCAGGAGCAGAGCTGGGAGGAGATCCAGGGTTCATCACTCTCTCAGCACCCCACCTTCTTGGTTCATTGTCAGCTGCCCTGAATTGCTGCCTAGTAGGACTAGGTTGGGGTGCCTAGGCTGCCTAGGTTTGGTTTTCCTCTTCCTGGCTATGTGACCTTGGATATGTTACTCCACCGCTCTGTGTCTTAGTCTCCTCATCTGGAAAACAGTACTCATATTTTCTACCTTTGGGCCATTATGTGGAAAAAGCACGTAATTCCATATATATATGAAATGTACTTAGGCTAGGGGTGGCTTACAATTGTGCTGGTAGTGTGCTATTTCAGCGATTATAATTAGGGTTTTGCCTATTCCCTTAGATCTGCTTTAGCACTGAACTAGGAGGGAGGTCCCTCAGGAAAGCTAGTTGGATTCGGGGTGGGGCTGCTGGACTGATGAAGAAGAAGAGCTGAAAAGGTGACATCTACACTCTGTCTTCTGTCAGCAACTTCTCTCTCAAACTTGTGTCTTCTGCAAGGGGCCCCCGAGCTCTGGCCAGCAAGCCTCTGTTAAGGAGCCTATGTTGGGATCTTGCTAAGAGTAGTTTGCAGGAGAAGATCATACTTATAGATGAATTGATCTGACCTCTTAAGTCTCAGTTTTCTCATCTGTAAGATGGGACTCAGGACATGGCAGGGTCTGACACTGCATTTGGGGAGGCCAGAACCCAGAGGGGCTTAATGTAGCATTCCTTTGTACTTTAATCTCTTAGGTTTTAGAATCAGAAAAGACAAGATGGAGCTGAGTCAGACAGTAGAGTAAGTGGAGGCAGTAGAGTGCTTCAGGAAGCCTCTAGGCTCAGGAATGAAGCCAGTGAGTTGAAGCCAGGATTGAGAAATTCTCTTCTCTTCTCTTCTCTTCTCTTCTCTTCTCTTCTCTTCTCTTCTCTTCTCTTCTCTTCTCTTCTCTTCTCTTCTCTTCTCTTCTCTTCTCTTCTCTTCTCTTCTCCTCTCCTCTCCTCTCCTCTCCTCTCCTCTCCTCTCCTCTCCTCTCCTCTCCTCTCCTCTCCTCTCCTCTCCTCTCCCCTGCTCTCTCTGTCTCCCCCTCTCTTTCTCTCTCTCACACACATATGTATATATATATATATATAACCACCAATATAAAAACATTTATTGTGTACTTATTGCACACCACCAGACACTGGAAAAATAGCAGCAAATCCCACAGGCCTTGCCCGCTGTGAGTTGCAATCTATATGCTGAAGTCTTGGCACAGGCAGGAGGAGGCACTGGCTATGTGTGGCTTCAGCTAAATTGTGTCTGATATGTATAACATAACTTCTCACCATCTAATCCTTAGATGCTTTACACTGTCCCAGGAGTCTAAGTAGGTGAGGGCACTGGTAGAGCCTGGAGCCTCGGAGCAGCAGGATAGGAAGGTCTTGCTGAGCTGGGAGGTACCTGTGGGTGCCATTGGGCTGGACCCTGTGAGGCTGAGACTGTCTGTGAACACCGCATTCCGCCTTGCTTGCTCGGTAATGTGAGCTATTCAGAAGTGTGCTTACCCAACAGTCTGAAGCACTCAGGTTTGGGACCACGAAGGAGCCATGGGGAACTGATGGAACTGTTTCCCTTCCAGACCCAGACCCTCTCTGGTGACCATAGGAGGCCAATTAGCGGAGAAAAAAATGCTTCCTGCCTGGGTTTTAGCCTACCACTGTGTGTGTCTGCTCAGAAGTTAATGGTCATTTGAGCTGTCTCTGGGGACAGAGAATGGGGTTGCCATGGACTGCCTGGCTCCAGGCTTCAGCCTGGGTCTTGAGGGAGGCCAGGAGAGGCGGAGCAAGGTGCCTGCTGCTGCTGCAGTTGCTGCTGCTCCTGCTCCTGCTACTACTACTTCTAGAGAAGCAAGAGACATCAGGGACACAGCACGCTTAGCCAAGGCCAGCAGGAGTCTTCCCCACACCTCTGCAAGGTCCTGCTGGTAGTGGGTGAGATGCAGGTGGGGATCATGGCAATGGGCCTCGGGGCATTACTGGAAGAGCTATCGGAGTCCAGCAGCCTTACCATGCTCAACGGGGCACAGTGTAGTGAAAAGGCTTCATCCACAGCTCTGCACACTGGGGAAGGTACTTCACGGGCACTGGGCTCTGGGGTAACCCTGCTGTGGATGTAGAGCTTGTACTTTTTTTCTATCCCTGCACTTGAGTTTCCTCACCTGTCAAGTCTGAATTGTGGCATTCCTATTGAGTCAGCTTGGCTGTGTCCTCTGAGAGCCAAGGCAGGCCAGATGGCTGAAGTGGGGGTGGGGGGACTGGAGTGGAGCAGGAAAACAGGCAGAGAGACTGACTGCACCTCTGGAGAGATGATATCACATCCCTAGAGGGGTCTTCGCTAGACTCAAATTTAAACCCAGGTCTATGCTTGCTAGGTGTGTGACCTTGGGGGCCCATCACTGAATCACTCCCCTGTGCCTCAGTGAACATTAGAGGCATTAGGACAACCTTCCACGTTACTCAGGAGCTACTGTGTATTAAAAGAGGTCCCCTTACCGAGCACCTAACTCCACTTACCTTTGTACTGAGCTAGGATGAGGGAGCAGGTGTGCTCACATTGGAAACCGGCAGCTTAAACTCAGCGGCCACCAGCCACCAGCCACCAGCCACCAGCACACCCTCCCAGCCACCATGAATAATGAACTGGTATTGATCTCCTGCTCGGGAAATTCCCTGTGACCTGTGATAAAAATACACACAGATCTGGAGCCCGCAGCGCCACACAGGATTCCATTAGCTATGGCTGAGCTTATCTGAAACACCCCAACCCACTCCACCTAGGAGAGGGAGCTCGGGGGACAAGATGTGGGAGAGTCAGACCACAGTGGCCAGTGCCCGCAAAGGAGGAGGTAGCTTTCTGCCAAGTGCTGCAATGTGGAGATGGGATGTTATGGAGTGAGCTCCTTTCTCAGAGACTGGCCTTCAGATTCCAATGAGTCCAGGAAGCACAGGGCCTGGCCAGTGAGACACACAGTCACCAGAGTCCAGCCCTCGCTGTGCTCCTTCTTGCTTTGTAGAGTCATGCTGGAAAGCTGAGAATCATCACACAGGAGAATGAATCTCAGAGACTCTTTTTTTTTTTTTTTAAATATAAGAGCCCTACTGAAATCTAATTCACAAGCTATAAAATTCAAACCACATTTTGTCTACTCATCCATCAGTCGTCCGCATTGGAATTGTTTTCACATTTTGGCTGTTACGAACAGTGCTGCTATTAACCTTTATGCTAAGGTTTTCTGTGGACATATGTTTCCACTTCTCTTGGATTCGAGTACACATACACACATACATATGCATACAAACAAACACACTTGTTGGGCCATCAGGTAACTGTATGTTTACATTTTTGAGAGGGGTCTGGGGTGTGGGTCAGTTGTAGAATGCTTTTCTGAAATGTTCAGACCCTGGGTTTGATTCTCAGCACTGTGAAACAACAATAGAAGATACTTTGAGGAAGTGCTAAGCTGTTTTCTAAAGCAGCTGCATCAATTTATATGTCCACTATGATGTGTAGCAGTTGTAGCTTACTTCTCTGCATTCTTGCCTTGCTAGTGGGTATGAACTGGCAGCAGTTATGGTATGTATGTGCTGGGTGGCTAATGATGCTGGGCATCTTATCATGTGCTGCTAACCTGTTGCGTATCTACTTGATAAATATTTATTAGGATCCTTTGTAGTTTTAAAATCCATTTGACATTTTCTTGTTAAGTTGTAAGACTGAGTTCCTTTGGCTGGAGAAATGGCTCAGCAGTTAAGATCACTGACTGCTCTTCCAGAAGTACTGAGTTCAGTTCTCTGCAACCACATGGTGGCTTACAACGATCTATAATTAGACCCAATCTTCTGGTGTGATTGAACATGGCAATATATGAGTTCCTTGAGATATTTTCTTCTATCTTATGCTGTGTAACCAAGTTTTCATTTTCTTCTTTTAAATTTTATTTAATGTGTATGTATGTGTCTTAGTTAGGGTTTTACTGCTGTGAAGAGACACCATGACCAAAGCAACTCTTATAAGAGACAGCATTTAATTGGGAATAGCTTACAGGTTCAGAGGTTTAGTTCATTATCATCAAAGCTCAAGCATGGCAGCATCCATGCAGGCATGGCTCAGGAGGAGCTGAGAGTTCTACATCTTGTTCTGAAGGCAAAGATGAGAAGACTGACTTCCAGCAGCTAAGAAGGGGGTCTTAAAGCCCTTGTCCACAGTGACAGATTTCTTCCAACAAAGCCACACCTACTCCAACAAGGCCATACCTCCAAATAGCGCAATTCCCTGGGCCAAGCATATTCAAATTGCCATAGTACATGTGTGCTTGAGTGCATGTCTATGCACTGCATGTGTGCCTGAGCCTGCAGAGGTCTGAAGAGGGCATAGGATCACATGCAGCTGGAGTTGTGAGCTGCCATGTGGTTGCTATGAACCAAACTCAGGTTGTCTAGAACAGCAGCAGAGGCTCTTAACTGCTAGGGCATTTCACTTTCTTGATGACAGCTTTAAAATATAAATTTCTGAACTTTAAATAAGGTTCAGTGTGTGTATTCTTTTATCACCAATGGTTTTGTTATCCTGTCTAATAAATTTAGAATTGTTAATTCTTTGTCTCCATCCTATTCTAGAGCTTTCTCATTTGAATTGTTACATTGATGTCTCCCAAAATAGTTTCAGTGTAGAGGTCTTGCATTAAATTTATTTGTAAGTAATTAATTTTTTTGTTGTTGATATAGATGATTTTCTTGTTCAGATTGTATATTACTGCTATAAAGAAATGCAATGAATTTTTATATTTTTTTCTACTTTGCCACATCTTTGCTGAACTCACCTATTAGTTCTGTCACTTACCTAGCAGTTTCTGAACACACCTGTCAGGTTCTCAGAAGGAATATTGTATGGAGTGTGACCTTGAAAATTCAAAGGTAGTTCCTTTGTGTTCCTAGCACGTTCTGTTTCTCCCATGAAAACTGGCGAGACTTGACAAATTCTACTTGTGTGTTCATTAAAATTATTCCATCTTAGTTATCTTTTATTTTGTTAATACAATGCACACTGATTTGAGGATAATAAGGAAACCCTGATTTTTTTCTAGGATGAATGCTAATTGGTTATGTTGCAGAAACCTTTTGAGGGTATTGTTTTTAACTAGTTTTTGGCTGAGTATTTTGGAGTCCATTTTCATTGGTCAGTAGGTTTCATTTCTTGTGCTATTTTTGCTTGGTAGCAAGTAATATTGGCCTAGTAGGATGAATTAGGAAGTGTTGCTTCCTCTTCTGTTTTCAGAAAGCATGATGAAGAACTGTCATTAGTTTTTCATGTATGCTTGATAGAAATTGTCAGTGAGGTCTTCTCAGCCCAGGCTTGATTTGTAGGAATTTTTGGTAGTACAATATCTTTACTCTTACAGTCCAATCAAATTTCTATCTTTTTTATTGGTTGCATCAATTTCTATTCTGTCTATAAGCCTGTCTATTTCATATTTTTCTTATTGTATTAGTATGCAACTACTCATATTAATCCCCTCCAATTTCTTTTGTTTATGCAAGAGTGATGATCACATCCTTTCAATCGCTTATCATTTTAGGAAATATTTTAATATAGAGTCTCATGCACCTTGAATCCTGACCCTCCTTTCTGTGTGTCCCAAATGTTACGAATCAAGGAAGATGGCAGCATGGAAATGACTTTTTTCCTGCAGTCATTTCTTCTGACCTCTGCAGCTCATGCACATGTGGGGTGCACATACATCCACTCAAGCACACACATATGAGCATAAAACAAAATGTAAAAAGAAAATGAAAATTCTGTTACACACCACAAGATGGGAGAAAATATCTCAAGGAACCCACTTGGCAAGAAAATGGCAAATGGATTTTAAAACTACAAAGGATCTTAATAGATATTTATCAATTTAGATGTTTGCTATTTCTCCAAATATCTGGATTTTTTTAAGTTTTAATTTTTGACTGGAGAATTATATGATTTCAGTTCTTTTAAATTTATGAAGGACCTGGATGTGGTACTTTCAACACTTGGGAGGCAGAGGCATGTGGATCTTTGAGGTCCAAGCCAGTCAGAGCCACACAGTGAGACCCTGTCTCAAATGGTTTATGACCTAATGTATGGTAAACCCTATCCATGTGCACTTGAAAGCAGTGTTTCCAGAAGAAGCTGTTGCTTGGAGGAGTGATGTCCCCATGTCTATTGATGCTGTTACATAAATCTTTTTAATTGTTCTGTTCACTATTGTCTTGGTTAGGTTTTCTGTTGCTGTGAACACTGTGATTAAAGCAATTTGGGGAGGAAAACATTTATGCCATTTTACACTTGCAGGTAACGGTCCATCACTGAGTGTAGTCAGGGCAGGAACCTGGAGGTAGGAACTGATTTAGAGGCCCTGGATGGGTGCTGCTTACTGACTTGCTCTTCCTGGCTTGCACAGTCTGCTGTCTTATACACCCAGGACCACCAGCCCAGGGGTAGGACCACCAACAATGGTCTAGGCCCTCCGACATCAATCATTAATAAGAAAATGCCCCCACTCTCTTGCCTACAAATCTATCTGCTGGGGGCATTTTCTCAGCTGAGGTATCTTCCCCCAAATGTCTCAAGTTGACATAAAACAAAGCGGCACGACTATAAGAATGGGATATTGAAGTAAGTCCCTTATAACTATGTTGGTTGTTTTTCTCCCCTCAGTTCTTTCAGGGTTTACATCATACAGTTTGAGGCTCCTTTCTTAGATGTATATAGATTTATAACTTTATGTCTTCAGATAGAAATGTTTATCATAAAGGTCACCCTTAATCTAGTAATGACCTTTGTCTTTTTGTTTTGTTGTTTTGAAACAATGTCTTACTCCCTATCCCAAGCTGGGCTCAAATGTGCTAGCCTCTTACCTTTATTTCCTAGGTGCTGTGTTTACAAGCATGTGCCACCACACATGGCCAACAGGATTTGTCTTCAAATCTATTTTGTTAAGGTTAGTGGAGCTACTCCAGCTCTTCGGCTTCAGTTTATATGCTGTATCTTTCTCCATCTTTCATGTGCAACAAAACCCTTTCCCTTAAATGTAATGTGTGTCTTTTACGGACAACAGAAGAGTTGAATTTTTTTGACACATCATATTATGTAGCCCAGATTGGACTTCAATTTGTGACCATCCTGTCTATCTCTCAAGAACTGAGATTTCAGGCCTGAAGTGGTGAAATCCTACTTGTCATTTGTTCTCTGTATCTTTTGGGATCCTTTAGGTGTCCATTGTTGTCTTATTGTACATTAATTATTTAACACATAGTGTACCCTCTTGATTCTGTTATTCTTTTCTCTATGTGATTTTGAGAACTTTTCTTAGTGATTAGCTCAAGGATTGCAAATAAGGCACATTGTTGTGTCTCCATCCCCCAAACGTTTCAGCATCTGGAACTTCATACTCTGTAAACAATCTATCGGTTCTTTTTGGCATTTTAAGACAGGTTTTCTCTGTGTAGCCCTGCGTGTACTGGGGCTCATTCTGTAGACCAGACTGGCCTGCAACTCATAGAGGTCTTCCTGCTACTACCACCAAAGTGCTGATATTAATGGCTTGTGCCACCATGCCTGGCCTTCATTCTTTCCTTCTGCATGACTTAATTTTCCTATGAATTTGAGATGGCTGAGAGACTAAATAAATATATATGGAATAATACAGTATGTGTCTCTTTTCTTTCTCTCTCTGTCTCTCTTTTTTGTGAGGCAGAGTCTCACTGTGTAACTCTGGTTTCCTGGACCCCATTATGCAGACCAGACTAGGCTCAAACTCAGAAATCCAGTTGACTCTGCCTTCTGAGTGCTTGAGATGGGTGTGTGCTACCACCACCAGCTAATATTATTTCATTAATCATAAGATCTTTTATGATTTTTTAATTTATGAGTTAGATTCTTTCTTTTTTAAGGCTGAATAATATTTCATTTGTATATAGCACATCTGTGTATCCATTAATCTATTGATGAACATGTGGGCTATTTCTTCTCTTTGCTTATTGTCATTAATGCTAGTGTAGACAGTGACATACAGTTATCCAAATCTCTGCTTTTAATTTCTCTTAGATATATGCACCAAAATGGGATTGTCAGTCATTTGGTAATTCTGTAAACTTTTTGCCATATTTTTTTCATGGTTTACACTTGTTTCTGATTTCATTTTTGCAATAATGATCCTCATAAATATAGGATGATATCTCATTTTTTTCAGCTTCTATTTTCCAATGAGTGATGAATTTCAGCACTTTTCAATGTGTTTATAAACGTGTGCATATGTGTGTGTGTTTGTGTTTGGTGCTGAGGATCAAACTCAGGGTCTTGTACTACAGGGTTTTGTACCAGCCAGCTCCTTGTATATTTTGGAAGAAATATCTATTCATGATTTTGCCTCATTTTTAAATTGTTTTTCTAAATGATTATGTTTTGGGAGTTATTCATATATTTTGGATACTAATCTTATTGATATGTAATTTGTGAATATTATATCCTATTTCATCAATTTGAAAAATATTTTCTTCCATTCCCTTGTGCTGTGATGATATTGTTCTTTGATGTATAAAACTTTCTAATTAAAAAAAATCCCCCTTCATTTACTTTATATTTGTTGTTCATAAAAGAAATCTGTACTTACAAATCCAATGGCATGATGGCCACGTCCTCATGTATGTCTGTGCACTTTCTCCACATCTTCCCCCTAAAATACTACTTACACTCCCTAAGATAAATTTTCAATATCTATTTTCTCATTTGGAGTGTGAGAATTCCATTCCCAAAGAACTAGTTTTGAAGAGGCTGTTCTTTTCCCATTGAATGGTGGGATACTCTTTGCAAAACGCATTTGACCATATATGTGAGAATTTATTTCTGAAACTTCTATTGTATTCCACAGGTCTGTATGTATGTCCTTATGCTGAACACTATCGTTTGCGATGGTGTGGATTGGAAGTGTGATTTCTCCAATCCTTTGGGGGTGTTTTGGCTATTTCAGGTTCCTTAAGATTCAATGTGAATTATAAGATGAGTTCTTGTATTTCTGGAGAAACAAAACAAAACTCTATGTTATTGACATTTTGATAAAGATTACATCAAATTGGTCGCTCTCATTGGAATCATCTTGTCATTTTAACAACATTGCAACTCTCAGTCCACTGACATGGGTGTTCTTCTTAACTCTCCTTAGCAGCACTCTGTAGTTTCCAGATCTTACATTGCCTTACTTAAGCTTATTGCTCAATAGTTTATTCCATTTAATGCTGTTGTAAATTGAATTGTTCTTTGTTTTGCATCTTAGATGATTCATTTTTGGGGTTGATTTCGTATCCTACAATTGTGATAACTGTGCTGATTTTTTTCATGGCTAATGACCTCTTGTGGAATCCTTAGGGTTTCCTGTATATAAACCATGCTGCCTGTGAACAAAGCTAATTTAAATTCCTTCCAGTAAGGTTCCTCTTTAATCATCTAGATTTGGCTTATTCAAATTGAAAAACAATACATGTATATGGTGTGGAAGGAAGACATGGCAGGCAGATAAGAGCAGGCAATACTTGCCCAGAGGACCTGGGTTTGAGTCCCAGCATCACATGGAAGCTCACAAATATCTGTAAATACCATTCCAGGGGGTGCAATGCCCTCTTTTAGCCTCCTAAGGCACTGCACACATGTGCTACACAGACAGATGTGCAGTCAAACATCCATACATATAAACTAAAATGAAAACTTGTATATTAACCTTATATTCTGTTGACCTTGTGATAATTATTACTTACAAAGGATTTCTCTTGATTCTTCAGGATTTTATACTAGACAACCATGTTATTGGGGGAAGAAGCACATTTTATGTCATCCTTCTTCATCTGGGAAGTTTTTATTTCTTTTTATTTTGTCCCAGTTACACTAAACAGACATGCCAATGTGATGTTGAGTAAGAACGTTGCAAGCAGGTAGCCTTGCCTAGCTCAGAGTTTTGTGAGAAATCCTCTAGTTCTACTTTCTTAATTTGGTGTTTGCTGTGAAGTTGTTTTTTGTAAATCCTCTACCAAAAGTTTTATTTTTAATTATGTGTATATATGTGAGTGTTCATCTGTGTAGCAATATGTGCATGTGTGCAGGTGTCCCTAGAAGCCAGAAGATCACACTGAATCAGGCAGTTGTAAGCTGCCAAAACTGGGTGCCAAGAACCAAACACAGGTTTTTTGACAAATCAGGATGGGTTCTGAACTGCTAAGACATCTTTCCAGTCACAATTTGTATATGGCCTTTTGAAAGGGAGATATTTTTTGTTTTGTTTTATTTTTTTGTTTTGTTTTGTTTTTATTAAGTTGAGCGTCTGGCTCAGGGAGCCCAACAAGGAGCTCCAAGACGAATCAAGCAGTAGCAGCTCTCTGGAAACTAGACTATGTTGGATATCCAAATTTGGTCTGCTCCCTCGAGTTGCTTCTAGGTTATTGGTTTTCAAGGTAACCATGGAGCTTAGAAAGACATAGGGAGTAGAAAAAAAATCCAGACTTCAGTGTTTGTACCAAGTATCCTTAGGGTGGGACTAAAAAAAAATGTGCTCACTTGGTTGCAAGCCTTTATTTCTAGAATTCTGGAAAGTCTGATTTTGACCATTTGTGCCAAAGTTCTTTGAAGTGGAATCTTGAGGGTTCTTTGAAAAGTTGAATGGTGTTTTGCTGGGGCAAACATGTGAAGGAATGCTTTGTTAAAGTAGACAGGCTAAGGCAGATGTGTAAAGGAACATTTCACTGAAGCAGACACAAGAGAAAGGATGTTCTGCTAAAGCAAGCATGGGAAAGGTCATGTGATTGATAAAAGATTCTTTGCTAACAACATGCATGTACAGGTCTGCTTTATACTGAGCAGTTGAGCTGCGTTTGTCTAGACTCCATAGAAAGAAATGCACCAAAAAACTTCTGGTGGTGTGCTGCAGTTTGTTGCTCATTGGATGCATGGGCTGAGGCAAGCTCCATGCTGAGGCAAGGCACATGGAGGACATGTGATGTTTGGAGGGTATAAATAGGACTCCACAGAGTGACAGAGACAGAGCTTGGTGTGTTGGTACAGCTAGTTGGTACCGTGCAACACTTGTGGGTCTCTACTTTTCACTGATCTTCGCTCCCCTGAGAGAAGCACATTAGAGAACTTCTGCTGGTGTTCCCGTTGGTCCCTCCTACTGACTCCAGCCGAGGCTGAGGCCTGGCTGTCTCTACTAGGTCATGTCACCGCTCTTGCTAACCCAACTCTACTGAACTGGACTGCTGGTGTATCCGTGAGGTGTTTAAGAGTGATCAAGCTGCCGTTGCCCACTAACCTATAAAATAAATTACTAATTTCCAAACAACACAGACAAAAGTTACTCCAATAACCTTTATAAACAAGTTCACTTCCCCCATATCCCTTCTTTTCCACTACCATTCATAGATGATGGGTTGCCAAAATAAATAAATAGATAAATAAATAAATAATCATTTAAGATAAAATTAAAAAAATTAAAATTACAGTTCTCATTGCTTTTAAAGTAGAGCAGAGTTTTAGAGATTCTTACTGCACCATTCTAAGATACCTTGCTCTGCATGACTTTTGTAGAATAGGCAGATGTCTGTGAATAAAGCAAGGGAGAAGCTCCAGGCAGAAGTAACGGCACTTGCAAAAGATGGAATTATAAGTGAACATGGCTAGTTTGGGGCCAGCAAGGGACATTGAATCGCTGGCCTGTATTCTATAAAAAGAGTGTATACTATTCAGTTCTTTTTGATGCAAGTAGTTAAAACTCCACCCAAGTGGGCATTGGATATTTAAAACCCATACTGTAGAAATCAGGTCATGCAGCTGCTCAGACTTCTAAGGTAGGTCTAGCTTTAGTCATGCCTGGATCTAGGGCCTCAAAGGATCAACAGGCCTCAGCCTTGCTCTCTCTACTTCTCAGATTTGCCATTTTTTTCTACTGGTATCACTCTTCGATTCTCTTCATATGCCTGAACTTACATCCTCAGAATTCAATAGAATGCTTCTCAACTGTTCTCTCAAAGGTCTCAGGACAAAGTATTATTGAACCCTCTCTGAACTAATCATCACAGTGAGGGAAACAGAGCAAACAGATTGGTCAGGCCTTGAGCTAGTAATGGGGCCTGCTCTTAGCTCACCACAGAAGCTAAGGATCCTTAAGGAATATAGAGATTATTTTGCCCAAAGTTGCATAGCAAGCATGGATCAGCCTAAGTAAACAAGCCTCCCCTACTGAGATGGTACAAGTTGCGATTAGAAGGTGCCAGTTCTTTAGAGATACTCAGTTTTCCCAAGCGTCTCATACATAACTCCCATACATTTCCCAGACAAGCCATTCAAGACAATTGTCTGAAGATGTGCCCCACACAAAGTTCTGCCAAGTGCTGGTCTATCAGCCTGCACAGAGGCTCTAGTCTAGCTTTAGAGGTTCTCAACGCACAGCATCTTGCTTGACACTTTTACTAAGAGACCATTTAGTCCAAACTTCTGATTTCCAATACTAGAAAAGTGATGTGCCAAGGGAGCTGGGAACCTTGCCACCTTCATGGAAAAGCAGCAGCAGCAGCAGTGATGAGACAAGAAGCAGGTTGGCCTCTTCGTTTTATGTACCTGGATTCTATCCATTCTACAGTCTCTTCCCAGCATAGTCCTACTTCTGCTCCTGTCGTTAACTAATAGATGTTCATGTTTTTTTTTTTTGTTTTTGTTTTTGTTTTTATTGTGTGCCTCATTCCCTGTTCTTTTGCTAATCACTAACAAGCCCTGTACCAGGCTAGCTTTCCTTGAGACACATACATATAGCACACACATACAGTGTGAGCCAAGGGAATTCGGATTGTATTCTGAGTTAAATGGCTTGTAGGGAGGCGTTTAGCACAGAAGGGCAGTGCTCTGACCTCTGTGTTAACAAGACCACCCTGGTTTGGGTTTAGAGAATAAACTAGCAGTAGGAGGACCTGAGGGAGAAATGGACAAACAGGTGAGGAAGACATCACAGAGATCGGAAGCAGCGATTCTGTTTTTTTTTTTTTCCAATGCTTTATTCCTATCACTCACAGTAATCTTCAGTACGTAATACATGCATCATCAATATTTGTTGAATGAATACATCAGCTGTTAGTTCTGATGAATGAGAATCTAAATTTTTGTTACATTTATTTATGCATGTGTAGGCGTGCACATGCCATGGTGAGCATGCGCAGGTCAGTGTGGTTCTCTCTTTTTATCTCATGTGGATACTTGGGGTTGAACTCAGGCCATCAGGCTGGGCAGCAAGTACCTTTGGCTGCTTAGCCAATTCACTGGTCTTGTAAGAAGAATTTTGAAAAGAACAGCTATGAGGTCACTTATGTCTAATCATCTACACAGTTGGACTGAATGAGAGAGAGAGAGAGAGAGAGAGAGAGAGCGAGAGAGAGAACTGATCAAAGTTACAGAGGGAGTTAGTGCAATCAGACAGAGACTACAATATAACTGCTAGAACCAGGAGCCTTCTATGGCTGTCTTTCTGTTCTGTTTTGTTTTGCAGTGCTCAAGATTGAAATCAGGGACTTGCACATGGTAGCCAAGTGGTCTACCAGTGAGCCCCAGTCCCATCTTGGTTATTTTCATAGGGTTTATTTAATCCCTTTTTAGGCATAAGAAGAGAAGAAGGGTCACTGGAGTGATGGTGGGGACAGTGTGCTGATGGGTGGCACACATTCTCATCTCCCATCACTTAGCTTAGACCTTGGGGTCCGTATTCCTTTGCCCCTGTTACTAATAAGGAAGCTGAAATACAGAGGCGTGATTTGTTTAAAGTTAAGGACCAGTTCTAAGCCTGTAGACAGTCAAGTTTTTCTCTGATGCTCTGGACAAACTAGATTCCCCAGAGACACTAAGTCAGGCCCTCAAGAAGAATCAGGTCTGGAATGGCTGGCCACAGCAGGCCAGGAGCTGCAGGAATGTCACACACTGCTGCAGTGCCTGGCCCAGGCCTGCAGAGCTGGGCTCAGTTTCAGGGTTGGCCAAACATTTTCCCCACAGAGTACGGATAGTCCGGAGTTGAGCCAAATGGAGGCCTCTCCCACCCCTAAGAGGAGAGGGGAGAGGGGAGTAGAGCAGCCTTCCAGAAAGGATAGCTTTGCTGAGTTTCAGCCTAATATCCTGGAGCTATTCCTAGGTAGATTGTGGTCAGTGGAATTATGCTTTTATCAGGCTGCTGGGAGTTTCAATAAAATCTTTATGGCCGGGAAAGTTCTCTTTATGGAAATCAGATTATTGAAGTGCCTGCTGGGGGGGGGGGAGGGCCTCACCAGCTTGCCTTTCTCCCCACCACCTCCCTCCTCCCCTTCAGGATGGCTTCTCCATCCAGCAACTTCTTTCCCCTTCCCATAGGCCCTGAGCTCCCAGGACAACTTGAGCTGCTTGCAGGAATCCAGTGGGTCTTGTCAGGTTGTGGGGCACCAAGGACGCATGGTGGGTGCTGCCAGGGCTGTTGCAGAGCTGCCCGTGCCAGTTGCCTTGTCATCCTCCTCTTGAGGAGCCCTGGGCTTAGCCATTTCTGACTAGGCTTTATTTTACTCCTGGATCTCTGGGTCAGCAGCTCCTAGGTGTGACATTGCCACATAGCCCAGCTCTCCTGCACGTCTCACTGGGTAGTGTCCTGTTCATCTGTCTTCAGAGCCATCCTGCCCTGTATCTTATGAGTCTGGAGCTTCACCCGAGGTAGTGCTGTTCCAATGTGATGGGGAATTTCACTGGATAATTCTTCCCTGTGCTGCTTCTGCCTTGGGAATGGAGGCTCAACTAGGGTTGTGGGCCTCCATGTTGTCTACTCAATAAACCACTTGCATAGGAGGGTCCGACCTCGGAGGTTTTCCTGGTGGCTTTCCAGGAGGTTTTAATTTTGACAAAGAAAAATAGGCATTTAGAAGCTCCCTGAAATTCTGTGCTTTTGCTTGCTCACATTTTCCCACCTCCCAACTACCTTGCCCCAGTATCATTTTCCATTTGGTATAGGTTGTTCCGAAGACTCACAGGGTTGGGTTTTGACTCTGAGATAGTGTGCCTGTCGAGCATACAGAAGGCCCTGGGTTCCATGTTCAATACTGAAAGCAAAGCAAACCAAACAAGGGGCTGGAGAGATGGATGAGTCCATAAGAGAACCGCTGCTCTCTTGGAGGCCCTAAGTTCTGTTCTCAGCACCTATGTTGGGTGAATCAGAACTGCCAGTAACTCTAGATCCTGGAGATAGATCTAACAACACACACACACACACACACACACACACACACACACACACACACACAGAGAGAGAGAGAGAGAGAGAGAGAGAGAGAGAGAGAGGCTTAAAGTTGTATTTATTTTTGTTTTATTTTATACATTGTTTTGTGTGTGTGTGCATGCAAGTCTTTGTACTCTGTGTGTGATTAGTGTCTGCAGAGGCTAGAAAAGGGTGTCAGACCCTCTAGAACTGGAGTTACGGCTGGATGGCAGGCATCATCCGGGGACTTGAAATAGATTCCAGGTCTTTTGCAGGAGCAACAAGTGCTCTTAACTATTGAGCTATCTTTCCCAATTCTAAAATAAATATTTTCTAAAAATCCAAACCATTGTGCCCTCCAAGGATTGGTTGAAGGAACTGGAATCTTTGTCCTCAGCCTTTTGTCAGGCTGTCACATCAAGGAAGCCAGGGGACATGATCTGTGTCATCTCACAAGCAGAAGCCAGCCACTGTCAGTATTTTCACTGTTCCAACACAGATCATCCCAGCAACCACCATCTTTGGACAAGACTGTTGTAACACTTTGCAGATGGAGAAGCAGAGGCATAGCCCCCAAAAGGAAGTGTTGGGGTTCATTTTTTAGACAAGCTGCCTGCCATCAAATCTAGCACCCTGGGCACCCTGATGCCAAGGGACAGATAACAGGTAGGCAGTACTAGGGTTAGCACAGGTGACCTAATAGATATTTTTAAAGCTGGTTATGGTGGCATGTGCCTGTAATCTCAGCATTCAGGATGCAAGAGCATCATGAATGCCTGGGCTGCATAGTGAGATCCTAAATTCTAATAAATCAAATCACCCAAACAGAGGTTCCCAAAGCAACCCACCCACCCAGGGGCAGCAGAGTCCAGGTGGTGCCCATCTCAAGGCCGTTCTCAGCCACTTTCTGAATCCACCTTCCTGGATTCCCTTGTTCTCAGGCTCTGGCACCTATATTCATCTGGAGGGTACCCCTCTCCTCCCTCAATGCACTTGCCATAGACTGTGGGCTTGGGACCTCAGCCTAGGGAGCTTGCGTCATATTCCATTCAGCTTTCCATGTAGCCTACACTTGTGATACAGACAGTGATGAAAACCATCCTTGAATGTTTTAGAGCTGTTGAAGGATGGATGGGCAGGGCCAATTGCTAAGGCTTGGTTCGGGGCTTTCTGTGGTAGAGGTCCTTTTAGCAGTTCCACTGACTTACATATTTATTTCCTCATGTGAATCCTTACTGTTTCCAGGTTTCACAATCACCCTGTTGCCTCTCATCTTAGCTCCTGTCTCTTGTATACCCCAACCCTGGCTGTCTTTCTTTCCCCTTCTGTATCTTCATCTGAGATTCTCCTCTTTCTATTAATTTTTCTCTTTTAGTCTCTCTTTACTATTCTCTCTGTATCCCCTCCCCTATTTCTATTCCCTTCCTGCTGCCTCTGGTTTCATCTTTGTCTTCCTTTCCTGGACCCCAGATTTCTCTCTTTGTGTTTCTTTGTGTCTCCCCGACCCCTTTGCCTTTCTACCTCAGTCCTCCATCTGTTTTGTTTTAATCCAGGTCCCTTATAATGTTTCCCCCTCTCAAATTTCCCTTCCTCTCCTTATTTCTGTCTTTCTGTCTCACATGCCCCAGCCTCTCCCTCAGAGCCTCGTCTCTCTTTTCCTTGGAACCAGGGACTGTGTGGCCTTCCTCAGCTCTTTAAGAATGAACCACCCATGTTTCCGTATTTCTCTAGTCTCAGGCAGCAGCTTCTGTGGCTGCTGTTAGTGAGCTGGGACACTCCATGTGGCCTCTTGACAGGTAGAGGAAACCTGAAGAGAGGAAGTGAGAGCCTCAGCTTCCATCAGGCTCTAGGTGAAGAGCCTGGTCTTCTCGGAAGCTAAAGGATTCAGGAAGCATCCATCAGAGCCTTCACTGATGATTTGGATACTCCAACCTTTAAGTTCAGCTCCACCATCATCCCCCTGCCCACATGCAGAGGACACATTGTCTTTGAGTCTGACATTCACCTTGAAAAGCATCTCCATATTGCTGGGGTCTAGAGTATGGGGTGAAAACATGACCCAGATCTGGCACTGGGCAAGGATAGGGTGTGAGACAAGGCATGAGGTGGATGGGCAAATGGTGGATGGGAAAGCGATATCAAGAGGCAACGCTGGAGAGGTAGGCTGACAAAAGCCAAGTAGATCTTGGGGCCACATGGAAGATTCTGAAAGTTGCTAGGCAGGGGAAGGAAGTTGGCAATCTCATCCATAACTTAGATCCCTGTGGCCTCTGGGCTCCTCCTAGATTGTGGGGGAATGAGAGTGGAAGCAGGAGCCCAGGGAGAAGCAGCTGATATGATCCAGGTGACTTATGATGGAGCCTTCAACCCGGCGGCAACTGTAGATTCTGAGATACCTGGCTGCTTTCTGGCATGTCAGTCTTACACAACTGAGCAGGTAGCGGCACCTGCCATCCTGATAGAAAACACAAGCCATAGGACTGTTTGAAGATGAACTAGCTGTGGAGTGGCAGAGTAAGTAGGATTTCAGTTCTAACCATCCAGAGAGAGTCAGGACTCAGGGCGTGGTACATCCTGAAATGGTGGCCAGATGGGTCCTGAGCCTGTGACCCTCATGGGGCTGACTCTTGAGACAGGGAAGAGGAGAGGGCTCAAGTAGGGTGTCAGGAGATTCCCAGGATGAGAAGAGCAGGAGAAAGTCTGACAAGAGGGCTGAACAGGATAACCCAGAGAAGCAAGAGATACATTCTAGACAGGTCAGGGCAGTAAGGCTAAGGAAAGAGAATATTGCCAAAGAGGTTTTTTGTTTTTTGTTTTTTTTGTTTTTTTGTTTTTGTTTTTTTTCATGAGCAATGGTTGAAAATGTGGTAACAGCCACATACAGGTTACTTTAGCCATGATTCATAAATAAAACCATGGTCATAAGTAAATAAGGGCAGGCATGTTTCCACTATTCTCTACTGGGTCAAGGGCTGGTTCTGTCTTCAATACACACAAGGACGCACACACACAAACACATACACATATGCACCTACCCATCCCCCTACACTCCCCACATGTGTATGGTATGTGCATGTCCTCCCCCCCACTCCTGTTTGCTTCAGTAGGCTGAATTGTAGGGGCTCCCCTACCCCTTTTCATCCTAATTTCAGGCTCAGAAATATATTGTCCACCACCCCAATGGTGAAACCTTATCTAGTCTGGTAAAACCCCATGTGTCTAGAGCAGCTGAGATCCACATTTCATCCAAGGTGGGGGGGGTGAGCTGCTGCTGGCTACCTTGGTGCAGCCTGGGGAAGGATTGGGCTAGGAGATGGAGGAAGACAATAAGAGCTGAGGCTGCTGCACTGGCTGGGGGGGGGGTTGGAGCTGGGGAAGGGAGAAGGGAAGAAAATGAAGACGTCAGGGAGGGGATCGGGGATGGAGAAAGGGAATGCAGCAAGATGATATGGTCAAACCAGAACCAGTTTTTGGAGTCACAGATTTGTGGCTACTTTCTGGAGTCACAGATTTGTGCTGAACTCCCACCTTCATGCTTCCTACCACGGTGGCAGGTAGCGTTCATCTCTGCACTCCAGTTTGCCCATCTGTAAAATCCATTTGATGATCCCTGCCTCACTGGTACCTTCTGTCTTATCATCACTCGCCGTTCTTACCGGGACACAGCTGGTGTGGGGAGAAATCCAGGCAGCTTCCTAGAGACTTTGCTGAGCTAAAGAAGCAGCCACGCTGGGCCCTGGGGTCCTAGAGCGCTGCAGGTGCTGTTTGCCTTCTTGCAACTGTTTAGGGAGTCAGAGGCTAGTTATGGGATGCAGTAAAGATGTCTTGAGCAAGCATCAAAGAATGTCCATCTGGCCCCAAGCTTCACAGCTTCTGAAGCAGCATTGCTTTGCTCAGAGACATTCTACAAAAAGGAAAGTAGCCCAGCCTCAGAGGCTGCAACTTCACCCGTGAGGACCACCTCCCAGGGCTGCGCACCAAAGCCCATCCATTTTCAGGCCAGACTCTGGTGAGCCGCAAGCACAGCTTTGCACAGACACCTCTGGCCAGCTGCACACCACATGCTGCCTGGCTTTGTGGCTGGGGCGGGGGCTGGGTGGGGGGGGAGACACTTCAGATGCCCCAAGAGGGCAAGCAGGCAGAGGGGCTTACCAGGCCTAAAACCTCAGATTCAGGAGCTTGATGTCAAGGTTAGTTCTGCTTTCAGGCTTCAGATTGGCCTTCCGTAGCCTCCACTGATGACCCCAGAACTGCTGCAGCCCCCGGTCTATGTATGCCCTTCGTGCCTAACCCCACTGCTGCCCTAATCCATCCACCTTCCCTGTCAGTGGGGTTCAGTTAAAGATCTACTAGAGAGGAAATGGATGATAGAAAAGAATCCATCATGACAACCCTGGAGTAGGAGGAAATGGAGAAATGAGACACACTCTTCAAGTCAGGAGGGGGTGCCACCTCTACCTGATTGGCAGGACAGGAAATTGGGCCTTGGACAATGTAGAAGGCAAGCCGAAAGGGTGCAGGGGCTCTTTCAGGGGCAGTGGGCCAAGAGGCAGCAGTGGAAGATCGTCTGGATGCAATCAAGCCTGCTATGACCTCATGGGGAGAAGGGGGAGCCCCAGGACACAGGGCTTTGGGCCTCACTCTCCCTGATAGGGGAGGGAGAGGAGCCATCTGGAGCAGTTGGTGGAATGAGTGAGAAATGTGAAGATAGGGGCATGAAAATAGGGGTGGGAGCCAGAGGGGCAGCTGCAGGAGAGCCACCATCTTCAGCTTACTTGAACTCAAAGCCTTTGGGAGTAGGGGTATGGGGGCATTGCTGGAAAGAGCTCCCACTCCGAGCAGTCTATAAGCTCTGAGGGCAGCTGTTTCTTGAACAGGTAGGACAGCAGCAGTTTGACCAATCCCGGCCTGGATGGGTGCTGATTTGTGTTCATAAGGAGAGGTTGGTAGGCCAGGTAGGCCCAGAACTTCCCAACATGGGGAGAGCCCATAAAGCAATGCTGCAGCCCAGGTCCCAGGAGGAGCTGGAAATATACTTGAGCTCCATAATCCGGAGAAGAGAAAACAGGGCTCTGAACGCTGTCCTGGGTAGAATGAGGACCTAGTGTCTGAGGTGGTAACTCCTGAGGGAAAGCTGCAGGACCACAGAGTGACTCAAACCAAAAGAGGTTTCTTCCCAGCCATCCAAGAATGTCCTTGAGAAGAGAGGTAGTGAGCGCCCTGTTACTAGAGGTATGTGACAAAGGCTGCACAGTCACTCTTTGGAGATTCAGAATAGATTCGATGTGCCATCTCCATGTGGCCCATGGAACTGGCACTTGCTCCTCCCAGCGAGTTCTTTGAGTGACTGACTTGAATATGTATCTCTCAGACTTTGTGTGCTAGGGATTGTGCGAGCATTTCCACATGCAACTGCCTGGTCTGTTATTTTACCATTGATTGGTCCCACAGGCGCCAGCGCTCCACACAATCTCAGCATCTCACCTTGCTGAATATAGCATATATCTTTAATAGTACATTTAAAAATTCCACATGCCTCCTAACAGCTTCATATGAGGTTTGACTCATGGAACAGTGATTGGTTCCAACTTCATGGGCAATTGAAGGGATTCCCAAAGAATGTCATGACTGCCTGTAGGCTGAGTTGAGACACTAAGCCAGTAAGACATGGCTCTATCTGGTGTAGAACATGCCAGACCCAAAGGATCATTTCATAGAAACCTGGGGCTTCTAGCCCTACCTCGAAACAGACCAAGTCACTCTCTGTGTGGCTCTGATGCCTCAGCCGTCTATCTGTAACAACCATTAGATTTCTGTTGAGAGTAGCAGCCTGCCACTCATCTTCTCAAAACTCCCCACCCCCACCCAGTGTTCTCAGTTCAAGAGCCAAGTCATTTAGGCAGCCCTACAGGATCCAGATTCTATGCTGTCCTGGCCTCTCTTTCTGCCAGTCACACCTCTTATGGCTCATGGAAATAGTGGCTATTCCTCAAGAATATCTTCAAAGTCTACTCCCTGGCAGCTTTGTTTGCCCTCAGTGTTTGACAGCATGGAGTAGTGTCCCTAGGCAGTTAAGAGCAACAACTGCCCTTTGATGCTACAGTCCCCCTGCAGGCCTTTGGGTTTAGAAGCCCCACTTCTACAGGTGTTATAGCTCTTGTGGATAAATTTAAAAGTCGTCAATTTTTTTTTTGGTTCTTGATAGCAGTCAGTGTTACAACTTTGTGTTGGCATAAGGAATCAGGGTCTCTTAGCCCTTAGAATCTGTCAGTATTATAAGACTTGGTCCAAGGTCAGGGATCTGTGGTCCTGAAGAGCTGACAGTTTTCTGGAATTCTTCTGGAGGCCTGGGCCTTTGTTTTCCTTTCTCTGCCTTGAACTCATAGCAATCTCCCTGCCTCAGCTTCCCAAAGGCCAGTATTACAGGCACAAGGGAGTTTGTATTTGTACCCATTGGAGTATTTGTTATGCCAATCTCTTCTGGACCCCCCAGGGAGGAGTGTTTCCCTTTGGCCTAGGTAGCCATGGTTTCAGAGTTGTTCAGAGTTCATCGAAGACTGCTGACTTCAAGAAGCTGGCAATCAATGGCTTCAAACATCCTTGGCTGTGTTTCAGCAGCTTAGGTAATCAGCTACAGTCCTTTGGAGCTTTCTCAAGCTGTCTGTGGACTGTTTGAATCGGCCAGTGTTGGCATAAGGGTAGCATGGCTGGCTGTGTGCCTGATGATCCTTTTTGCTTAAGGCAGCTGGAGCAACAAGGATGAACTTGACAGCTGCTAATTCTGAGATCAAATTGCTTCATTCCCCAACATAGCTGCTTTTTTTTTAAAAAAAAAAAGGAAAGAAAGAAAATTGAATATCAGAGGAAATTCCTACAAGCTGGATATGATGACACATGCTGGAATACCAGCATTTGGAGGCTGAGGCAGGAAGATTGCTGTGGGTACAAGGCCAGCCTGCATTACATACAGAAAGGAAATATTGTCTTGGACCCTTACCTGCCTCCTTCCCACCAAAAGAGTACATATATTAAGAACTTAAAGATTTTTAAAAGATTTATTTTCTACATTTGTGTGTGTGTGTGTGTGTGTGTGTGTGTGTGTGTGTGTATGTGTGTGTGTATGTGTAAATGTATAGGCGCCCATGGAGGCCAGAAGGTGTCAGATTCCCTGGACTTGGTTGTTAGCCATCAAGATGGATGCTGGGACCAGAACTCTTGTCGTCTGCAGGAGCAGCAAATGCTCCTGACTTCGGAGCCACTTTTCCAGCCCCGACTTAAAGATCTTAGTATTAACACTGTTAGTGATGTTAACAGACTTTTGACAGTGCTCAGCATCTGCATGATTCCACACTGAGCGATGAACCCCCATCTGTCCCACTTCTTTGCTACCTGGCCTCTCCTTGACCCCACCAAGCAACCTCTTTGCTTCTGTGCTTTTTCACTGGCTCACCTCTTTCATGGGAACATTCTTTCTACAGAATCCAAGATAAAGTCTAATCTTACTTCCTCTATCTCTGCCCCAATACTGCCCTGCTAGAGAGGCCTTTTCCCTACGTACATCATATCAAATACTGCCTCTATCGATCCATCTCACCCACACTTCCTACCCTCCTTGTCTGGTTTTCCTTTTTACTTACCACTTCTAATCACGCGGCACATATTTATTCTCGAGTAGCTTTTATCACACAAGATATCTTCTGTTCTTCCTTAGTACTTATGGTTCTTGGCATGTAGTAAGTGCTCAATATGTGCTGCCTGAAAACACACACACACACAATCACACACACACACACACACACACACACACACACACACACACACACGAAATACTGTGAACTTCCATGAGTCCACAGGACCAGCAGGGAGAGCCAGCTGCCTCTATCCCAGCACTTTGAGTTTCCCTGTTTTCTAGAGTGACTAATTGTTCTGCTAGCTGGTCGGCACATCTGAATTCATTTGGGGGGCTCCCTTGCCACCTTAGCTGGCTTTTTAGATGCTCAGTTTGAAAGCAACTTCTATCACCTCTCGGAGCCCATTAACCTTTGTATCAGACTCTCCAATAAATGCTTTATTGAAAGGAAAAAAGAGTGCTGTATTTATTTCAGGAGGCTGAGGCAGGAAGATCACAAGTTTCCCCCAAGCTCAATGGGACTCCTAAGGTGGTGGGTCTAATCAAATCTGCAGTGGGGAATTCAAGAGGAACTGTTCAGCACTCCCCCCCCCAAAAAAAAGGCCCTTAAGGATTTGATGTTGCAGTCTTAGCTGATCTTAGCCAAAAGGCCAAAAAGCAATACTTGTCTTGAACTTCTTTTTTTTTTAAAGATTTATTTATTTTATATAGGTCAGTACACTGTTGCTGTCTTTAGACACACCAGAAGAGGGCGTCAGATCCCATTACAGATGGTTGTGAGCCACCATGTGGTTGCTAGACTTGAATTCAGGACCTCTGGAAGAGCAGCCAGTGCTCTTAACCGCTGAGCCATCTCTCTAGCCCATGTCTTAAACTTCTTAATAACTGTTGAATGGAATTAAAATTTGCACCAAACACTTAAAATTTCATAATTTGGCTCCCCACATGTCTGAAGGCTTTCTGAGCATGCACAAGTCCCCTGCCTGGGACCTCAGTGTGTTGTAAGTCTTCAGTGACTGGCCAGGTCAAGGTCCAGGAGGTTGCAAGGTTCCCATGAGCAGGGTTAATTTTTTTTTAAAGATATTTTCTTTATTTACATTTCAAATATTATTCCCTTTCCTGATTTCCCCTCTGGAACCCCCTTATCCCATCCCCCCTCCCCTGCTTCTATGACAGTGTTCCCCTACCCACCCACTCCTGATTCCCCGTCCTGGCATTCCCCTACACTGGAGCATCAAGCCTTCACAGGACCACTGGCTTCTCCTTCTACTGATGTCCAACAAGGCCATCCTCTGCTACATATGTTGCCATGGGTCCCTCCATGTGTACTCTTTGGTTGGTGTTTTAGTCCCTGGAAGCTCTGGGGAGGGTCTGGTTAGTTGATATTGTTGTTCCTTCTATGGGGCTGCAAACCCCTTCAGCTCCTTCAGTCCTTTCTCTAACTCCTCCATTGGGGAGCCAGGGCTGTGTCCAATCGTTGGCTTGGAGCATCTACCTCTGTATTTGTCAGGCTCTGGCAGAGCCTCTCAAGAGACAGCTATATCAGGATCCTGTCATCAAGCACTTCTTGGCATCCACAATAGTGTCTGGGTTTGGTGACTGTATATGGAATGGATCCCCCAGGTAGGACAGTCTCTGAATGGTCTTCCCTTCAGTCTTTGCTCCATACTTTGTATTTCCTCCCACGGGTATTTTGTTCCCCCTTCTAAGAAAGACAGAAGTATCCACACTTTGGTCTTCCTTCTTCTTGAGCTTCATGTGGTCTGTGAATTATATCTTGGGTATTCCAAACTTCTGGGCTAATATCCACTTATCAGTGAGTGCATACCATGTGTGTTCTTTTGTGACTGGGTTACCTCACTCAGGATGATTTTTCTGGTTCCATCCACTTGCTTAGGAATTTCATGAAGTCATTGTTTTAATATCTGAGTAGTACTCCATTGTGTAAATGTATCACATTTTCTGTATCCATTCCTCTGTTGAAGGACATCTGGGTTCTTTCCAGCTTCATAGAGTTAGAAAGAGCAATTTGCAAATTCATCTGGAATAACAAAAAACCCCCAAGATAGTGAAAACTATTCTCAACAATAAAAGAACTTCTCGGGGAATCACTATTCCTGACCTCAAGCTGTATTACAGAGCAGTAGTGATAAAAACAGCATGGTATTGGCACAGAGATCGGCAGGTAGATGAATAAAACAGAATTGAAGACCCAGAAATGAACCTATACACCTATGGTCACTTGATCTTTGACAAAGGAGATAAAACCATCCAGTGGAAAAAAGACAGCATTTTCAAAAAATAATGCCGATTCAACTGGCAGTCAGCATGTAGAAGAATGCACATCAAACCATTCTTATCTCTTTGTAAAAAGCTCAAGTCTAAGTGGATCAAGGATCTCCACATAAAACCAGAGACACTGAAACTAATAGAAGAGAAAGTGGGGAAGAGCCTCCAACACATAGTCACAGGGGAAAAGTTCCTGAACAGAACACAAATAGCTTATGCTCTAAGATCAAGAATTGGCAAATGGGACCTCAGAAAAATGCAAAGGTTCTGTAAGGCAAAGGACACTGTCAAAACAAAAAGGCAACCAACAGATTGGGAAAAGATCTTTACCAATCCTACATCCAATAGAGGACTAATATCTAATATATACAAAGAATTCAAGAAGCTAGACTCCAGAGACCCAAATAACCCTATTAAAAATGGGGTATAGAGTTAAACAAAGAATTCTCAACTGAGGAATACTGAATGGCTGAGAAGCACCTAAAGAAATGTTCGACATCCTTAGTCATCAGGGAAATGCAAATCAAAACAACTCTGAGATTCCACCTTACACCAGTCAGAACTGCTAAGATCAAAAACTCAAGTCACAGCAGATGCTGATGAGGATGTGGAGAAAGAGGAACACTCCTCCATTGCTGGTGGTATTGCAAGCTAGTACAACCACTCTAGAAATCAGTCTGGCGGTTCCTCAGAAAATTGGACATAGTACTACCGGAGGATCCCTCCCGCAATACCTCTCCTGGGCATATATCCAGAAGATGTTCCAACTGGTAAGAAAGACACATGCTCCACTATATTCATAGGGTTGTTTGTTTGTTTGTTTTTGCCTTTTTTCTTTGTCTGTGCTCATCGTACCAAGGACAGAGCCTAGCACCTTGTAGGTTTGTAATTAGCAACAGCTGAATGAGTGTAATATTGCACATCAGAAATTCTAACACTTGGGAAGTTGAGGCAGGAGGATTTGAAGTTACATAGCAACCTGGTCTATGTAACAAGAAACTGTCTTACAAATGCATCAGGAGCACCTAAATGAATGAATTCATGGCCCTCCAGAGCTCACTCAATGTCTGCTCCTTACACAACTCAGCCAAATGGAACAAGTCCTTTTTCCTACTACATCCTATGCCTCTCCGGCATCCTGAGATGCAGAAAGGAGAGAAGAAAGCCCTCACTTTCAACATTCATGTCTTCAAATCTGGAGAATCTTTAGGACTCACAATAACGTGCCATTTCCCTCATGAAGATCTCCTTACCATCGTGTTGGCTGTGCTCTCTTCAGGGGTCTCCAGAGTCATTGGCACTTCTATTAAGGGAGCTTCACATTTTTACGATGTAGCAGAAAGTTGTAGGATCAAATTGACTCTGGATAAATCTTATTTCTACAACTTTCTACCAGTCTGATTACCAGCTTACCCTCTCTTTACCTCATGGTAAGTCCAACTTATACTAACTGCTCTACAGTAGGGGTGGACCACACTGTGTAATGCCAATAAACTTCCAGAAATTCCTTGGTTCAGATTTAAGATTCTGTTAGTTACTTTTGTGTTGCTCTCATCAAACAGCATGACCAAAAGTGACTTATGGAAAAAAAAGAATATATTTAGCTTTTGGTTCCAAATGGATAAGAATACATCAGGGTGCGGATGTACAGCATCGAACAACAGACATGACGGTAGGAGCAAGAAGCTGAAAGATCACATCCCAAGCATAAGCAAGAAGCACAGAGTGAACTGAAAACAGCTCAAAGCTATATAGCCTCAAAGCTCTTTTCAAGCAGCTTACCTCCTCCCCAAACAGTATTACCAACTTGGAACGAAGTGTTCAAACGTCTGAGCTTAAGGAGGACTCTTATTGTTCAAACCATTACAGAGGCTTTTGTGTGTTATGGATTGCAATGTTTTTTTTTTGTTTGTTTGTTTGTCTGATTTTACTGCACATATAAACTTTTCTGCTTTTACAAAAATAAAGGCTTTATTCCGGAAAAAAATTAAAATATTTTCCTACTGTCATTCCTCAGCATGTGGGAATTAAATTAGCATATTTTTTATTTTATTGTGCTAGAATGTTTGATTTTGAAGATTGCTGTTTGAGCTACTTACTTGAGCCTTATAAAAATATTAAGTGAATTTTTGGCTTGGGATTAGGAGGGAATTTTCAACAGTTTCTGAAATGGCCTTAGACATACATCTGACATTTAGAATTACATATTTACATGAAGCAGTGTCCTCAGCATTAAAAATTATAAAATTAAAATATCAACCAACTCTGAAAAATGTTGGCGATGCTCTATATTCTGCAACATCAAATAGTCAGCCAAGATGGAATTCTCGATGTGAAGAAAACAAGCAGAGCCAGCTCATTACTATGAAAATGTGCTTTCCTCCTTAATAGATGAGAAAATGATATGTGTATCAAAGAATCACTGTAAAATGGTTCCAGGCTAGGCTTGGCTACAAGAAAATGACCATGAGAAGACAGAAATGGCGCAGCAGCAGCAGCAGCAGCAGCAGCATGGGGGTTGAAGGCTGGCAGAGGCTCTGCTGAAGTGCACTTGCTAGCTGCTCTGTATCATAGGACAGTAGTCCATCCAATAGCCAGTGTAGCTCCTAGGGCATTTCCCCAAATCCAGAACAGGGAAAAGAAGCAGTGTAGTAAAGCACAGTGCCAGCCTTTTGGCCAGGCTTGGGTTATAAGAAAGAGATGAAGGATTCCATTTGTCCCTACTCTTTCCCTCCTCAGGCCCAGATTTTCTTCCTGACTGCCAAACCTGCTCACTTATAGCCACTTCAAACTCAGATGTCAGCTGGGGAGGGGAAAATCACCACTTTCTGTCAGGCTCTTCTGCAGAAGCCAAGACAGTAGCCATTCTTATCCTCATAATACAGTCCTCATTCTACATCACTTGTGGTGGCTCATACAACAGACTCACTACATATTATAAATGTTATTTCCTAGTATTGTTCAATTAGGAGTTCATAGAGGCCAGCAGAGTTGCTGCAGGGTATTTGCTGAGTGGAAGGGTATTGTATGATTTGTAAGAGTTGCACAGCTGACCTGTCCTTGCCATGATCCTGTGTGAACTAATTCCTGTAGAAGGCAAAGCAGATGTGTAGATGGAATTGGGAGTGATGCTCTTCAGGCTAAGTGGACACTTCCGAATAGACTGTGATGACTGGTACCACCAGTAACAGTAAGGTCTCAGTGACATCTTTCCATGTGTCGCCCCCCCCCCCCCCATTTCATACTCAGTCTAACTTCTGAGGTAGGTGGAGAATGGTATCTTCAGAAAGAGAGTAAAACCAGCCTGCCCAAGTTCATGGGCAGTGACATTCCAATATATCACATTCCAGAGCCAATATGTGGCTGGAATTGCTGTTTCTGGGGGGCATATCTTACTCCTAGAAGAATTCCCAAAGGTACAAAGAGCAGTTCAGAGCCGCAAGCAAACTCCACTCAGGGCAACTAAGTGTTGGGAGAACTCAGATACTGGAGACAAAACACTGAGGGTCAAGGCTAAGGAAGGCTTCAGCAGGATCACGCAGCCCATGCTTGGACTTGAGAACCAAAGGCGACAAAGTCAAGTTCCCCAACTAGGCCTTGTCCTTAATGGGCTCTCCCTTTCATCTTCTTCACCCAATCTTTCATAGGCATCTCTGTATGCTTAGTTGAACATGTGTATGCTTTGTTCATTCTCCCTTGAAAGATAGAAAGATAGCTTCATTCCTCCTGGTTCTGTGAGACTTAAGACTATTTAGGACCTATTCTCTAGTACTTACTTTGTTCCTGGCTGCCTGGTCTCCATTCTTACCTGCCCAAACCCACACTGGCTTCCAGGGTCATCCTTTTCAAACTCAGCTCTGACATATCCCCACCATCTGTTAGAAGCCAATGAAATAAAATTATCACAATAACATTGAAACATATGAGTCCCTTGTGGTAGCACAGGTCTTTAATCCCAGCATTTGGGTGGCAGAGGCAGGTGAATCTCTGTAAGAGATTCCTGTCCCACACCACCTAAAGCTAATGATACCCCTTTTGAAAACAAAACAAACAGTAATAAATGCCCAAACAAGACTGAACACGAAGTGGGAGACTGACCTACAAAACAGCCATTTCCTCCTTCTTTTCTCCTCACCTCCTTCTCCCTCTTTCTGGCCCATCCCTTCTTCTGAGACAGGGTCTCATACATCCTGAGCTGGCCTCAAACTTGCTATGTTTTTGAGAATGACCCTGAACTTCTGATGCTCCTGCTCCACTTTCTGAGTGTTAGGATTATAGGACTGTCACCACATGTGGTTTATATGGTGCAGGGGCTCAAACCCAGGGTTTCATGCATGCTAGGAGATTGCCCTACTGATTGGGCTTCACTGGCATCTAGTGGCTGGCTATTCTAACATTGACAATGCTAGGAATGTGAGCTTCTGAAGCATCTGTGCCAGGTTGCCATATACCTCTAAACACAGCATCATCCTGCATTATCTCTGTAGTCTGCCTACATCCTTGGGTCTTTTCTATTTTTCATTTTGCAGTGCTGTGGATGGAATCCAGGACCTTTCATGAGCTAAGCTGATTCTCTACCACTGAGTTAAATCCCCAGCCCCCATTTCTATCTTGTCTTGCTCCTTGTGCTTTAGTATTTTTCTGTATATCTTGGTTTCACTTTTTCTGTTGAGCATTCTACCTCTATTTATTTCCCTCCCAATGTTCATTTTTCTCATACTCATTATTTCCTCCTTGGTGGATTCTTTTTGTATCCCCATGTTTATGTTTAGCTGCCATACACACACACACACACACACACACACACACACGCGCGCGCGCGCGCGCGTGCGCGCGCGCACAGACAGACTCCTGAGATGTTAGTGTCTGAGGACTCCTATCATGAACTGGATCAGGCAGTGGTCTGAGCAGGACTAGGGGGAAGTAGACTGAGCTCAACCTCAAGCCCAGAGAATCCTCTGGAAGGCAGCTTCAGGAGATTTCAGCCTGCCCCGGGGCTGTAGCCTCATCCTGCCTGCAGCCAACAAAGCAATTGGTGCAGATGGCAGTGGCCCAGATGTAAAACCCAGCTGTTCAAATTAGCCCAAGGCCTGTAAAAAATTAGGCTGGATCTAAAAGAGATCAGGCTGTGGAAAAAGAAAAATGTTAGTTAAAAGAGAAAATTCCTGCTCCCACCTCTGGGTCATAGATCACAGAAGAGAATCCTCAAACCAGGAGGGACTTCAAGGGGCCATCTGGTTTGGACACATATCAGAACAGGTCAGGCCCCAAACAGTCAGGACAATGGTTGTCTTTGGATCTTTTAAGAATGTAGTCAAGAGAATTTTCAGTGTTTTCCCCAAGTACCTTATTCTTAGAATGAGCCCAGCACTGTGCAAAGACTGAGGGCACATCTAGACAACTTGAGCCACTCAGCCTGAGACCCAAATGTGCATACTAGCCTCCAATCTGTCCTGTCCTTCAAAGTCTCCCACTATTTAATACTTGGCACATTATTTATCCAAACTGCCAACGACTGACATCTTCTTGTCTTTTTCTTAGTCCCCTGTCAAAGAATCTCAGATTCCAACTCTCAACTACATCTCCACACTGACTTCACACAACAGCCAGCTACACTTACCATTCTGGTCCAAGTCACTATGGTGTCTATCACAAAGACTATGTGCCTCCTTGTGGGTGTCTATGTCTCTACCCATGCATCCTTCACTCAGTTCTCCAAAACACAAGGGAAGAGGCACAAAATGCTTCTTTGGGTTCTCATCACACCAAACCTCACATTTTAACTGTGACTGAGAAACGCTGTCTGTGATCTCTTTACCTGTCCCTGCCCCTTCTCTGGTCACACTGACCCTTTGCTGTTCTCTGAAGACATCAAGATCCTTCCCTCTTCTGGAGACTTGACCTTACTCTCTCTTCTGCTCAATCCATTTGACCCCAGGCCTTTACACATTATTCTCTTGCTTAATTTCAGTCTCTACTCAAGGGTCACATTCTCCAACAGGTCTTCTGTGACGAACTTGGTTAAAGTTGCTTCTGTCTCACTTTTACCCATTAGTCCACACCCCACCTCTGTTTTTCTTCACAGAAATTTTAGATTCCTATTCCTATTTGTCTCTAAGGTGGGAAGAATTCCATCTATCTTGTAAGCTGGTGTGAAGAAGAAAATCCGATAGTGGGCCTGACAACCACGCATCTAGCATTACACAGTACTAGTTCTTTTTTTTTTTTTTTTTTTTTTTGGGCTTTATGTATTAAATTTAATTAATTCTCCAGGAGATATCCAAAGCATTTAAAAATTCATTTTGAAAAGAAGTCATTTCCTACATACTTAATGTTAGAGGTATTATGTATAAGTAGAGACACAATGTTTCATTAACACAAAAATTGAAAAAGAAATAGATGATCTGTCTTATTAGCATATTATTTGTTGTTTTTTTTGGTTTTGCTTTAATTTTGTTTGTTTGTTTGTTTGTTTTTCCATTTTTTATTAGGTATTTAGCTCATTTACATTTCCACTGCTATTCCAAAAGTCCCCCATACCCACCCACCCCCAATCCCCTACCCACCCACTCCCCCTTTTTGGCCCTGGCGTTCCCCTGTACTGGGGCATATAAAGTTTGCGTGTCCAATGGGCCTCTCTTTCCGGTGATGGCTGACTAGGCCATCTTTTGATACATATGCAGCTAGAGTCAAGAGCTCCGGGGTACTGGTTAGTTCATAATGTTGTTCCACCTATAGGGTTGCAGATCCCTTTAGCTCCTTGGGTACTTTCTCTAGCTCCTCCATTGGGAGCCCTGTGATCCATCCATTAGCTGACTGTGAGCATCCACTTCTGTGTTTGCTAGGCCCCGGCATAGTCTCACAAGAGACAGCTACATCTGGGTCCTTTCGATAAAATCTTGCTAGTGTATGCAATGGTGTCAGCGTTTGGATGCTGATTATGGGGTGGATCCCTGGATATGGAAGTCTCTACATGGACCATCCTTTCATCTCAGCTCCAAACTTTGTCTCTGTAACTCCTTCCAAGGGTGTTTTGTTCCCACTTCTAAGGAGGGGCATAGTGTCCACACTTCAGTCTTCATTTTTCTTGAGTTTCATGTGTTTAGGAAATTGTATCTTACACAATATGTACTCACTGATAAGTGGATATTAGCCCAAAACCTAGGATACCCAAGATATAAGACACAGTACTAGTTCTTAAAGTGGCCACTGGAGTTTGCAGCTACTTTTTCTGGTTCTGTCTTCATGGGCAGCAGAGATCAGTGACTTACCCTATCCAGACTGAATGACCCCCTACTTGATTCATTTTTCGACATTACACACAGGACTCCAGGAATGCAAGGCCATTGAAATGATAAGGTCTTTGAAGCCAACCAGTCAGGTGTGTACCACAGACACTTAAAACCAACTCTTTTAAATATGATAAAAGGAAAGCAGGATGCAATGTCACATGCCTGCCATCCTGGCACCTGGGAAGCAGAGGCAGGAGGATTAGCAGTTCTAGGCAAGCCTCACCTACATAGGAAACTTGAGGGTAGCCTGGGCTACATGAGAGTCTGTCTCAAAAACAAAACAGAAAACATGCTAAAGCAGTGGTGGGGTTAATTGGGCAAATGACTACCAGAAACCAGGAAAGCACTGTGTGAATACAGTGAAAGAATTAAGTGCAGAAGTTATACAAAAGAATTAGACAGTAATTCTGGAACTTAAAATTTAATATTCAAATTTAAATGTATATGAGTCACACTCTTTTCTCTACTCAGGAACCACAGGACAGGTGGCCAGGGTTTCTGAGTTTGAGGCACAAATCTCATGAGAATCTAGGGAGAGGCATTTCACTGTCATTACGAGCATAGGATTTGAGGTCAGTAAAACCTAGGGTGCAATCCCAGTCCAACTGTGTGACTATGGACAAGAGATTGGCATTTCTAGATCCATACGGGGTAGGAATAGTCGTCTGATAAGGGGTAAAATAAAAAGCACATGTAAGGCATTTAGGCCAGTAGTCAGGGCTCTTTAAAGGGTAGATATTATTACAAGTATTATCATGATCTTATCCATCCCTGTCTCTAGTCAGCCCTGCATTCCACCTATTCTCCAGAGCTCTGGCTCAGATTCACTGAGCGACCCCATCCTTCCACTGGGGAAAGCACCTCAGCTTCAGACATTGAAATCTTGCCAGGCACAGAACAAGAAGGCTACAGCTTTGCCTGTGTAATGTCAGACTGGAGACACAGACTCCGTGGTTGGTTGAATGCTTAGAGGAAGGTTCAAAGTTCCAAATGATTATCAGCACAGTAGAGTCAACACTTACAAACACCCATCCTTCTACAGATACACTGAAACATGGAGAAAATGTCCGAATCAATTTCTTTTTCAGACCTTTGGCAAGAAGATAAAATTATACAGCATCCATGCAAGCCCTGAATGAAGAAAAGAACTACTTGAAAGAGCTCCTGGCATTCGAGGGAAGCTGTCAAAACACTGGGTAAACATACATAAAGGAAGTGAGATTTCAGTGACCACATGTGACAAAAATAGTCTTTAAATGATAACGTGTACAAGTTTCTAGACACATGGATGACTGCAGCTCCCCAAGAGCCAAGAGCAAGAAATCAGAGGGAGTGGAGATGGTGTGATCTTCAGAGTTCTAATATTAGAAAATCCAAGTGTGTAGATCTTAACAAAATGGTAAAAAAAAAAATTACGAAAAATTACAAAGTATGGCCCATCCAAAGGAAAGGTTAAGAAAACTCAGATATCATATCTACTAGCAAAGAAATTAAATCAGCTCTGTTAAATATACTCAAAGAACGAAAGGAAATAAAGAAATGCACAAGCAAGATTAGCACACCAATAAAGAAATGGAAATTGTAAAGAGAAGCAAAACCGAAGCAGTCTAATAACTGAAATGAAAAATTCAGTAGAGGAATTACAATAACAAGTTTGAGCAGGCAGAAGAAATAATTGGTGAGTTTTAATACAGGACTATCAAAAATATTTAGTTTAAGAATGTCTACATCCAGAAGAATGGAATTAGAACCATATCTATCACCCTGCAAAAAAATTAGATTCATGTGGATCAAAGACCTCAGTTTGAGATCCAAAACACTGAAACTTCTAGAGAAGAATAAAGGCATTACCTTTTTTTAAAATTAGATATTTTCTTTATTTACATTTCAAATGTTATCCCGAAAGTTCCCTGTACCCTACCCCCGCCCTGCTCTCCTACCCACCCACTCCCACTTCTTGGCCCTGGCATTCCCCTGTACTGACGCATATAAAGTTGGCAAGACCAAGGGGCCTCTCTTCCCAATGATGGCCGGCTAGGCCATCTTCTTCTACATATGCAGCTACAGATATGAGCTCTGGAGGTACTGGTTAGTTCATATTGTTGCTCCACCTATAGGGTTGCAGACCCCTTCAGCTCCTTGGGTACTTTCTCTAGCTCCTCCATTGGGTGCCCTGTGTTCCATCCAATAGCTGACTGTGAGCATCCACTTCTGTGTTTGCCAGGCACTGGCATAGCCTCACAAGCATCAGCTATATCAGGGTCCTTTCAGCGAAATCTTGCTGGCATGTGCAATAGTGTCTGGGTTTGGTGGCTGATTATGGGATGGATCCCCGGGTGGGGTAGTTCATAATACAGGCAAAAGGACTTTCTGAACTGGAGAGCACTTCCCAGGGAATCGAGGCCAACAATTGACAAGTGAAATCTCATAAAACTTAAAAGCTTCTTTACAGCTGAGGAAACAGTCAATCAGGTGAGACACAACCCCCAGAATGGAAGGAAATCTTTGCCAGCTATCCATCTGATGGAGGATTAATATCCAGAATAGACAGAGAACAACAGCAACAAAGCAGTAAAGGAAACAAAGGACCCAATTTCAAAATGGACTGTGGATCTAAACAAAGAATTCTTAATAAAGGAAATAAAAATAGCCAAGAAACACCTCAAAAAGTGTTCATTAAAACCCCAGTCAAGATGTCTAAGGTCACTAAATTTCAAGAACAGAAAGCTGGTTAAGATATGGAGAAAGAGGAACCCCCATTCACGGTCAGTGGGCATGCAAATTGGTACAGCCACTCTGGAAATGAGCATGGAGAATTAGCAAATAAAATAAAATAAAATAAAATAAAATAAAATAAAATAAAATAAAATAAAATAAAATAAAACAAACCAACAGAAAAAGAAAAACTAAGGTCTAACATATGACCCAGCTATACCTTTCCACGGCATCTGCCCATGGGACTTGGCCTTTTCCTTCACAGACTTGTTCAGCTATGTTCATTGCTGCACTATTCACAATAACTAGGAGATAGAAACAGCCTAAATGTCCTTCAACAGATGAATGCTGTAAAGAAAAATGGAATCATGAAGTTTGCAGGTAAGTGAATGGATCTAGAAAATACTGTATTGGGTGAGGTCACCCAAAGCATAGAAACCAGGAAATGAAAAAGGGACCATAGGTGGAAGGGGTGTTAGGAGAATACCTGGATACAGGTGATATAAAGTGAAAAGCAAAATATGGAGAGGGCTCCAACTATGAAGGCCTCGGAGAGGTGCCAATAGAGAAAAATGAAGGAGGCACACACAGCAAGAGTTTATTCAATAAGGTCTCAAATAATCACAGACCAACACAATCCCCAGTACTGAGAGAGCATGGGAAAGCTTCTGAGTGGTTGGTCAGGATAGTCCAAATGACTCCCAACCCAATAGAGATGATCTATGGAGCCCTTGCTTGCCTCTCAGTGATTGAAGGTGTGTCCCTATTGCTGAAGACACCATACACTTAGAACATTAGAGTCAGGTAATCCAAGATGGAGCTGCCCTGAAAGTCTTTTTCCTGTGATCTAGTTTCCACAGTTCCAGAAAATACTGTGCAAGTGGCCGAGGGAGGGAAACAATTAAACAACTCCACCCAGCTTCAACACCTATGAAGCACAGCAATCTCCAGCATAGAAAGATAGATTAGATAGATACAGGTATAGGCATAGGCATAGGCATAGGCATAGGCATAGGCATAGGCATAGGCATAGGCATAGGCATAGGCATAGGCATAGACATAGGCATAGGTATAGATATAGATGATGGTAGAGATAGAGACAGAGACAGAGACTGAGACAGAGATAGAGATAGAGATATGAAGGTGTAATAAGTGACACTCACATGTTGGTGGCAACCAACAGCTGTCTAATTAGACATAAGGCTCACTCAACAGGAGGGAAATCACAGCTGGTCCTGGAAACCTAGCCAGCTTCCCAGGGCTACTGAGGCCATGAACCTTAGAAAAGAATCTACTCCCCATTTTGCTAGACCAGTGTAATTCCTTATCAAACTCTAAATTGTATCCCAATATCCACAGACATCCTCAAAGAAGCCTGTCTTTACAGTGAATGGAGACCACCACAGAAAACCACAACTGGGCACAGTGCAGAGATCAGCTGATTGTAGGGAGCCCAGCCCTAACATCTTTATTACAGTTTCCTGTGTCAATGGGTAAAGGAGCATCACAGAAGAGGGGGCAGAAGACTGTAAGAATGCTTAGAAGTCTCTGTGAGTCAGTCTAGAGTTGGCTGCATAAAAAAAAATTTAGGACAGTGGCAATATTAATGGACATGTTAACAGGAAAGGGAGAAAAATTTGCAGAGTCTCCTTAGAAAAAATAACTATAGGCAACTAATGACTACTAGAAGGAGTTAGCCTCTCTCAGGGATGAACCCTTTTCTGGTTGTCCAATGCAGAGTGGTCATCCATGAAACCATACGCACAAACAACAAAAATGGATTCAGTAGGATACACACACACACACACACACACACACACACACACACGTAACAATAAAAAAGTAAAAGACGATATCAACTTGAAAGTGGGGGCCATGGAGTTTGATGACCTTGGAAGGGTTGAGGGAGGAAAGGGAGTAAGGGAAGTGATGTAAATCTAGTTCAATTAAAATCATATTACAAAAGAAAATCTTAGGAAATCTGTAGAAAAACCCAATATAACTAATAACAGGGTATATAGAATAAAAAAAAAACAGAAGCTATTTCTCACATTTGTATGGAGTTATGAGGAATTTCAAACAGCCAAACGCTTCTTGAAAAAGAAAATAAAAATCAAAGTTGGAGGACTAACATTTCCCAAGCTAAAAACTTCCTATAAAGCTACAATAATCTTTGGACAGGGAGGTAGCATCCCAGTCTGGCTAAGAGCACTAGGCTTCTAGCCACTACCTATTCCCATCTCTCTGTCATGCATCCAAGATTATTCTCTATTCATTGTAGCCTGTGGACATGTTTTTCCCTTTTCAATCTTTACAGGCCAGCACTAGGAATAGTCTTATCTCCAGTTGGGGTTATCTAGCACACCATGCGTTTATGAAGAAAACGAGATAGCCTCAGAAAGACTTGGAGTGACAAGCTGAATCAAGGCTGGTTGGGGAAGGGGAATGAAGAAAGGTCACTGTACAATCCTTTCATGTCCCAAAGACTAAGGAGAACCTCATAGCCAGAAGGGCTCCTAGTGATCAAAGTCCACTCAGTTCTACAGATTAGATATTGGTGTCTGGAGAATGCCTCACATTATGTAACAGCTGAACTCACTGTGTCATAGGACATCTGGGATGCAAGACATCGCCATTGTACCCCAGCTACTTCCGAATGTGACTCTCAGAGCAAAATAGCCACCATGTTTATCAGATCAGCTATGCCTGCTTACAAGTGTTCATTATGACTGTGCTTATTGATTGTTGGCATTCCCTCACTAAGGAGTGGGTGAAGAAGGTCATTGGACCCTTACTTGAGTCTCCCAGTATGCAATTTTGCACTAGTCACATGTGGCTTTGGGGTCTGGGGAGATTTTGGGGTATATAGGCTGGGAATATGTTAATAGTAGAGGACTTCCATATATATAGCTATGTGGAAGCGATCCTCTATGCTGAAGACTTTCCAGTGTGAAGGCTTTGTGGTTACTTAGGCTCCTCCTGGTAGCCCCTTACCCTGGATCTTTAAGTACGTCCAATAAACCCATTTGCTCCCCATGGTGAACTTTGATGTAATTATGCTTTAGGAACTTATAGGGCATGGGTAGACCTTGTTTACATCCCTCTGGGGAAGGATTACTTGCAATACCAACCTTCCTGTCAAACCCCTAGTCTAATGCAGACATGTCCTCTACAACATTCTGAAAGGTAGCTAATCACTAGGCTACAGATAATCACTGTCCCAAAATGTTCCATCTCTTTGGAGGCAAACCTCTGTTTCTGTCATTCTAAAGACAAATTGGTTTATTGGAGAGGGTCCATGCTCTGTCGTTTAGAAGACCTTGAGTGACCATGGCAAATCCCATCTCATAGTATCCATAGAGAGACCTGGGGGAAGTCTAGCCTCTCATCAGTTTTCACAATACTCTCCCCACTCCCTCTTCTGAGAAAGTCTTCATTTTTGCCAGTGGCTGAGGTTTTGTTCCACTAAAGAAGCAGAGTATCCTTTTCCAAGAGCTGGATCATTATACACTTCCCAAGCACCACTACCTTCTAAATGCAACCGAAAATGGCTTTTCTTCCAAATCCCCCTTTTGGTCATATACCAGAAATGGAAACCTTTCAGAGTCTTTTGGGGGGTGTTTGCATCTAGGGTGGCCTAAATTCAATCTGAACTTACGGCCTCACACCCAGGATGGTGGAAAAAGATGTTCCAGAGCCTCCGGGGATCTGGAAATCATCAGTAACTCCAGAAACACCTTTGCCTGGGGGAAGACTCCTATCTACTCTTACTTTTGCCCCACCTCTCAAACCCTAAGATCCTGTTCTCTTTGCTCCCTCCTTGTCAATAACAAGCAGCATTATATATTGAAAATTCTCCCACTTCACTTGTGGGAAAACTGAGGTCCCTACAGGGGCTATGCTGCTGAAGAGGCTGAAGGCATGTGATTCTCACTCCTGACCTTCCCCAGATTCTGAGCCTTACACCTTTGCACACTCTGGGCATTCCTGCCACCTGACTGACATATCAGGCTTGGGGAAATCCCAAGAAAGTGGAAATCCTTGCACCCAGGAGTGGTCCTTCGTTGGGTGGTTTGATGATGCTTGCCATCATTTTCATGTCACACATGCTTTCTGTCCACATGCCTAGATGATAGTAGTGCCAACAGGCACCCAGGGCCCACCTCAGCTCGGCTCATCCTGTTTATATCCCTGTAGGTTCTGGAATACCCTACTGATGCCATGTTTGCCGCTATAGCTTGCATACTGGGACAGGAGAAAGACAACAGACTTTGTCCTCTGTCCACTCCTCCTGCCTTATTCCATTTCTCTCCTCCATCTCTCTCCTCAGCTCATGGAACTTGCTTATAAATCCTGAAAAACCCAAACCCCCATAAATTCTCAATTCATTCTGCAGATATTTCCTGTGTTGGGGTTTTCGGCAGCATCTGCTGGTTTGAAGTTCCCTCTTTATTTGTCCTGGGGGCACCATTACTCTCAACTTTAGCAGTTTTCCTGCTCTGTAGTGCTGCCAGACTCCATTGGAGGAAGAGAAAATTGGTGAAAGAATAATTATTATTATTGTTATAAATATATATATTTCATTTTGGTCCCCCCCCCAGCCTTGATGAGAATCCCAGGCAGGGGCTGGCAAAGGGTTGGCTTCTTCACGGAGCTGGGGACAGTGTGCTTGCTCTGTCACATTCCAGCATTGGACCCTCTTGAGAAAGACATTGGCAAATAGATCATTCTCTGCTAGTCTGTCCAGGTCTACCTAGTTCTCCAGCAGTTTTATCCACACCAAACCCTCCTGGATCAAGTTCTCAAGTCTCCAGGAAGTATTCTTAGGGGAAAGAAAAGGCACTTACTGCCTATGAAGTATTTTCAAATGCTTGGGTTTGATGATTTCTTGTATCCTCGTAAGGATATTTCATTTTGACACACAGAGGAAGAAACTGGGGAGCAGAGAAGAGAAGTTAGTGGTCCACAGTGTTCCAATAAACAGGTAGAAGAACTGGGCATCAAATGCAGGGCCTTGTGCATATAAGTCAAGTGCTCTATCACTCAGTCACATCCCCAGCCCAAGAACTAAGATTTCAAATCAAATGTGTCTGGCCCCAAAGCCATTCTCAGTCCACTTGGCTGTACCTCCTCCTCAGCTGCACTCTCCAGCATCTCATACTTGAAACCACATTGCCTAGGCTTGCTTTACTGAATTCCACTTGACTACATAGAGTCTCGGAATTCTATGGACTTATACATCCATTTGTTTACACAAGGGAAAACTGAGCCAGAGAGAGCAGGCAGGTAACAGATGACAATTAAAGTGTGTTCTTCATGAGCTATAAACCCCGGAGGAGAAGGATTTTTCCATCCATTTCCTTCCATTTCTTACATATATCTCTGCCATGTGAATATACAACACACACACACACACACACACACCACTTTACATAGTATTTAATGCAAAAATGCAAAACCCATTATTGCTTAAGGAACAATAAGGTGTTAATTATCCTGAGTGTTCCAATAAGTCTATGTGGCCTAATTTCTAGATAATAACACTAAGGCTCCGTTTGTCCAAGATATACATTAAAGATATGATCACAGCAGCATTAGAGTTCAGGATCTGATAGGTCACAGATCCTCTTCCCAGGATGGCACAAAGCCACTATAGCCACATGGCCACAGGAAGCAGTTATCAAATGAACAATAAGTTTAGGTACTGCAATGAATACTTCACATGGACATTCCCATTTAATGATATTAATGATATTAATTAATTAATTGATGATATTAATGGTATTAATGACATGAGGCTTCTTCATTGTACTATTGACAAAACATGGAGCCAAAAAAGCTGAGACACTTGCTCAAAACCAAGAAACAGAGTGAGGGGTTGATTTGACTCAAGGGTTTTCTTTGACCTTCTGGAAAAAGACAAAAAACCAAACAAACAAAAAAACAAAACAAAACAAAAAAACCAAACAAAAACAAAACCCAAAATCTGCTTCATTAAAAAAGGAAAAAATAAAACAACAAAAAAAAAAAACAACTTTTTTTTTTTCAGATAATCGATGCTGCGGAAAATCCCACTGAAAATTAACCTGCTTCTGGTGTCATAAAAAATTTAAAGCTTATTTGAATTTATTATAAAAGGCAGAACCAACATTACAACAAATTCAGGCTAAAAGTAGCATTTTGTCCTAGTTCTTAAGGGAAAGAAAAATGACTCAAAATTAGTTGCCTTATTATATGAATGTTGTGACGAGCCTGTGTAACATCTCGGCCTAACAGCCTTTACTTTGCTTCTCCTAGCACAATCATTAAAAGGTCATTTTATTTAAGAACTTCAAGAGCTTTGGTTTTCCCCAGGATGTCTCTTCATAACTGGAGTGTCAACTCATTAATTTTGAAGTCTTCATCACGCTTTCATTCTCATCCCGTTGTTCTCCCTTGGCTGTTAACTGGCATCATATGTCAATGGCTTTGCTGAGATGCCAGCCCTTTTCCAAATCACTTACGTTGATTTCATGAACTGAAGATTCTTCTCTAATATTTGCAGTTTTACTGTGCAAACTGATGTGTTTTCTACTTGCTCTTTTTCCCTTTGATGTTTATAATACCCAACAATCAGAAAGGACTAGAGTAGCTGTTAGGGTCAATCGAGGAGGAATGCCAGTATCATTTTATAATTGGTGAATTTACTAGAGAATAGCTTAATGGTATCTGTCTGTTTGACTCAACCTATGACTGTCGGGACTCACAAAGTGAACATGTGGATAATCAGGACCCTTTGCACCAACTCAGTAAGCCCTAGGCAGTTAACACATTGTAGTCAATAGGTCCACTGAGTAGGGAAGCATGGGGTTTTGCTTTTCCGTTCCTTCATGTGCCACATATGTTACTATGTATAAGTTTTGGCTACTTCATCCCATGAGCCTTGGCCATCTTCTCTGCAGAGTGAGAGTATAGCGTAGCTATATTAACTGCTTTTGAATGGCCATGACAGAATATCTGACAGAAACAATTTGAGGGAAGAAAGGTTAATAATTTTGGGTCATGGTTTCAGAGGATTTTGGTCCGTCGTGGTGCATAAAGAATAGTAGGAAATCTCAGTCTATGGTAGCAGGAGCTTGTGGTAGAGACTTTTCACATCATGCCTGAGCAAAAGAAAGTAAGAAACCAGAGATCACATATAATCTTCAAAAGCCTGTCTCTAGTGTCTGATTGATACCACCTAGGGCTCACTTCCTATAGGTTCCACAGTCTCCCAAAATATTGTCACCCAGTTGGAAATGAAGACTTCAAACATGTGAGTCTATAGAGGGTACTTCAGACTCAAAACATAATAGCAATTCTTTACCATCCACCCATTTATTTCAAGTGATAGTTACTCCAAACATTTCCCATCCATTCCCTTTGCTCTTATGGGCGTTGGGGTGGGTACACAACCTAGTCGTGACCAGTGAAACATAAAAGGGAGTCTTCCTGGGTATCTTTGGGAAGGAGTCTCCCTGGGTGTCTTTGGGAAAGAGTCCTTCCTTCTGATGGTGACAAAAAAGTTACAAGTTTCCGTCTTGCTCCAGGTGATGCTCCTGTCTGGTGATGATGCTTGCCCTTGTTGCAGTTGTAGGCAGGCATCGTGGAAACAAGCCTTAGGATAAAGTTCTGCTGAAGATGGCAGAACAGAGATATCTGAATTCCCTGATGATGTTTTTGAGCTGTTGATTTTGCCACTCCTGAACTCATTCTATTTCTAGAATTCTGTTATCTGAGTTAATAAATTCCCTAACTGGCTAGGCCAGTTTGAGTTATAGTTTCTACCAATCACTTCCAGCTCAAATCTTCCCAGTGGACACAAGAACCTATTACACACACTTTAAGAATAAAATAAGGCAATCCATGTAAAGGGGCTTAATACTTAATACATACTATCTTCAAGGACTTAGACATTCAAATGTGTTCTCTTGTTAGATTACAATCATGAGGTTCTCTTCTGACTACTTTTTAGACGGGAAACAAGTGAAAGTGTGCTTATCTCGCTATTCTCATAACTAGTAGTTTTCTGGACTTAGGCTAGCAGGAGACAGAACTGTGGTCCTGCCTCGGAGTACTCAACGGTCGATATGCTTCTGCTAAATCACGTGGGTTGAAGGATATTTAACATTTTTTTAAAAAATGTGAGTCAGGCTCTTATTGTGTAGCTGTAGAGTGTCCTGTAACTCATTATGCAGTGCAGGCTGGCCTTGAACTCGGGATCTTTTCATCTCAGCCTCACAGCCTGGTGTTACAGGCATGGGCCCATTGTCTCTATAAGAAGTTTCAGGGTTTTCTAAATCGGGATCACAAGGAAGGATTTATAGAACCAGAATATTTCCCATATAGAGGAACCCGCTGAGGCTAAAGAAGAGTTCTTTTTCTAGTGTCCTCATCTCAGAGAATGGCCCCTCCATTCATTCAGAAGTCATCTTTGATGTTTCCTTTTCTCATCAGCCACCCCCATTAATGACATAACACCAACCCCTATTAGGAGGACACAATGAGGAATTAGGAGGACACAATAATGCCTGAAAATCAGTATTCAGTAGATGTCCAATACATATTAAATGCTCAATAGGTGGTAGCTGCTATCATTTTCATGAAACATACCAGCCCTGGGATTGGTGCCAAGCTATTTCCATAGCTTCCTTGAGCATAGAAGTACTGGCTGACATTTTCATGAAGAAAATGAACAAGACAGAGATAAGGGAATAATGGAATTAACAAAATTACAGACAACCTACAAACAATCCACTTGAGTCTGGTCCATGTATGCCTAATGAGAACCTTCAAAGCCTGTCTCTTGAAATATGGCTCTGTCATGCATCATGGACTGACACAACTGTGGCGATAACATTACCTGTATCTTCTCTCCAGTCTTGGTCCATCTTAGCCTTGTGGGCGCCTGAACACAGATGCTTGGACTACTGTCTCATTAGACCATAAATGTAGCAATTCCTCCACCTTTTATTTCCTATTCCTGGTAGCCTCTAGTGGGTGAGACACAGCTAGCTCATGGCTAATTGATGGAGGCATGATGATTGAAGTCTTGCTGTCTTCTAGAAGAAGAAGACCTTTCGAAGCATAGGATGGCAGCCTTGCTGGATAGATAGCATTGCTGCCTGAAAATAACTTTCCTCACTTATTCCTACATTCTGTGAGTAATGGTGAGAAGAATTCAGAGATTTGTCCTTGGCTATGGGAACCACCAAACTCATCTGTATAGGAGAGTATGTTTCCTATTTATTGAGAGCCCATTAAGAGATGCTACCCCTATAGCAGAATGGCTGTGTGGTGTGAGACTTCACATGCACTCTGGATCATATTAAGGCAACACAATCAGAGAACAGACCCTTTCTTGCCTCCAACCTCGTCTGTAGCACTCTTTCCTGCCTCACAGATGTTTACAGAGGGGCACACCATCAATAACTCACACATCCTCACCCTTCTAGTTCTATGGACACCGAACTAAGACACTCATTCACAACTAGAACTTGTGTCCCAAATTTTATCCCAAACAGAGTATTTCTTGGGAAATTAAACAGGCTTCAGATCCGAAGCAGAGGGTGACCTTAATCACACAGCATCTCCCACACATGTTGGCAGGCAGGATAGCCTTGTCTTCAAAATGTGTCACAGGGACCATGGCTTCTCAGAGTAGTATAACTTTCTCCAGGAAAACATGTCCATGATCTTTCTCTTTCCTAGGGACAGTTGATCATGGTCATGAAGAAAGCACATTTCTGAGTCATGAAGAAGGAAGATGCTAGAGGTAGCTGGAGTCTCTCAAGAGGGGTCTTACTCCCTACATCAACTTCATCTGGGTCCTACACATATGTCTGGTAAATCAATATTGGCTTAAGTGGCGATGATCTGGTAGAACACACACACACACACACACACACACACACACACACACACAAACACACACAGACACACACCACCACCACCACCACCAATAACAACAACCAACCATTCAATAAAGAATGGGCCATCCTTCTTCCAACATCCATAGCCTGTGACATCCCTATGGTCTTGTCAGGACAAACCAGAGCCATCATCAGTCTCTTTCACCATCCAGCCAGCCATCTGACAATCTTTACTTCTCACCCAATGACACTGTGCGACATTAGCATTCAACAGTAGTCTGTTGGCATTGCAATTGACATCTAGATTAGCTCCAAGAAAGGATTTCTTGACATTAGCAGGAAAACGTTCAGCATTACCTGAGCTTGGTTAATGTCATATTTGAAATAATGATGTGCGGAATTCAATTCACTGCTCCTTTCTTTATCCTTTCAAGGGTTAGTGACTTAACTCACAAAATCAATCAGTGAAGTAGTGTTGTGAAAGAAAGAGTCCTGTCATCTTCCCCGGAATGGCTTAGGAATGCTTTCTCCCTCCGTTTGTCATCGGCCATCTGTCTGCTTGATGCTGGCTGTTTAAGAATGATTCCCCTCTAGGTCTCTGGTGGCCTTCTCATCTTTCCCTTCTCAGAGCCACTCCTTCATGGCTCTAAGAATGATTCCTGTCAGTGAGACTTAAGGGATGGCTTTCTGATTTTAAAATGATGGGAGGTGCCCATGCTGGACTGGAGAAAAGAGTGTGCTAAACGTAGGTGTCTAACCTCTGATCCATGGACTGAGCCTTCCCGTACATAGCCTGTACATAGCACGAGATATGTGCTCAGGTGGAACTGACCCAGTAATAGAGACTTCACCATAATTCAAGGCAGTCAGGGTAGATTGGTTCTTAAGCTAGTTTTAGACTTGCCTCCCTATAGCTGTCACTTCTTATTTAGTTCCCTGAGGCCATAGAGTATGCGCCTGTCTCCCAAGTCTTTCTGAATTTGAAAGCTGAAGTCATAGTTCCTGGGGGGACATGGGCTGCAAGCCCATCCCAATCACCTCATGCCCTGTGACCTTGCAACAGTGTGCCCTCAGTGTATGGGGCCCCTAGGCTGGACACACCTTCCGGAGGCCAAGGCATTTGGCCTCTACTCCTTACTTTACATATGCTTTAGGTATAGCATTTCTGCCTGTTAGTTTTGTCACTGCTCAGAGGGTCAGTTTACTGCACTGGGGGTCACAGAGTCCACTCTAACCCGGCCGCCTTGGTCACCGTGGGACCTTGGTTAACAGTCCAGCTGTCTGGGCCTGTTTCCTCATCTGTGCAATGGAGATTATAAGGGTGCCTGTTGCAAATGGTTGTCATGGCAAGTGAGATAATAGCTGGAAAATGCCTGACACATGGCACGAGCTCAGTACGTATTAGCTCTCTTTCACCTCCCTCATTCTCAGCCGCAGGGCCTGCCTAACAGCTGGGGGCATCTCCAGGCCTGTGTGTGAGGGAGCGCCAATGGGTGGGGTAGCAGGACAGTAAGCATATGGCCTAGATTTCCAGGGATGAGCCTAATTTTAAATATTCCATTCTGTGGTCATATCATGCATTAGACAATTTGGCCTGATTCTGAGTTTGAAAAAATAGGATCACATGGGCGGATGATGACATAGCACCAATGCTGCTCTCACGTAGCCCAGCGGGCCTGGGTTGGCAGAGCTCGGGTCCTGTCAGCACATAATGTGTGCACCTGTGTGGTGAAATTAGGCCAGGCTCGTACAGAGACCAGGCACCAGAGGTTAGAAAGAAAGAAAGAAAGAAAAGAAAGGAAGGAAGGAAGGAAGGAAGGAAGGAAGGAAGAAAGAAAGAAAGAAAGAAAGAAAGAAAGAAAGAAAGAAAGAAAGAAAGAAAGAAAGAAGGAAGAAAGATGTTTTAAACTCTGTGGCAAATGGGTGGGTTTCCCTGTACTTACCAAGTATACTGGCCTGGCCAGGGGCTGCTGTTTCATCTGGAATTGGGGGAGAATCCAGGCTGAGGCCAGTCTGTGTTTGATGACAGGTTGGCTGTGTGATCTCCAGCCTCACCTATGAGTCTGTGCACCCTGCTGTGAGGTGGGAATTTGGCTTGGGAGTCTTCTAAAGGTGTTTAGACTGGAAGTTCCCTGATCCCACTAGGGTGTAGTTGGTCCCATAGAGATGTTGCCAGCTTTGGCTTTCTTGGAACCTTCAGCCCACTGCTCCATCTCTGCTCAGCTCCGTTCCTTTCTCTGTCCCTCTTTCTGCAGTTCCCTCTCCCTCTTAGGCTCTAACTGGTCCACTTCTTCCCCTCAGATCTTCTACCCTCCCCGCCTTTCACAGTTGCTGGGGGACAGTTTTCTTCAGTAAACACCCCTTTACCCCACCACTGGAGGCCTCTTCTGCCGCACGCAGTGGCTCCGCCTGCACTCAGGGCACCAAGGTAGCCAATTTGGGGCTTGAAGAATGGGAGCTGGGCAAACAGAATAAAGATCCACTCTGCCTCCCATGGTCCTCTGCTGCCACCTTTCGGCAGTCCTGGGTGACACCATTCTGGGGGTTGCCTGGGCCCACAGGGGCCACGAATACTGCTCTAGCCAACAGGAATCCATTACTTTCAGTGTCCTGCCAGGCCTGATTTAAAGCTCATCCTGTAATCCGTCTTGCACCCCCCTCTGGGCCTGTCTCCTGTTTCCTTGCCTGTGAAATGGATGGAACTTGTCTTTGGCTCTGGTAGAGGTCCTTGAGGAGTAGGGGCTTGAGGGACACATGGCTTTGCATCCCATCCTGCCCCTACCACTTGCCTGGTGGGCGAACCGGTATGAATGCTTCCTCCTCCTTGGGGCCTTTAGACTTGAAATGGATGGTATGGGGAGACATAGATGAGAGAAAAGGGCCAAGACAGATTGCTACGCATCAGACAAACGGAATGTGGAAAAGGGCATATCATCTGTATCCACAGGCCTTGGCCACACTTCCATCTCTCCAGCCACACTTCCCCATTCATTTGCCCATTCACTCACTCAGTCATTCTTTCCATACAGAGTACAGACTCATTCATGGGGAAACAACATTCACTCTGCTCTGCCACTGGCTCTCTGAGGAGACTAGTCGGAATCTCCCTCAACCCCCCCCCCCCCACCTCCCGGCCTCTTACCCTTCCTCAGTGACACAAAAGGGTTAGAGCAGCCAGAGAGTTGGAATCCATTTCAAAAGGTGACTTTTCCAGCTGTAGGTATTCTTAAGACATTCTGGAAAACCAGGAATTCCACATCCCCACCCAGAGACCAAGCACACCACCCACCCGCCGACCTGCACACCCCAGAATGCCCCTGCCTCCATCCACTAGACCTCTGGGGATATAGCCTTTGCAGAGTTGCCTTTCCTCCTGTCAGCACTTTTCTAGGGCCAAACACTGGTCACAAGGCAAGCACAAAGAGCTACCCCCTGCGGTGGTATGAAGATTCAAAGCTCTTGCAACAGAAAAGTCTCTTAGAAGTCCCTGCTGGCAATGCCAACCCCAGAGACCCCAGAGTCTCGAACTAGGTCCAGGAAGAGCTGGCTGGAAGCCGGTTGAGTCAGACGCAGTCACATACTCCTCCTTCTTCAGGTTTTAAAGCCGCTGGACTTCTGTAGACCCACATGAAGACAAGGTCTCTATGCCCTGTAGAGGTCCCACCTGGTGGCTGGTGGCCTTCTGACCAAAGATCTATTCCCAGAAATTTAAAGCAGAGGTGAGGCCTGGGATAACTGCACACACATAACTACAGCCTCTCAGCCTGCCTGCCCACTGTGGGCAAGATGCCATGCACAAAATCCCTGCCAGGTAGTAGCTGCCCAAAGGAGAGGCTCCTCACCTAGCTGCCCCTGCAAGCCCCACCCCCAGCCTGCCAGAAGGGAGGTCTGCCCACATCTGCTGCTGGCCGGTACATCTGCAATGGATTACAGGGCTGGCCCTGGCTCAGGCTCATCCCAGATGTGGATTCCCCTGGAATGTGCCTTCTCTCTAATTGTCCAGCCTCTGAAGGGTCTCACCCCCCTTCATCCGCCCTGCCTCTGCTGCACCCCAGAGAGAGAGAGAGAGAGAGAGAGAGAGAGAGAGAGAGAGAGAGAGAGAGAGAGAGAGAGCAGCACGTGGAGGCCTTCCTCCTTTCCCACAGCTTGTGCCGGAACAGCCACAGCCGGGACCAGGGCCAGCCCGGTGGGGGGCCGCACTCTCCTCCATCCTGGTCCATGGGGTTGAGGAGCTGGAGGTCTCAGCCCATCCCCCCTTCTTTTTTCTGGGGCCAGGCACTGGGGGGCAGAGGGAGAAACTCTGGAAAACTCACTATAGGTGAAAGAATTTGGCTCCAAAGCGCAGTCTCCCCTAATCCCTGGCCCTTCCTGGGAATGCCATTAACCTTCCCAGCCCCACTGATGGAAAGAACAGGTCTTCTTGGCCAGGCCAGCTCCTTAGAGGCCTTCAAATGACAGCCTGGATGCATAGAAGTGGCTCTCCTGGGTCGCAAGGAGTATCTTCATGCCCCAGTAATTCTAACACACTCCCAAGGAGTGGTGTAGATTCTAGTGTTTCCATTTCTCAGATTCCCAGTAGAACCGAGTAAGCTTTAAAGCACACAAGCCTGGACTTTGGGTTTGCAACCTACGTTTGCCACAGCCTAGCTGTGTGTTCCTAGACAAGTGAATTTACCTCTCTTAGTCTCAAAATTCCTTTGTCCGAGATGAAGATGACACCATCATAATTTTTTTGACTGGGATTGTCTACTAAGCTGGGAGTTATTAAGCATGTTGCATGTCTTACTTTAAAAGAGTCATACGCACGAGGTGTTCTCATTACTTTTGTTTTACAGGTTATGAAACTGAGTTATTCAAAAGTTGCATAGCAGGCCTAAAGTAACACAAGTCATAATATTAAAGCCAGGGTTTGAAGACAGACTGGCCACTATCTGAGCCTTTGGAGAAGGCTTTGATAAATGGAACCCAATATCATCTGCATTATTATCTGATTCACAGAACCTAATCTTACCTGCTTTATTTTTATTTTGTGAGTGTGTGCCTAGGTGGAGGCCAAAGGACAACTTCAGGTGTTAGTCATTAGTTACTGTCCACTTTTTGCTTTGAGACAGGCTTTCATACTGGCTCAGACTCAGCTGAGTAGGCTAGGCTAGGTGCCCAACAAGTCTCAGGGCTACCTGTCTCCACTTCCCCACGTCTGGGAGTACAAGTGTGCACCACCATCTGACTTTAATTCGAATCACAGTTCAAAGTAATAATTGATCATCTCTTTGATTGAAAAATTGTTTCTCAATGCCCACAAGTTAAAGCTCAAAATGGCCAGACTAAAATTTTTTTTCAAACTCTGGAATTTTAGCTTCCTCCCTGGCCCTTTCCCTCTGCCTTCTGAGACCTCGGTTATTATTCCCACTTATTCTCATTGGGTGGCCTGAGTCTGTCCATTTCAGCACTCTCAACCTGGAACCTAATTTCTCTGCACATCTACTGCTCCTCTCTACCTTCTTCAAGATTGAGATGAACTATCAGAGTCCACAAAGATTTTGTGGAGAGCTCGGTCGGTACTCGCCCACGCATCCAGAACCTCTTGCCCACATAGCTTCTTCCTTTGTATTTAAAAGATTGGCTCTATATATGGGTAGATGGATTCCAAAGATGTTATTCAATTTGCCTTCCTATGACCTAGTGGTCAATGCCTGCCTGGGCTTTGGATGAATTTGGACACTGGCCAACAGCTTGAGAAAGACATATGGAGAAGAGGAAAGGAGAGTGGAGAGGAGAGGAGAGGAGAGGAGGGGAGGGGAGGGGAGGGGAGGGGAGAGGGGAGGGGAGGGGAGGGGAGGAGAGGAGAGGGGAGGAGAGGAGAGGAGACTTGAAAAGGGATGTAAGGCTGAGTGCTGCTATCATGCCTCCCTTTCTGCTGTCAAGGTTCTTTTCTTGCACCAGGGAACACCACTCTGAACTATTTCCTTCTAACAGTTTGTCCTGTTCCCCCTCCCCCTGGCAGTACCAGAAATGGCTCCCCCAGCCTACAGCACCCCAACCTAGGGATGGACAGCTGCTGTCACTAACCAGGACGGTTTGTCCTTTAGTGGAGGGAGGCGCTTAAGCCAGGGCCCTGTGCCCGTGCTTCTGTGTGATTTTCTTCATTACTGTTAGAATTACTGCCTCCCATGTAAAGCACCCGTGTTCACAGAACTGAACCCCAGGGGAGAGTTCAAGTTAGCTCTGAGAGGGACAGATCCTTCCTTCTCTGAGAGATGAGCCAGAGAAAGTCCAAGTCGCTGTCAGAACTGGAGAGGATCTTAGAGTCATCTGGCATCATGCTGCCTTTCTGTTACAAAGCGGTGCAAATGAGGATTCACAGTTCAGAGAACTTATCCAGGGCTCCCAGCCCTACTCAGTCCTTCATTTCCATCCTTAGCTCCCTATGGAAGCTTCTCTCCCTTGAGCTGCTTTGGAGAAAGTCTGAGGGAAGCATGAAATTGCCTTCTAGCCAGGACATTTTGGTTCCATTCAAATGCCTTTCGCTCAGTATGTCCTCTCAAGGCGCCACAGCCCTCCCTTCCCATCTCAGCACTCCCTGTCTCCTCAGCACTGCCTTCCAAGTACACAGGTACCCCTGCTGTTTTTCTTCCACACAGTGTATCTTTGCTGTGGTTTGTATCCCGACACCTCTCCTAAAATAACAGTCTGAGCAACAGATCCACTAACTGGGTGGCTGATTGCCTAGCTGGTCATGGCTGATTGACAGACAAATGGACTTTATGGCTATCTGAATGACACTGTCCTACTGGCTAATAGAGAAAGACAGTTTGCTGGGCAGGCTGACTGACATGCAGATGCTCTGACAGGCTGACTGGCTCTGCAAAGACTCAAGAGGAGCTAGGAACACCAGCAGACTGAGCTGAAGGGAAACACATACAGGAGTGCCTTGGCAAGGCTACTGTCAAGACACCTCCAATAGCCTGTCACCGAAGAGAACTAGACGGACGTGATCAGGCTGGGAGCAATGAGGGCCTAATGGAAACCAGATGTGCTGCTGGTTTCTCTCAGGAAGAGTACCTATGTGGAAACCTGACTTGGCTCTGGCACCAAGAGATTCCTGGTAGGCACCTTTCAAAAAAACAGGCAGTAACCTAGAAGAGCAGGAACATGGCACATTCTGCCCTAGCATGCTAAGTCTCATTGACCTGCAGGAAGACCAGCCTCTCTCTCTCTCTCTCTCTCTCTCTCTCTCTCTCTCTCTCTCTCTCTCTCTCTCTGCCTCATGCAGCTAATATTAAGAAAAATAATAGATAGACCTCACCTGACTCTTTAGGAAAAGATGAGCCCACAGTAAGCGCATAGGATCTTGAGTTGGTTCCTACTAAGTTCTTTGCAATCGAAAGATATTTCATCTCTCAGACAAATCCTCAGGATTCTGATGAAAAGGACAAGTGTGCTTTCTCAAGTTTTTCAGGGTCGATAATTTTATCTCCTTGTGTCTGTCACTACACTATGGAAAGGAAGCATATAGATATTAGAAGAAAGAAAGGCCTTCTCCCATTCTTCCTTGGATAGTTCTTTCCAACATTCCGGGTGTACACAGGGAAGGAGGCTAGGTCTCATAGGAGAAGGCCTGTGGTATCTTTCGAAGAGGAAAAGATGAAGACAGCAAGCGAGATCTCTGGAATCAAGAGGAAGGAAATCACACTTCCAGTATACTGGGTCCCTGGTCACTCACACATAATTCTAGCCATAACAAACACATTTGAAGCTCACAGGCCTACGCAAAACAATGTGATTTATAAGGAAAGACATAAAATTAATGAGAGTTCTTGACAAGCAAATTGTTTTCAGGGCCATGGAGCCAAAGGGAGACCAAGCTACCCTATTGGCCATCTGGTACCTCACCACATGCCTGTCCCTACTATTTCTGGTCTTTCCCATTTTTCTTCTCCTGGCAAAGTCAGGCTGTTACTCACAAACTAGAGAAAAAGAGGGATAATGAGGGAAGGTAAAACTATTAGAAGGAATTTTTCCAGAGTGTTCCAAAGGAAAAGAAAAGAACATTGGTAGCAAGAAAGGGTGGTGTGCTAGCAGGACAGCAAGGGAACACAGGCATGGACATTTTTGTAGTGGGTGGCGATGGAAAGGACCTACCTGGTTGCTATGAGGTATGTGCTTGTCCTAGTCCTACTGTGAGCCGGTGATGTGATGCTGTAAGGTTAATGAGACATATGAGTCAACATTAGAAAGGACCTTCTGGAAGTTTGTGTTGCCCGAATAGGAAATAGTGAACTCTACAGGTGTGTTAATAGAGCTTGGTCTTAACCCATCCTTTGGGATACTGGTGGAAGAGCTCAGGTATGAAAACAATGAAGCGAGAGACAATTCCTTCCCACATGGGAACTGTGGCTCGATGAGCTTGGAAAACCACTTGCATGGTCTAGATTTTGAATGGCTCAGCTGGAATGAAGCTATATTAGTTACTTTTACTAATGGGGGAAAACCATTTTGGTTCATCATTTCAGAGGGTTTCAGTGTATCATGGCAAGGCAAATACAGTGGAGCAGCTCACTTTGGATGGCAGGAGTATGAGGTGTAGACTGTTTCCATACCAGTGGGCCATGATGCAGAGAGCAAGACAGGCCTCCTCTAGTGGCTTACTCTCACCAGCCATCTCCTATCACCAATGTTTCCACAGTTTCTCAAAATACCACCACCAGGCAGGGGGCAAGCATACAAAACATGTCTGTGACAGATACTTCAGATTCAAGCCACAGAAGGAGAAATAATGTGAAGCCCTACCCACCTCCTTCCCAACTATACGGACAAGCTTAGAAGGGATGCTATGTGCACAGATCCCATAAAAAGGCAAGAGCCGGAAGGATGCTACCAGGCACCATCACTTCCCCATGCCAGTGGCTCGGCTGGTGCTGTGCAGCTAGGGGAAAAAGCATCTTCTGGTGGAACTCTTTTGAAGTGACTAACTTCCATAGCTTGTCAGGCCCAGCTAGAGTCCTCCTCACCTCCTTATATTTAGTGACCACCTTCCTTGACCTTACCAATCTGACTGATTTTTCCATCCTCTGAGCTGCTGTAATCATAGAACTCACGGTTCAACTACCCAATAGTTCTCTAATGTCATTTTGAACGATCCTGAAATGTTCTCATGGTTGTTTACCCTTTCCTATTCCAGACTGTATTTTATTTATCACATACTTTGTTAAAAAAAAATCATTCGGGGTGGCGGTGGGGGGGAGGTCAGCCTAGATATTAAGCATCAGACTAGATAATAGATTGAGTTCTGTCACTCAAGGTGGCTGATCACACAAACTAGAAACAGTTCTACCCTCTTCCCTCATGTTGGAAGAATAAGCACACAGAACCAGTCAGACATTTGAGATCTAATCCTTGAACAAGGGAGATGAAGTCCAGCCAAGATCCTACTTTAGCAACAGACTGCTACATACTGTCACTAACATTACCACCTCTGGACACTTGCCTCTGTGCCAGCAGACTCTTGGCTCTGCTCTGGCAATCACACATCATCTCCTGCCATGGGCTTGGAACATCCTATTGGCTGTGCATAGATCACAACACTGTAGCTATGGCTGTGAAGGAGCTGGAAGAGGAACTATGGTCCTCCTTTCGGTTCTGTGTGGCTTCCTACCTGTTTTGAGGATGCTCTCAAACATGCAGGGTGCTCACATATTGGCCACTTACCACTGACCCATTGTTTCAACAGTTCTGAGCTGGATTTGATTTAGGGGTTGAAAAAGAGTTTTCAGAGTCCTCCCATGTGCCCAGCCTCCACCATGACATATCACATTGCTGCATCATTAAAGAGAAACTTCCTTCTCTGCCCAGGGATAACAGAAAAGGTGCCCCAAGGCTAAGCCCTCGCCCATCAAAAGTTCAAATTCTTTTGAAAGGAGAGAGTCTAAACTGAGAGTGCCACTGAAGAGGTTCCCTGATTTTTAAAAAAGTACCCCCACTTTTTAAAGACTAATTGAGGCCAGTCCTAAAGGCATACAGAGGCCGAGCACCTACTTTAACTATGGCCAAGGGGAGCCGGTCTACATCTGCAATTTGGAGTAGAACTTGGCAGTTTTACTCATGTGGTATTGATTTTTCAGGCATGAACAATGCCAGAGTGAGGGGCTCATGGAAGCATGTGTAAAGGCTTCAGAAGGTCACTGAGGCCAGGCAGTGCATGGCAGACTGTGGGTAAGGGCGGGGGGAATGTTGTCTCTGCATGAAACTGATGATGAAGCCCAAGGGACAAAGGAAGGGTCAGGAATTTGGAGTTGTCAGGCCCATGAGATTGCTGTAAGAATGGAGTGGAGCCAGAGCGAGCATTCAAGGAGGAACTGTGTGTGTTGCAGGTGGCAGAGCTGGAGGGATGGAGTTTTTCCAGTTCTCTGGAGCCCAGACGATACTATCATAAGCCCCAAATGCCACACCCAGGACTGAAGGATTTAGCATTTTCTCAACTGGGTTTTGGCCTTGCTTTGGTCCATTTTTTCTTTGTTCTCATTCCTTTAGTACTGAATGAGAATGTTTACTCTGTGCCATTACATGCTGGAAGAATAACTTGGTTTTTTTTTTATGTTATAGGGGTCCATAAATAAGACAGTGCCTGCCTCACAAGAGACTATATTTCTGTGTTTGAACAGTGCTGAGAGTGAATACATTTAGCATTATGAGTCTATGGAGACAAAAGGTGGAAAGACATGGTTTTAAAATGATGTGTTTGGATGTTGGATGGACAAAGGATGGGCTTGTGAGTATTACTATTAACTGGCAAATTGGTGGGACCTGGAATCACTTAGGAGACAAAGTTGTGAGGTAGTTTCTAGATTGCTCATTAAGATGAGAAGACCCACCCTAACTGTGTGTAGTGCTATTCCAGGAGGACTGGGGGCCTGGACTGAACTAAAAAGAGAAAGCAAGATAAGCATCAGAATTCACTGCTGTCTGCTTCCTCACTAGTGAGACAATGGCCAGCTGCCTCAGGCTCCCGTTTCCATGACTTCCTCACCATGATGGATGGTTTGCTCATACCATGGGCCCAAATACACACATCCTTCCTTAACTTGTTTCTGTCAGGGATTTTGTCACAGCAACAAGAAAAAGTAACTCAGAATGGAACTTGGGGCTTCATTCTTGTTAGGCAAGACCTCTACCATTGAGCTGCAACCCAGAACCCTTTAATTAGTGTAGCTGCCATCCATTCTATATACCTTAAAATAGCCACTTCTGCACCAACAAACAGGACTTGCATTTGGGTCTGAAACCTAGACTCATCTGCCCCAGCCTGCCTCGCATTACCCATAAGAGTCTCAACTTTGGTTGCACAATGCCAAAAATAATTGTGGTTGGGCTGTGGCACACAGAGCCAATTGCCCCTCAAAGATTCACACTTCCCTTCCATAGTAAGGACTTTTCTTTTTTCTTTGTTTTCTTTTTTTGCTAAGAAGCAATTGCTCAGCTATGGATCACATTCCCTGGTGTTCTTATAAAAATAAGTCACTTATCTATTTGGTTCTGTGGCAACAAGAAATGAGCAGAATTGATGGATGATGTCACCTACAGGCTGAGCTAGCTAGGTATTTGGTATGCCTTCCTGACAGTCTCTTTCTGTTTCCTTGCAACCTTAAGATCTTTACTTAAGGTGGTAGCATTACCAGGTGGGTGAAACTGGTTCTCTGAATGTCAAGAGGGAGCCTTTAAGGCTTCCATAACCTTGCAGACCACATTAAATTTAGTAGTTAGCGGTTATCTTTTATTATGTTAAGTTGTCAAGATTTTGGAACTGGTACTGAAGGATCGAATGTACAGTGGATGGACCAAATGGCTTGACAAATAAATACCAAGTCATAAGTGCATTCCCGTCTTATCTCCTGTATCCCTGTGGTAAGGAGCTCCAGTCAGCACCTTTTTGACCCATGTCTGAGTCTTTGCAAGTTTATTAGGCTCCTCTCTTTATTGCCTTATTGCATTAATTAGGTCTTCACTCTCATTCAAATAGCAGAGCTTTGAATGTCTGCCAGGAAGCCAGAAGTTGACATATGCTTCCGTAGTAGTTTCTACACTCCAAATGACTTTTAGTACTTTCCAGCTATTTGCATGGAAATGTTTCAAGACCCAGTGGATGCCTGAAACTTTTGATAACACCAAACTTTATTTACATCATGGTTTACACACACACACACACACACACACACACACACACACACACACACATACACAGACACACACACAGACACACACACACACAGACACACACACACAGACACACACAGTCTTAGTCATTGTTTTCAGTGTTGTGAAAAGACATCATGACCAAAGTAACTCTTATAAAACAAAGCATTTAAACTGTAAGCATGCTTCAGAGAGGGAGTCCGTGATCATCATGACAGGGAGCATAGCAGCAGACAGACAGGCATGGGATTGGAGCAATAGATGAGAGTTTACATCCTGATCTGCAGTCAGGAGGCAGGGGAGCAGGAGAGAGAACTGAAATTGCTTGGGCTTTTAAAATCGCAAAGCCTCACCCCAGTAACACAACTTCAACGAAGGCATGTTTCTTTCTTTCTTTCTCTTTTTTTCTTTTTGTTTGTTTGTTTGTTTGTTTTTTCGAGACAGGGTTTCTCTGTGTAGCCCTGACTGTCCCGGGACTCACTTTGTAGACCAGGCTGACCTTGAACTCAGAAATCTGCCTGCCTCTGCCTCCCAAGTGCTGGGATTAAAGGTGTGTGCCACCACACATATTTCTTAATCCCTAACAAACACTGCCACCAACTGGAGATCAAGCTTTCTGACATGAGTCTGTGGGAGCTATTCTCATTCAATCTGCCGCAACCACAACCACAACACACACACACACACACACACACACACACACACACACACACACACACACACACTACATTGATGGTAAAATTATTTATGGATAAGGCATATGAGATTAACCACATTAACTAATAGTACAGCAGAATAAATATAACGACATACACTATTGCTACTCTTCTGCTTGGGAGACATTTTTATATACAATGAGAATTTCTTTAGTCCAAGCACTGCAACACTTAACAGCCACTCTGATAAGCAAGAGCTACAGCCACCTAACAAGTGGGTAGAGTATACTGTGTGGACGTGTATTGGACAAAAGGATTAATTATATTCCAGTTGGGAAGGAGTGGGCTAATCTGAGATTGAATCATAACCAGAATGACATGCTTATTTTTAGAAATTTTCATTAAATATATTCAGGCCATGGTTGGTGGCAGGCAACTGAAACTGTGCAAAGTAAACCATGGGTAAGGGGTGGGGGGAATACTATACACTAAAACCCAGCTAGCAACCATGGCTTAAGCATTTTGTATCTTTGACCAATGTGTTACGCCAAGAATGTCACTTTGCAAAATCTCTAACGTGCCACTTCATTATGGTTCTAAGGAATTTCTTTCTGAAAACAAAACAAAACAAAACAAAACAAAACAAAACAAAACAAAACAAAACAAAACATTAGTATGTTTGAGCGATTCCTGGAGCTCCTTTCCGGGGAGGTCACTTACTGTGAACTGTCCCTTACATTATACCCACTCCCAAACAGCCTTGCAAAACAGCAGACTTTGTTTTGGTGCCTATTCGAATCATCTAATATAGGTGTGTCTTGTTCTGTCACCTGCCTCAAGTCTCTATGTCCCATAGACTTCAATGCCTGGGTCTTCCATTTCAATTCCTACTATCACATCTCCCAGGGACCACTGAAGGCCTCATCGCTCCAGAAATAAACCCATCACCTCTAAGAACTAACTTTCTCCATCTGATTTCCTGATAAACATTTTGGACTTGAACCAACCTTAAAACAAAGCCCACTCATTTCTAAGCATGACCATCTTCCAAAGGCTTTGGCACCAAACCCCCATTTTTGCTGCTGAGAGTCACCATTACTGCTTCAGATACATCCCCCTTGTCTTCCCCTTCAGGTTATTCTTCTGCTGATTCTAGAGACTCAGAGGCCCACCTGTATTCACTAAGGATGCTGTGCTTTGTTTTTTGGAACAGCTACACTGTGATAGTTAGACATTGGTTCCAGACTGACCTTATTTCCTGACCCTTCTTTCCCCTTCAATGTAGCCCTTTAAAATCAGAAGAGTTATGGGGTATAGTCCTTTACCTTACTGGGGGCTAGCTTCCTATCACCCAATTACTTATATACACAGAGCCTGGAACAATGTGAAGAAAGGGGCTTGAATTTCTACCTCAGGTCACCTGTAACATTCTGGAAAGTCATTTCTGTATCTTTTACCTCTCCTCTTTCCAAATTAATAGTCCAGTAGGCCTTTATTTTCTCTTTTCAAAGCAGTCCACAAAGCTGCTCTCTCCTGGTGTCTCCACAGTCTCTCCTCTGAGCCTCCCTCCCTCCCTCCCTTCCCCTCCCCTCCCTTTTCCTCCCCTCCCCTCCCCTCCCCTCCCACCTCCCACCTCCTCTCCTCTCCTCTCCTCTCCTCTCCTCTCCTCTCCTCTCCTCTCCTCTCCTCTCCTCTCCTCTCCTCTCCTCTCCTCTCCTCTTCTGATTTCTCTTTTCTACCAAGCCTCTTTACCCGCTTTGATGTCTCTACAAGATTCCTTTTATTTTTTCTTTATTTTAAGGTTTGAGGTGTGAATTCTACTATTCAATTTCATTTGCTGGCCCTGAATGGAGCAAGTAAAAGCTTTAGACTCTCGAAGGTGGAGAGGGAGATGAAGAAAAATGTCCTTGCTGGTCAAGCACTTTACAAGACAATCAGACCCTTCACATGGAACAGAGTGACTTCCTCTTAACAGGTTCCTTCCATATAATGCCACAAAAAGGATCTCCTATTGATTGGTTTCTCTTTTTAATATATCAACAAAATGTTCCCTTCTATTATCCAAGTCCCATATTTTCCAGCCCCGCAAAAGAGTTCAGGGAACAAGTAAGCTGTCAGGCACATTAGGCACCTCTGTGTAAGGTGTATTAATCTGGACTTTTTTCTCACCTTCTCCAAACTTTATTTCATTGCCATCATCCATTTGATTCATCCATTTTGTCATCCATTTATCAAAAGCCACTGTGCCAGACCGGAAACAAGATGTCCCACACTCTATACTTGCTTCCTGACTGTGGCACAGGCACACAATGGAGTCAGTCCAAGTGTAATATTCTGCAGCCAGTGAGATTGTAACATGGAGGCAGGAGGAGTGAGGGAAGACAGCATGGGATCATCTAGTGCCTAGGAGAGGGGACTTCAGGGTCAAGGGGGATAGAGGCCTGGAGGATGAGAGCATCATGCTGTAGGTGAACAACTCTGTAATTCCGTGTTGCTGGAACAGAAACTACAAGGCAGAGTGTGGCAAAGGATGAGGTGGAGAAGCATGTTCAAGGAGCAACCTCAAGACTAAACTAAGGAAGCTGGACTCACACCTGTACCATTTAGTACAGGATAATGATTAATACTTGACAAATGGATGGATATATTATGTCACTGGTAAGATAAAGTGATGACCAATCAGAATAGAGGCTGCTAAGAGGCCTCAAGAAAGTTCAGACCTCCCAGGCCAGATGATGCAGTGGTGAAGGCCAAGAGCAGGTAGGTGATAGCAGAGATTACCTTTCCTGGGACTTCAGTGGGAAAGAGAATGGAAATTACACTTGGATCAACTTAATGAGAAGGAGGGAATTGGCTATTTCTCATAGGGGTAAAACAGCCCCTAAAGACATTTATACTGTGTTTGGCGTTCTCAGACACTTCCCTGTGAGTATTGGGAAGCACCATGATGAAAGGCAGAATTGTAATAAGTTTGCCTTGAGGGGCTAGCTTGAAGGGAGCTAACATTGTAGGACGGCTCCAATCCCTCCTCAACTTGCTCATCTTCTTGGTAGATCACTTAATTAAATAATCTTAATGCCTTCCAGCGGCCTACTGTGGCTTCAGGGATGGGGAAACCTAAACTACTTGTGCTGGTGTGTTTGTGGTTAGCTGATAGACTGGGCTAGAGGACTGGCTTCACAATGGAGGCAGGTGGCTTGGGTCAGTCATAGGGGCTGAAGATTATCATGGCGGGGTGCATGTGTTGTGGAATGGGCTGCTTGGAGGTACTAAACTATGAGAGGTGGTAGGTCAGGCCCTCCCACAGGTGGAGTACCTGTGCTCCTTCCGATGTCTAGCTGGCTTTTATCTGGGGCTTGAGTCATACAAAGTAGCAATGATTGCTGTTCCAGAGGACCTAAGTTTGATTCCCACTACCCACATGATAGCTTACAACCATTTATAGCTACAGTTCCATGGAGGATCTGATATCCAGAAACATATCCATGCAATATACCCGTACACACAAAATTTCTTTTTAAAATTACATAAAAAAGAAACAGTAGCTATTGTTATAAAGGGGACTCCTGCAGAACGGAAGGGAAAATTGTACAGCTTATTGCAAATGTGGATTAATGAGGAAACGGGATCAGAGTTCTTGGTATGGTACCTGTTTCCATGGTGACTTGGGAATTGGGGGTATCTGCGGTGGTGCCTGTGGTTTCCAGGCACAGACTTCTGTCTTTTCCTTGGCCTCTGATAGAAGTGTGTAATTGGATGTTCTTACAAGCTAGAGTAAGAGTAGCGCAGGTGTCCACACAGCAGGTGTGGCTACAGTGTTGGGTTCCTCAGGTTTGTGCTAATGCTGGAATGATGCCCAAGATCTTTCAGCCTTTGTTCCTTAGAAGACTGTGGTGAATGGTCCAAGAACTCTGACAGTGTCCATACAGCCTGCTCCCTGGACTGTTTCCAGCCCCAAGGGAGCCTTGTAGTTTCTGAGACAGGGATTTGTGAGGGAGCTCCGAATTCCCAGGCCAACAAGTTCATCAGCTTTGGCTTCCCCTTGAAGTTGGCATGCAATGGCAGGATCCCTGGGGAATACTGGCCTGCCTCTGGGAAGCTGGCAACTGTTCCGGGATGTAGTTTGCTGCTCAACGCTACCAATGTCCAAAGCCCTTGCAAAGTGGTCTTTTCAGTCTGAACCTTGTCTCTGAGGAACAATTATGACAGCATTCCTATTGACGGCAGTGTGTTTCCCAAAGTCTCCTGGGGGCACCAAAGCAGTCTCATGTACTGTCAGCTTTGGATTCAGCAGTGTGAGCTCGAGTCCCGACTCTACCAATACCATGTCTTTATTGAGATTAGAACTCATACATCAAACACCTTACCTGTTGTAAGCACACAATCCAACAGTTTAAACACCGTCCACTACCACAGTCACTTTCAGAACATGCTCATCACCATAAAAGGAAACGTACTCATTAGCACCCACTCTCCATCCCCACTTCCAAGCTGTTAAAGAAAACCAGAGCCAGACAGCAAAGTGACAAAGGCAGATTTTAATCAGAAACTACTGCAGTTGGGATAAGAGATCTCACAGTTGAACCTGGCTTAATTCCTAATGCAACATGGACAAGCATGGTGTATAGCCCGCAGCAGGCTTGGCTGCATGGGGTCTGTGGGTGGAAAATTACTCTGAGGAGATGCCAATGGCAGGGTCATTGTGGACAAGCCTTTTTAAATGTTCAGCAAATGATTATGCTTGCTAGTATTTTGTTCAAGGTTTTTGCAACCACAATCCTAAGAGACATTGGTCTGCAGTCTCCTTTGCTTGGGATATCTTTCCCTAGATTTGCTGTGAGTGCAATCCTGTCCTCCAAGAAGAGGTGGGCAGTCTCCCCTGCACTTTTAGAAGCTTGCAAAGTTTGGCTATTTCTTTTTTTAAACATTTGGCAGAATCCACCAATAAAGCCATCTAGGACAAAAAATTTCTTTGTTTCTTTTTTTCAATCTCAATATCAGTTTAGTGCCTAATGGTCCCAGGAGTTATGTAAGAAACCTTATGATCCACTTGAATTTAGAATTTTCCTTTCCATTTAAGTGTTTTTTCATAAAATATATTTTGATCATGGAGTTCATTTTGCATTGTGCAACGACTCCTGGGCGTGAGACCTGTGCTACACTGTGGTTGATATATACAGGGACGCTACATTGGGGAAAAACTGATTTTCTCTTTCCCAGTAAGTAAACATTGCAAGTTGCTTCTTGGTTAGGGCTGGGACTTTGAGTCCACTTTCTCTACTCAGTGTTGAGACTTTTTAAAAATCTGGTTTGAAGCTGTGCAGGTTTTGTGTGTGCACTGTCACAGTCTCAGTTAGTTCATATGTTAGTCCTGCCTCTGGGAAGGACTGTTGAGTCTGGTAAATGCTATTTCCTTAGAGTCATCCACCATCTCTGGCTCTTTTCCTTCTATTCTTCCTCATACAATCCTATACCTTGAGGAGCGGGGTTAATGAAGACATGTAACTTAGGAGTGAGTACTGGAAAGTCACTAACTCTCTGTTCAGTATCCAGTTGTGGGCATCTGTGTTTATTCCCATCTTCTTCAAGAAGGAAAGGTTGAATGAGGCGCTGATCTCTGAGTATAACAATATGTCATTTTACTTCTATATTCCTTTAGCAGAATAATAGAGTTAGATTTTCCCCTTGACCCATGACATATTTGATTTCAGGTTTGCGGATACTTTAACACTATCAAAAATGGAGTCTATGGGTGTTTTGTTTCCAATTCTAAGAAGGGGCAAAGTGTCCACCCATGGAAGGAGTTACAGAGACAAAGTCTGGAGCTGAGACGAAAGGATGGACCATCTAGAGACTGCCATAACTGGGGATCCATCCCATAATCAGCCTCCAAACGCGGACACCATTGCATACACTAGCAAGATTTTGCTGAAAGGACCCAGATATAGTTGTCTCTTGTGAGGCTATGCAGGGGCCTAGCAAACACAGGATGCTCACAGTCAGCTATTGGATGGAGCACAGGGCCCCCAATGGAGGAGCTAGAGAAAGTACCCAAGGAGCTGGGAGGATCTGTAACCCTATAGGTGGAACAACAATATGAACTAACCAGTACCCCGGAGCTCATGACTCTAGCTGCATATGTATCAAAAGATGGCCTAGTCGGCCATCAGTGGAAAGAGAGGCCCATTGGTCGTGCAAACTTTATATGCCTTAGTACAGGGCAACGCCAGGGCCAAGAAGTGGGAGTGGGTGGGTAGGGGAGTGGGGGCGGGGGTATGGGGGACTTTTGGGATAGCATTGGAAATGTAAATGAGGAAAATACCTATTAAAATATTTTTTGAAAAAATGGAGTCTATCTCATAGACAGATTGTAGGCCTTAAAATACAATTAAACAATAGTTGGTTACTCCCCTAAGATTTGTGCCAATACTGAATCAGTATTTCTTGCCTGAAGGTTGCTGTTGTAGGTCACAGGCTTTGTAACTGGGTGATACTGATGCTTAGCTTTTTCTGTCTGTAAAGTAACTTTTATTTGCTAGATGGAATTGTGGGGGAGGCTTATTGCTGAATAAGCTCATGCTTTCTAGCTCTTTTCGAAGTCTAGCTGGCTGGTTCAACTTAGCTCTTCTGGTTCAATCTCCTCTTCAAGCAAACTGATTCAGTCTGGCTTCTCTCAGCTTCTGACTGAATTGCTCGGTTTGGAAAGATTGCCTCTGAACTCCTCTGAGCTGAACTGCTCCCAAATGAACTGAGCACAACTGAGTTCAACTCACCCTCTTTCTTCCTCACTGATCTTTAATTACTTTCTTTCCTGTGCTGTGGGTTAATTTTGTATCCTTTTACTTGACAGAGTGTTTCTTGGCTGTAGGAGTTTCCTGGTAGAGTCTTTACTGTATAAAGTCATATTACCTGCAAAAAAGATGCTTTGACTTCTTCCCTTCCTATTGTACCCCCCTTGATCTCCTTCAGTTGTCTTATTTCTCTCGAGAAAACTTAAAGTACTATATTGAATATGCATGGGGATAGTGAACCACCTTGTCTTGTTCCTGATGTTAGTGGAAATGCTTTGAGTTTCCAGTTAGGTGTATGTTGGCTCTAGACTTGCTGTAATTGCTTTCATTGTGTTGAAGCGTGTTCCTTGTGTCTCTAGTCTCTCCAAGACTTTTCTCATGACAGATGCTGGATTTTGTCAAAGCCTTTTTTGAGTCTAATGGGATGATCATGTGGTTTTTGTCATTCAGTCTGTTTATGTGGTGGATTACATTTATTGGTTTACATATGTTAAAACACCCCTGCATCTGTGAGATGAACTGATAGTGGTGGATAATCTTTTTGATGTGTTCTTGGATTCAGTTTGCAAATATTTCATTGAGAATTTTTGCATCAATTTTCATTTGTTTTGGCATCAGGGTTATAGCAGCTTTATAAAAAGAGTTAGAAAATACTCCTTCAGTTTTTGTTTTGTGGAATAATTTAAGGAGCATTGCTGTTACTTCTTCTTTAAAGAAGAATCTGGTAGAATTCTGCACTTAGTCCATCTGGTTCTGAGCTTTTGTGGGGTGGGGTAGGAGATTTTTAATTGCTGCTTCTATTTCCCAAGTGGTTATGGATCTGTTTAAACTGTTGATTTTACCTTGATTTAACAATGGTAGTTCATATATGTCAAGAAATTCATTCATTTCTTTTATATTTTCCAGTTTGGTGGAGTACAGATTTTTAAAAGTATGTCATTACGATTTTCAGGATTTCCTTGGTGTCTTGGATTCAGTTTGCAAGTATTTCATTGAGAATTCTTGCATCATTTTTGCTCGTTTGAGCATCAGGGTTATAGCAGCTTTATATAAAATGTTGTGATGTCCCCATTTTCATCTCTAATTTTATTAATTTATTTCTCTTTGTGCCTTTTGGTTAATTTGGCTAAGAGTGTCAATCTTAACTGATTTTCTCAAAGAGTTAACTATTCATTGATTCCTTGTGTGTGTTTTTTTCTATTTCACTGATTTCTATTCTGAGTGTGATTATATCTTCCTATTTACTCCTTTTAGGTAGTATTTATTATTGTTTTTCTTGAGTTTTAAGTGTGTTGCTAATGTACTAATATGAGATCTCTCTAATTATTTTTATATAGGCACGAATTACTATGAACTTGCCTTTTAGAACTGCTTTTGTTTTCTCCATAGGCTTAGGTATATTTTTACTAAATTCTAATAAATTTTAATGTCTTTATTGATTTTTGTCTCCACCAAATTTTTGCTCAGTAGTGAGTTCATCAGCTTCCTAAGTTTGTATACTTTCTGCTGCTTCTCTTGTTGATATCCAGCTTTCCTTCATGGTGGTCAGATAGGATGTATATATTATTTAAATTTTGTTGAATCTGTTGAGAGCTGCTTTGTGTCTTCATATATGGTAAGGTTTGGAGAAAAGTCCATGAACTATTAAGAAGAATATATATTCTGTAGTGTTTGGGTAGAATGTTCAATAGATGACTTTAACCTCTATTTGATTTTTTTTACATTATTTAACTGCTACATTTCTCTGTTTAGTTTTGTAAGTGGGGGAGATGACCTGTTTATTGGCAAGAATGGAATATGAGTCAACAATTATCACCATGTATACTGGCTAGTTTTTATGTCAACTTGACACAAGCTAGAGTCATATGAGAGGACCTCAACTGAGTAAATGCTTTCATAAGATCCAGCTTTAGACTGGCAAGCTTGTATGACATTTTTCTAATTAGTGATTGATTGGTGTGTGTGTGTGTGTGTGTGTGTGTGTGTGTGTGTGTGTGTGTGTGCACAGACAGTTGTGGATGGTGTCATCCTGGGCTGGTAGTCCTGGGCTCTATGAGAAAGCAGACTGAAGCAAGCCAGTAAGCTGCACTCCTCCATGACCTCTACAGCTCTTGCTTTCAGTTTCATGCCTGGTTTGAGTTCCTGCCCGGACTACCTTTGTTGATGCAGAGGCCATGGAAATGTAAGCAAAATAAACGCTTTCCTCCCCACATTGTTTTTAGTAATGATGTTTTATCACAGCAATAGAAACCCTAATTAAAACACACTGTGTTAAGATCAATATGTGATTTTAGCTGTAGTAGCCTTTGCTTTATGAACTTGGATATACTTGTGTTTGTTTACAAATACTAAGAATTATAATATCTACTTAAAAAAATCTATCCTTTGGTGAGTAAACAGTGTCCTTCCCTATATGTTCGTACTAGTTTTATTTCAAAGCCTATTTTGTCAGATATTTATTTATTTTCGTTTTTATTAGATATTTTCTATTTACATTTTAAATGTTATCCCCTTTCCTGGTTTCCCTCCAAAACCCCCTCCCCCTATCCCCCTCTCCTCCCCCTGATCACCAACCCATCCCCTCCTGCTTCCTGGCCCTGGCATTCCCCTACACTGGGGCATAGAGCCTTCACAGGACCAAGGGCCTCTCCTCCCATTGATGACTGACAAGACCATCCTCTGTTACATATGCAGCTAGAGCCATAAGTCCCACCATGTGTGTGTGTGTGTGTTTTTTTGGGGGGGGGGATTGGTGGTTTAGTCCCAGGGAGCTCTAGGGGTACTGGTCAGTTCATATTGTTGTTCCTCCTATGGGGCTGCAAACCGCTTTAGCTCCTTGGGTCCTTTCTCTACCTCCTTCACTGGGGGAACCCTGTGCTCAGTCTAATGGATGGCTGCCAGCATCCACTTCTGTATTTGTCAGGCACTGGCAGAGCCTCTCAGGAGACAGCTTTATAAGGCTCCAGTCAGCAAGCTCTTGTTGGCATCCACAATAGTGCTTGGTTTTGGTGGTTGTTTATGGGATGGATTCCCAGGTGGGGCAGTCACTGGATGGCCTTTCCTTCAGTCTCTGCTCCACACTTTGTCTCTGTAACTCTTTCCATGGGTATTTTGTTCCTCCTTCTAAGAAGGATCGAAGTATCCACACTTTGGTCTTCCTTCTTCTTGAGTTTCATGTGTTTTGCAAATTGTATTTTGGGTATTCTGAGCTTCTAGGTTAATATCCACTTATCAGTGAGTGCATATCACGTGTGTTCTTTTGTGATTGGGTTACCTCACTCAGGATGATGCCCTCCAGGTCCATCCATTTGCCTAGGAATTTCATAAATTCATTGTTTTTAATAGTGGAGTAGTACTCCATTGTGTAAATATACCACATTTTCTGTATCTATTCCTCTGTTGAAGGACATCTGTTTTTTTTTTCCAGCTTCTGGTTATTATAAATAGGGCTGCTATGAACATAGTGGAGCATGTGTTCTTATTACATGCTGGAGCATCTTCTGGGTATATGCCCAGGAGTGATATAGCTAGCTGGGTCCTCAGGTAGTACAATGTTCAGTTTTCTGAGGAACCGCCAAACTGATTTCCAGAGTGGTTGAACCAGCTTTCAATCCCACCAGCAATGGAGGAGTGTTCCTCTTTCTCCACATCCTCACCAGCATCTGCTGTCACCCGAGTTTTTGATCTTAGCCTTTCTGACAAGTGTGAGGTGGAATCTCAGGGTTGTTTTGATTTGCATTTTCCTGATGAATAAGGATGCTGAACTTTTCTTTAGGTGCTTCTCAGCCATTCACTATTCCTCAGTTGAGAATTCTTTGTTTAACTCTGTACCCCATTTTTAATAGGATTATTTGATTCTCTGGAGTCTAACATCTTGAGTTCATTGTATATACTGGATACTAGCCCTCTATTGGATGTAGCATTGGTAAAGATCTTTTCCCAATCTGTTGGTGGCCTTTTTGTCTTATTGACACTGTCCTTTGCCTTACAGAAGCTTTGCAATTTTATGAGGTCCCATTTGTCAATTCTTGATCTTACAGCACAAGCCATTGGTGTTCTGTTCAGTAAATTTCCCCCTGTGCCCATATGTTTGAGGCTCTTCTCCACTTTCTCCTCTATAAGTTTTAGTTTATCTGGTTTTATGTGGAGTTCCTTGATCCACTTGGACTTGAGCTTTGTACAAGGAGATAAGAATGAATCAATTTGCACTCTTCTACACTCTGACAGCCAGTTGGACCATCAAATCATTTGTTGAAAATGCTTTCTTTTTTCCACTGGATAGTTTTTGCTCCTTTGTCAAAGATCAAGTGCCCATAGGTGTGTGGGTTCATTTCTGGGTCTTCACTTCTATTCCATTGATCAACCTGTCTGTCGCTGTATGAGTACTATGATTTTTGGTTTTTTGTTTTGTTTTGTTTTTTTTTTTGTTTGTTTGTTTTTATCACAATTTCTCTGTAGTACAGCTTGAGGTCAGGGATGGTGATTCCCCCAGAAGTTCTTTTATTGTTGAGAATAGTTTTCACTATCTTAGGTTTTTTGTTATTCCAGATAAATTTGCAAATTGCCCTTTCTCACTCAGTGAAGAATTGAGTTGGAATTTTGATGGGGATTGCATTGAATCTCTAGATTGCTTTCGGCAGGATAGCCATTTTTCCTATATTAATCCTGCCAATCCATGAGCATGGGAGATCTTTACATCTTCTGAGATCTTCTTTGATTTCTTTCTTCAGAGACTTGAAGTTCATATCATACAGATCTTTCACTTGCTTAGAGTCACACTTGCCTGTTTGCTTCTTGGGTTCATTTCCTTGGAATACCTTTTTCCATCCTTTTACCTTAAGGTAATATATGTCCTTGATGTTGAAGTGTATTTCTTGGATGCAGTAGAAGGATGGACTACTGTTTTCTAATTCAGTCTCTTAGTCTGTGTCTTTTTAATTGAGAATTGTGAATATTAATATTTCTGTATTGTTAATGAGCATATTATTGAGACTATTATTACTTCTGTATTATTAATGGGCAGTGTTTATTGGTTTCTGTTCATTTGTTGTTGTGCTGTGGGTTTTTTTCCTCTTTTGATTTACTTTTCTAAGATTATTTATTCCTGGTATCCTCTTGGATGTAGTTAACCTCTACAGATTGAAGTTTTACTTCTGTAAGTTGGATTGGTGGGCAGAAATTGCTTAACTTTTTTTTTTATCTTGCAACTCTTCCCCGCACCCATTGATTGTGATAGTTTTGGTGGGTATAGTAATCTGGGCTGTCATATGTAGTTTCTCAGAGCTTGTCAAAAATCTGTTCAGGTTCACAATTGCTTTTAAAGTCTCCATTGAAAAGTCAGATAGTATTCTGTTGGGCCTGCCTTTTTTATTATTGTTAGATATTTTCTTTATATACATTTCAAATTTCAAATGCTATCCTGAAAGTTCCCTACACCCCCCCCCCGTCTGCTCCCCTACCCACCCACTCCCACTTCTTGGCCCTGGCATTCCCCTGTACTGGGGCAGATAAAGTTTGCAATACCAAGGGGCCTCTCTTCCCCTACATATGCAGCTAGAGACATGAGCTCTGGGGGTACTGGTTAGTTCATATTGTTGTTCTACCTATAGGGTTGCAGACCCCTTCAGCTCCTGGGTGCTTTCTCTAGCTCTTCCATTGGGGGCCCTGTGTTCCATCTTATAGATGACTATGAGCATCCACTTCTGTATTTGCCAGGCACTGGCATACCCTCATATGAGACAGCTATATCAGGGTCCCTTCATCAAAATCTTGCTGGCATATGCAATAGTGTCTGGGTTTGGTGGCTGATTATGGGATGGATTCCCAGGTGGGGTAGTCTCTGGATGGTCCATCCTGCCTTTATATGTGACTTGATCATTTCCCTTGTCATTTTTAATATCCCTTGTTTGTTCTGTACATTTAATGTTTTGGTTATTATGTGTCATTTGAGTTTCTCTTTTAGAACTGTCTATTTGACATTTTGTGTGCCTCTTGTACCTTGATAGACATCTTTCTATTCATCTCTTTGGAGAGATTTTATTTTATGATCTAACCAACCCCCACCCCCCTATTTTATGTGCCTTTGACCTGGGTTTTAACTCCTTCTTCTATATCTAATATTTGTAGGTTTTCTTCTTTATATCTCCTATATATCCTGGATGCTTTGTGCCTGGACTTTTTTTAGATTTAACAGTTTGAAGAAAAAAAAAGAACTAAGAAAAGCTGAGTTATTCATTTATTCTACCTCATTTTCATGACCTGGAATTCTTTTTTCCACATTTCTTAATCTTTTGGTGAGGCTTACCTCTGAGGTTTTTGATACCCTGAGTTTTTTATTTCCAATTTTATTTCAGTTCAAGCTTTCTTTAGTGAATCTGTTTCTTTGTTAAATTGAACTTTCATGTTGAAAGTGATTTTGTTTCATTCAACTATATATTCACAATCCTCATTAAGGCATTTTTCATATCCTCTTTAAAGCCCTTGAACATATTCAAAATCGCTATGTTGAATGTTTGTCTTGTGCTGCAGTGACATTGCTTTACTTAGGCTATATCACACTAGGGATGTTGGCTTCTACACGAGGTATATTGTTTTGGTTGTTCAATTTTTTGTTTTTTGTTTTTTTGTTTGTTTTCACTGGATCTAAGCACCTGGTGTTATGATGTTTAAAGTAGATATAAGGTATTATCTTTGTTGGGTAAGTTACTGTTGCTTATGATGGATCCTAGCTAAGTGTGGTAGCTGTGATATCACTGAATCCTAGTATAGCCACTGGGGATCCATAGTAGAGAGTCGTTCTACAGACTGGTGGGTGTCACAAAAAGAATAAAAATGGGCTAGAAGCTAATCAAAGACTTTTCTTTATGGCTATTATCTTTATTTTTAAATTAATATTTGAATGTTGAATCTGGAAAGATGGCTCCGCAGTTAAGAGCACTGGTTGCTCTTCAAGAGTTCCTGGGGTTGATTCTCAACACCAACATTGTGGTTGAGAGATTTCAGGGGATCCAATGCCCTCTTTTGGCCTCCATGGACACTGTATACATGTCAGAGACAGACAAACATGCAAGCAAAACACCAACACATGCAAAATAAATGATTCCTTTTAGTTGATCTGTTCAAATAGTTGTCTCCTCTGATCCATTTCAGAAGTGTGTATTTGACTTAATTCAGTGTACTGGCTGGTTTTCTGTGTCAACTTGACACAGCTGGAGTTATCACAGAGAAAGGAACTTCAGTTGAGGAAGTACCTCCATGAGATCCAGCTGTGTAGCATTTTCTCAGTTGGTGATCAAGGGGGGAGGATCCATTGTGGGTGGTGCCATCCCTGGGCTGGTATTCTTGTTTGTGTAAGAGAGCAGGCTGAGCAAGTCAGGGGAAGCAAGCCAGTAAGGAACATCCCTCCATGGCCTCTGCATCAGCTCCTGCTTCCTGACCTGCTTGAGTTCCAGTCCTGACTTCCTTTAGTGATGAACAGCAGTGTGGAAATGTAAGCAGAATAAATCCTTTCTTCCTCAACTTGCTTCTTTGTTATGATGTTTGTGCAGGAATAGAAACCTTGACTAAGACACTCAGTATGTACCCACAAACTAGAATAGTATAATTTATTCTTTTTTTAAGATTTATTTTTAATTCTCTGTATGTGTAGGATATGTGAACATGAGTAGAGGTGCCTCTGTATGCCAGAGGTTTTGGATCCCCCAGAGCTGCAGTTAGGCAGTTGTAGGCCACATAACATGGGTGCTGAGAACCAATCTCAGGTTGCTTGGAATGGCTGTATTCACACTTAACTGATGAGCCATCTTTCCAGCATTCTAGGATATATACATTGTAAAGAAAAGATATTTGAGATCTGGATAAATAGCTCAGTAAGAACTATTACTACTCGTACGGAGATTCTAAGTTAAGTTTGCAGAAGCCACATGGTACCTAACAGTCCCCTTTGACTCCCTGTCCCATCGCCTGGACATACCAGGGCAGAGAGACTCCCAAGGCTGTACTGAGTGCAGCCCATGCTTTAACTGTCATGAACTGAAGTCACTTTTCTGATTTTCACTGAGGGCGAGTAGCTCTGTTGTTCTGGGATTTGCAGGGGTCTGGGGCAAGTTTGCACTCAGAGCTCTGCTAGGCACTGCCCTACCTGGGCCCCAAGGCTTTCTGAGGCATTCTTTAAAACATAGGTCTAGGCAGCCTTGCCAATTTGGTGAGGTTTTGGGTACTGGAGATTGAAACTAGGGCCATCTCTTTCCTTTCTTTTTATTAATACAATATCTCACTAATTGCACAAGTGGGATTTGAATTCGCTGTGTAGCTCAAGTTGGCCTGAACATCGAAGTCTTCCTTCTTTAATTTCCTAGTTGCTGGGATACATACCTGTGTCACTGAATTCAACTTCCTGTGCAGGTCTTGTACTCTGTGCACCTGCAGAACTAGCATCACAAGGATGCCACCAAGGCTCACTGCTTGCATGCTTAGGAGCAGTGCTCTGAACTATTCTCAGGCTTGCTCGAGCCACAGTTGGATGATTTGCTGAAATGAAGCAAACCTGAGTTTGCTTGTGACCTGAGATGGCCTGGCCACAGAGTCCACAAGTACCCTGGTGCCTGTCTTTAAGGTATTCTGCCTCTGAGGCCCTGGCATAGCAGCAACCTAATGAGAGGAATAACCTTAAATAACTCCAAGATGCCCTCTGCCCTTGCAACCATTCTCTCATTGTCATAATGAATAGCACTGGCTAAATTGAAAGGAAACTGACTGATCTTAGGTATGGTGGAGGAGAGGCTTTATTATAGATATGTGAGAAAGCACAGTCAGAGGCAGGGTCATCTAGAAGAGTTTGGAGTGGACATAACCAGGCATTTGGAGAGATGGGTACTGGAAGGGGGAGAGAGATGAGAGGGAAATAAGGTGTGGCAGCCAGGAGGGCCAAAGGCACAAAGAGAGCAGATAACTAAAATGGTTGGGTTATATAGGGAAGGGCAGCCCAACCACTGGGCTGAAGAAGTTAGGGTAGGGACTGATGTATGCTAGCCAGGAAGGCCCTATAACAGGTAGGACTGACGGATGCAGAGAGAACCTGGCAGCCAGGTTCCTTGGATATATTAAATAGACACCTTACCATTTGTCCCAAGTTTGAAACCTACCATCTACAACAATCTCTTTCTTAAACAGTTGCTTGCCCAGCTACTCAGGTTTATTCTCTTAAACATACTTCTTTTATTCTTTATATGACCAAGCTAAAAGATTTGCAAAAAAAAAAGTCTTCTTCCTTTTTAAGAAATTAATTTGTAATGGATTATAAAGAATTGGGTTTCATTATGGAAATTTCAAACCAAACTTGGTTTTGTTCCATATTTGCATACCCACATGGTCGGTAACTAACTGTGCTCTTTCTTTCACGCCTGCCCTCTGTTTCATGGTTAATCTCACGAAAGTTTTCTCCATTTTTCCAGTCTCACCAAAGAAGCCTTTTGCTTTTCCTTCTTTGCTTTTCTTTTCACTCTTTCTGTCTCCTCAATCTCCATTCTAATCTGTATTATTTTCTTCCTTCTTCCTTTCGGCTTAGCTTGTTCCTTTAATTTTCTTCAGTCAATACTGCCAGTTTTCTTGCTATGCTATCCTGGGGAAGTCATTTCATCATTCAGAGCTGCAGCTCCTCATTCACAAAAGGCTAGGACCTCTCATCCTCACTGGGGGATGAGACTAGAGAATGGACTGAAGCACTTGATTCTCGGCCTGGCACAGGGACAGACATGAACAAATGCTAGCTTCTGCTGGTTTTTTTTCCAAAACAGCTTGCTTGCTTGCTTATTTATTTATTTATTTATTTATTTATTTATTTATTTATTTATACATACATACATATAGGTAGGCACATATGAGTAGAAGGCAGGAAAAAAACTAACTTTGTGCGGACTGTTCTCTCCTTCCATCTTTACAGGAGTTTTGGGGTGAAGCTCAGGCTCTTAGAATTGTATGGAGGGCACCATTACCCACGGACCATCTCCCTCTGATGAATCTGTTACTATTTTTTGTGCACTTTATCTATGTAATGGTGGAATTGTTTCAATGATGTATTGCAAATGTAAAATCAACTACAAGATTAAACAGATCTTTTACTTATGGTCAAGGAAAACATATCTGAAATCTAGAACATGATATGAATAGCTGACATCCGTGACCCATGGACTTGACTTGGATGGGTGCTTAGAATACTCTCACTCCTCCTTCCTTCCCTTTGAAACTCCTTGGTCCCATCTTCTATCCCCAGCTCCCCTGACCTTTACTACCATTGCAATCTCTTGAATGTTTCTAGCCAAGATCAGTGGAAATGCCTCGTCCTTCCCGTGAAGCACCTCTCTGTTCACATATCCATTCCTCCCCCTAAAAATCCAACATATTATTATGATTCATTTCTTCCTAACATGAAATGAGCATTTGATAGGAAGACTTGGATGTCTTTTAGTGGGAAAAGACTCCCTGCCTTTTCTCAGCAGGAGTAAGGATAGTAACAAATATCCCAAAGGAAACTCTTGATCTCTATGAAGAATATGGCCACATTCCCTTAGTGATTTTGGAGAGCCTCTAGGATATCAAAGTCTTTATACACCAGGCAGCATCTAGGAATGTGAAATAGATAACCTCTGAGCATATTTAGATAACAGTAGGTCAGTCACTGGAGTTCTCAGTAGCCTTTGGAAGACATGCCCTGGGACCTCTCTTCAGAGACCAAGAAGCTCAGTTCTCTGGCCACTTTTCTGTTTCATAGGCTTCAACACCAAGGGCTTTAAATAATGTTTCATGGAGCCTTGGTAATTTCTGGTGCCTTGAAAATTCTTGCTCCAAAGTCATCTCAACTTCCCATGCTGTGTTCCTACATTTTCCTTTCTTCCACAACCTTGAGAATCAACAGGAAATCTGGCAAGTCCTCAGATTTGGAAATCTAGGACTCAGAGCACTCACTGTCCTCATAATTTCCCTAGTGGTCCAATATGTTGCATTTTGTCAGTGGTCTTTAAAGTGAGGCCCCAAGCCAGAAACACCAGTGTTCACCTGAGGAATGGCTGGAAATGCAAATTCATTGTTTCTTCCAAGACTAACTTTCTCAGAAATTTCAGACAGGACTTAACTCATGCCCATGTGTGTTTCAAGAGCCATTACATTAAGGATCCAGTTCCCACTCCCCATCCTGTTTTATTTCATAAATTGGCAAGCATCCTGTATACTTCACTACCCAACAAAGAGTTGTCACCCAACAGTATAGTAGCTTCTGTCTTTGCAGAACATTCACATGCTGAAACAAACCTATTTATTCAAGTGTCAAAGTGTCATTTGTATCTAGGATGCTATGTTGCTATGTTACTGCACCTGTGAACTTTTCTGTAAACTGGACCCTTACCTGTACCTCTGGTCCCTTGCCACTGATTCCGAATATATATGTATATATATATATTAGTAGCCATACAGAGCTTATTTCCTGACATCCAGAAGGATGGAGGGAGACCGGGTCCATTCCCTCATAGTATCATGCATATGGAAATGGATGCCCACATATGCATTTATGTTTATGTTATAGACAAAGAGTCTTAACTGTGTTTATAAAAGTTCCTTACATTTTTAATTCAGAGATTCTTTGAATAATGATAAGAATACTTCACCTTTAGATTCCTGTCAAAATAAATGGTTTTGATGATAGGCAGGTCTCAAAGCCCAGGGAAAAATGCATTGATAATGGTTAATATTTCTTGCCAAATAGATTGGCTCTAGAGTCACCCATAATGCAGACTTATGGACATACTGTGAAGGGTTATTTAGGGTTATTTACTAAGGTGGGAATGTGCACTCAAAATATGGGCTGGCATCTTGGACTGAACAGAAAGAAGAAAACAAAAAAAAGCAGCAGCACTCCCATCTCTTTCCTTCCTGAAAGCAGATGCAATGTGATTGGTCACTGTCGTACTGTCTTCCCTATCACAATGGACGATACCTTCAAGTGGAGCCAAACCCAAAGAACGTTTTGTTTTGTTTTGTTTTGTTTTGTTTTGTTTTGTTTTGTTTTGTTTTGTTTTGAAACCAAAACATTTATGACCGATTGAAATCCTCAAGATGAACTGGATGCTGCAACAGCTGCCCTCTTGTGTTTAGGTGTTGTTCCATCACAGAATCCATGTCTGAATCTGTGGTAGACAATCTTTAGGTGCCTCATCCAACCAGTCCCAGCGGTGTTTTGTCTCTTAGCCTTGGCACTCCAGTTATACTTTTCCTTGAGCTTGGCAGGGTAGCCACATTTGCCACAGGCCAACTTCTGAAGGTGGTAGACCTTGGAGCAATAGTGACAGCACGGTGTATACCTCTTATTGTGATATTTTCCAAAGGATGACGGTCCTTTTGTCATCTTGGTTTTACCGGCAAGGCCAAAGAGACCAGAAGAGCTGGAGAGATGGCTCAGCAGTTAAGAGCACTGACTGCTCTTCCAGAGAACCTGGGTTCAATTCCCAGCAGCTACATGGTGGCTGACAACCATCTGTAATGGTATCTGATGCCCTCTTCTGGTGTGTCTGAAAAAACAGCGACACTGTACTCACATACATTAAATCAATCAATCAATCAATCAATCAATCAATCAATCAATCTTTAAAAAAAAGTAAAGTCCTTCCTTCCTTCCTTCCTTCCTTCCTTCCTTCCTTCCTTCCTTCCTTCCTTCCTTCCTTCCTTTTGTGTAACAGCCCTGGATGTCCTGGAACTCTCTTTGTAAACCAGGCTGGCTTCAAACTCACAGAAATCCGTCTTCCCATCCTTTCTGAATGCTGGGATTAAAGGCATGCACTACCTCTGCCTGGTAAAACCCCGTTCTTAACTAATTGGGAGAAAAGTAAAAGCTATCCTCAGGACAGCCATGCCATCGTGAATGTTCTCAGATTCCAAGCAAGGCTTACTGGGTGTAACAAACAGCCTGTTGTCCAGAAAATGACTTTCTTAGTCTAGGTGGGGAAAAAGAAATTCTATGGTTTAGGTAGGCTGATTTATTTTCAAGTAGGCAATGATCTTATGTTTGAGATATATTTCAAACCTTGCTGAACCCTCTTGGTTATTTTCGGCCAGAGATACTCGACATGTTCCCTTCCATTATCCAGTCTCACATAATGCCAGCCATAGTGCATATTTATAATTCCAGTGCTGTTCCACATACTTCTATAACCCATTCAAGCATATCATAGCACCTTATGTGACTGAAATGTATTTATTTATGTGAGGGGGAATCAGACTAGCTTTAGTTTAAAAAGTTCAGATGTTTTAAATGTTCAAGAGGGCTACAGAGTAGTGTAGGGGTTGTACTTTACACATCCACGCTGGCAGTTCTTTTGCCATCAAACCTCATTTCTGTCTCTTTACTAGATCCAATGCCATTGTACATTAAATGGGTTTCACAAGAAAGGGCTCCCCTATCTCAATACTTCTCAAATGAGAACGAATCCTATGAAGGCAGCCACTGAGCAGCATTTGATTCAGGACTGCTAAGGACATACACTAGAGGATGGATGCCCACATATATTTGCAAAAGTACAAAGTATGTCATAGTATTTCACTAAAAAAACCCTCAGGATTTCTAATAATCTGAGTTCTTTGCTTAACCTGTGTTTTAATTTTTTAGTTAAAATAGTGTATACCTTAATGGGATTCTATGTGATATTTTCATATATTCACATAGCATACATTGAAAAATAACCACCTTTTCTGCAAACCCAAGGCTAATTTCTAGTTATCACTACTGTACTTAGAGAGGGAGGGGAAGGGGGAGAGGGAGAGAGAGAGAGAGAGAGAGAGAGAGAGAGAGAGAGAGAGAGAGAGAAGGAGATGAGGAATGCAACACTTAAAACTTGCTTTCTGTGTCTGGCATAGTTCATCCAGTGTCTTCAAACTCCTTCCATTTTGCTGAAAATGACAGGATTTCATTCTTGTTTGTGGCTGAAAAATACTTCGTTGTGTATAGATACACAACCCGGTCTCTTTACCCCTTCAGCTGTTGATTGGTACCTAGGATGACGCCATGTGGTAGCTAGAGAGTATTATAGAACTTCAGTAACCATGGGTGTGCAGGTGTCTGGTGTGGTGATTTCGTTTCTTTTGGGTACATACACAGAAGTGGGATAACCAGTGTCATATGGTATATCTACTTTTAGATTTTTTTTTTTGAAAAGTCTCCATACAACAGTCATGGTGTGCCAATTTACATTCCCACCAATATTGTATAAGACTTCCTTTTAACTCACACCCACAGCAGCATTTGCTAATTTATTATGTTTTTAACAATAGCTATTCTAACAAGAGTGAGGTAGAACCATGTAGCTCTGATGCCTAATGAGATTGAACATTTTTTTCATGTATTTTGTTGGTCAAGGCATTTTTTCTTTTAATAAGATTCAGATCATTTGCTATTTTTAATGGGATTATTTGGGTTTGTCTGTGAGGTGGTTTTTTTTTTTTTGAGTTTCTTATGTACTCTGCATATTAACATTCTGTCAGATTAGTCACTGGCCACAATTTTCTTCCATTTTCAAGGCTGCCGATTCATTCTGCTGATTGTCTCCTTTGCTGTGCTCTATAGATAAACGTGATCTCATTTGTCATTTTTTGCTTTTGTTTCCTCCTCTTGGGGTTATATCCAGAAAAAAAAATACTGTCAATGTCTTGCAGAACTAGGCATATCGGGGTTTTGGGTTTTAATGTAGGTCTTTGGCTCATTTCGAGTTGATTTTATTTTTGAGACAGGGAAGCACTATGTAACTCCCAATGGTCTTCAACTCATGATCTTAGCCTCCTGAATACTAAGATTACAGGCAGGCACCACCATGCCCAGGCTGCTAATTTTTATACAGTCTGGGAAATATGCCTCATGTTTCAGTCTTCTACAGTAGTCTATTTTTAAACTTCTTTGTTTTCTAATAAATGTCTTTGATTATAACTTTATCTGTGAGTGCAACTTTGGCTGCTTCCTACTGGTTTTGATAATTAATGTTTTCATTAGCATTAACCTCTAAATAATTGACAATTTTTGTTTTATTTCCTCTTTACTATGTTAATTTAGAATATGTCTTAAATATCAAAAAATTTGGATATGGTTATTATCTGTTTCTCCAATTCTTTTTTGAAAATTAATCACTTATTTGATGATAATAGGAGGCAGATTCTTTGGTGGGGGGATTAACTTTTAAAAGCAGAGTCTCCTTGCCTGGAATTAATGCCCTTATTATAAAAGAGGCTCGAGTTGGTGGTCTAGCATGTTCCACCTTCTGAGAATGTTACCCATGAATAGTTCTCCTTGGTCCGTGACTTCTGCAGGGAGAGATTTGAGCTGAGAGACCCAGATAGTTTAAGGATATTTTTAGTTAGCAAAGCAGAGTACACACTGCAAAGTGACTTGGGGTGAGCTGTCCTGAAGAGTGGATAGCAGTCCATTAGGTTCTATCCACTGGATTTAAAGAAGTTTCTTAAAGTCTCTTAGTGTGACATCATTGTTAAGTTTCTTCCCTTGGGTGCCTCCTTCATTTCACCACACTCCACTATACATGCTGTGGGGTCAGGATGCCCCTACAAGTTTTTTTTTCCCACCAGGATGTTCACTGGTGGCTATGTATGCTTGGTGGAAAAGTATCTTGGTGCCTCCATTTCAAATACAGCAAAAAGAGCCCAACTGTACCTTTAAGAACGATGAGCCACAACAGTACATCCAAGCCACCAGGAGACATAGTTACCAAGATAAAGCAGCAGTTTCCTTGGTTACCTCACGTCTACTTCCTCTTCTACCCTGCCAGAATATATCTAACCTCAAAACGGGTGCATGTACAGGACAACCTCCTCATTCCTGCTCATGTTTGCCTAACTATCTACTCAAACATTGGCACAAGGAAAAAAACAGCATCTGTGTATGAGCCAGGAGCGGGCCCTTGCCAGACATCAAATCTGATGATACCTTTTGGACTTTTCAGCTGTCAGAACTGCGAGAAATCAGTTTTTTATCTCTATAAGCTGCCTACTCTACGGTATTTTTTTTTATAGTAACATGAACATACTGAGGGCGACATTTATCTTTTTACTTTTAAAACTTACTGAGTTGTGCTCAATAATACAGTCTATAAAACAGAAACATTTTTAAATGTTTTTAGAAGGCCAGGTGTGATGTACACACTTGAAATCTCATCAACTGGGAGGCAGATAGAGTCAAGACACTTAAAGCCAGCTAAATAACAAGACCCTGTCCCAATTTTTTTTTAGCAAGATACTTAATTTGTATAAGCAATCTATATACATTTGAAAGAATATATGTTTTTATTGGTTACAAACCCTCCTATCTCTCTATATAATTAATGCATGCTGTTCATATTATCAAGGTAGTTGAAATTGTTAGTCAAAACCTTCCTGCTTTGAGTTATTGTTACTTCTAATTTTTTATTTATGTTATGCTTGTGCATTGATATTTTGCCTGCTTGCATATCTGTGCATTACATGTGTGTATGGTGCCCAAGGAAGCCAGAAGTCAGTGTTGCATCCTCTGAAACTAGAGGGATAGACAGTTGTGAGCTGCTGCGTAGATGCTTGAAATCAAAGCTGAGTCTTCTGGAAGAGCAGCTAGTACTCTGAACACCTGAGTCATCTCTCAAGCCCTGCTTTTAATTTTTTTTTGATCTAGTAGTCTTTTATTTTCTGAGAACTATGTTAAAATATTTTATAGGGCATAGGGAATTAAAATTTTCTTTTTATAGTTATTATTTCATAAATTTTGAAACAACCTCCTTGGATGCATATGATTTTCTCTTGTATTATATATCACTGATGAACTGTTCCTTTAATTAATATGAAAATTTCCTCTTTGTCCCCTTAATGCTATTTCATTGGCTGATACTAATGCTTACTTTCTTTTTGTTGATATTGTCTGGCATGTCATTTTCTGTTCATTTGAGTTCTCAATCTTCCTATGTCATTTCATTTTAGGCAGTAATTTTCGTCTGTATTTACACTAAAACCTCCGTGACTTATTAAGTAATTCTGATCTCTTCACATAGTTTTATTACAAATACATAGGTGTTTCCTATTTATCTTGACTTTTCTTCGTTTATTCTGGAGTGAAAAGCAGTTTTCCTTGCTCAATTGATATGAAAGACAGCAGGGACTGGATGATTGGACAGGCAAAGCATTTAGTTTAAAGGTGTGCCTGTCAGTGTGGCCTCGATAACTTGGTGCCTTTATATGACTACCTTAATGTTAAATGCTGGTTCCGACCTGCTGCAAAATCAACTGTTTCAGTATTTCTGGAATGAAACATGGTATGCAGAAGAAAAACTAAACATTAAGGCCTTTTCTAATCCAGAAAATGACAGATAATCTTCACAGAATGTGGACTCTGTGCCAGGCAGCGTTCTACCCTTTCCGTTATCACTGGGAATAGAAAGTACAATGTCTTGGTGAAGTATTCAAGGTGAGACTGCATGCTGCCTACCCAGCACTGGTGACATCTGTGTTCTCTACCTTAGCTATAAGCCACATGGACACTAGTCTTCCCAAAGTTCACAAAATAAACTTACACTGAAGCTTATTTTTTCCTTCATTTAACCAACACTTAGCAAGCATCTGTTATATACGATGCAATTGTTTGTAGTCTCTTCTCTCAGGGAACTTATATTCTAGGAAGAAAAAGCAGATAACGAACAAAATAACAATAACAAAAATTACAATTAATGCTAAGTTCAGAAGAAAATGTAGAAGAGTGCATTACAATAACAAAGGTGGGTGGATAAGGCTATTTTAACCAGGTTGTTCAGATAAGGCTAGTAATATGTGTGTATCAAGGCCATAGATGGCATGTCTGTATATCTGACTGTACGTAGTAAGAAGAGGTCAGAGACAGCCTCTTTGTGGAGGCACTTTTATCTATGATGTTGAATAAAGAAAAGAGAAACACGTGCAAATAGCAATAGGCATTCAGACAGAGGGAACAGGTTAGGAGGTAGGTTTGGATGTGTTTGAAGCAAAGCACAAAGAACAGTGTCATTGAAGGCAAATGGAAAAATAAACTGATGGGAGAAAACATCAGAGAGACGGTGGTCAGTGGCAACAGTCAGCAGTGTCTTCTAAACCATGGTTGTGTGTTGACACTGTTCAGAATGGGCTGTCATTTTAATTTGTTTTTACTATTGTTGTTGGCTTTTGTTCTTTTATTCTGCTTTTAACCAAGATAACTTTGCTTCTTACCTTTTCTTTTCTCTTCTTTCCTTTTCTTTTCTTTTCTTTTCTTTTCTTTTCTTTTCTTTTCTTTTCTTTTCTTTTTTTTGAGAAATGGTATCACAATCCTATGCTAGTATTAAACTCTCAATGCTCCTGCAGCAATAACTTGAATGCTGGATTATAGGCCTGTTGGAATCACCCCTTTCTACCTCCCTTTTTCCCCCTCCGTATTTCTCTCCATCTCTCTTCCTGTCTCTCTGTCTGTCTCCCTGTCTCTTTCCATATGTATATTTCTAAGCAAATGCTCTACTACTAAGCTTCATTCCTGGCCTTACTTCCCAAGCATATAACAAATTAAAGAGGATCATATGATGAACATTTATGCATCCATCATGAAGCTTCAATAATTAACATGCAATCTTATTTCACATATACCCACTACTCTCATCATGCATATTTAAGTATTAAACATAACTCAGCATATCCTTTAATCTATAAATAATTTATTATACATCCACAGAAATAAGTCTGTATTTTAAAATATTACCACAATATGTTAAAGGGATTTATACATTAAAGTGGTGTGGCGTTATGTATATTAAAAAAAAATCACTTTGGTAACGTATGGAGAACAGATTATAGGTGCTCTTGGGTGGCAGTGAAGAGATTGGCACGGCTCCTGCTGAGGTTCAACAGACAGATGGTGGTGGGTAAGTCCATGAATAGAACTAGAGATGGAAACAGGCTGGGAGAGGGTAGATCCAAAGGTAACAGCAGTCCGCAAACACAGGAAACCTTGTAATTACAAAGTACTAAGAGGGCTTCTGCTCTAAGACCACAGTCTCTTTGTCAGCACTATCTAGATGCTTTCAGAAAATATGATGGTCCTGGAAGAGTCCACCCCATGATTGACAAGGATGGTTACTCTGAAGGTCATCCAAACCACTGGGGCTGAGGTGTACAAATATTTGTTGCCTGAGTGTATCTCCACTTCCAAGATCTGAGGCATATGCAGAATACTGATCATGATGTCATAAAATTAATAGCACTGCCAGGATGGCCAACACACAATAGTTGATCATCTGATGATCCAGAGTCCTGCATACCAGTTATGCTGCTATAAGCCCACCAAGATTGATGCTTCTGAGGGCCTAAGCTAAGCTGCTAGATGAGCCAAGAGCCCTGTACCAACAGATGAAAAGCTATAGCTAAGGAGAGAAAGTAAAGAACAAGTTGGAAGAGTGAGGTTGAATGTAAAACTGTGTTGGGAGACAGAACTAGGTTATAGGGTGACATGAGGATGCCAAACACATCATCACATTGTTGATGTCAAGAGAATCAGTGAAAGGATGGAAAGCCCTGCATATTGCAAGTGGTCTAAGGCATAGGCTGTAAATCATTTAGGATGTCAGAGGCTAGACTTTACTATTTGGTCTGAGATCAAGGTGGAGATAGTGGTGGTTGATACCAGAAACCTGGTCAGGTAGAATGAGATACTGGCTAATGCTTTTCTACTCATCTATATCTTTCAGGGTTACAGAGGAGGATATATGTCTACAAAAACTTTCAGCTCCCCTCCAAGTCTAGGATGCTCTGAGTTTCTCTGATAGAAAGGGGATGGAAGGTTTTGGGGTCAGTCTTACACATTTTTTATATGTGGGTGTTGACTTTCCTGGGGGTGTTCTACCTTACTATTTTTGATAAATGACTAAAATCCCCCCCCCATTTTTTAAAGAGATTTTAGTCAATAGTAGTAGTAGATAGTCGTTTGGACCTAGTACAGGCATTCTTTTTTTCATACAGATTCAGGCACTGGAAATAAAAAAGATGGTTCTCTAACTCCCAGTCCTAGGAAGCGGAAGCTTTCTGAGCTCATGCTCCAAGAATATCTCTGTAGAAGCCACATATTTGGCCAGCATTTCAACTACAGGCAGAATGGGTTGTCCAGCTGCTTGAGAGGCCCACATTAAGTGCTGACAATAGTAGATTAACGTGAAAGGCACTGCCCTACAGCGACGAACACAGGAAATGAGTGACTACAAAAGTCAGCAATTTATCTAAAGTCAACCTAGGTCAGGGCCTCTGGGGGAGTTGTAATAGGCTTTGCACAAAATTCTGGATGATAATGATTTTGAACAAGATGATGATGGATGGTAATGGTAATGATGATGGTAATGGTGTAATGGTTAGTATTTATTGAGCACTTACTGTGTAGCAGTAAGTATTATGCTAAGTGCTTTACACACATGCACACACACACACACACACACACACACACACACACACACACACACCCCGATTCTTCTTAAGAATCATAGCTCTTAATTGTTGCTGCTTCTTTCATCCTATTTCATTTATTTATATTTTTAGGATTGTAATTTAATTAGAACATTTCTTTCCTCTTCTCTCTCCAAACTGTCTATAGATTCTTCCCACTATTATTTAAATTCATGAACTGTTTTTTCCACTAATTACTGTTTCGAATGCACACACACACACACACACACACACACACACATACACACACACACACAGATACATTCTATTGAATCCATGTAATGTTATTGGTATGCTTTCAGGGCTGACCACTTGGCATAAGAAAACTTAGAAAAACCAATTGGTTTGTCCACGATTGTCAGCCAGAAAGTGACTGAGCTAAAGTTCAAATGCATTCAGTCTGACCCCAGAGCCTGAGCTCTTGGCACTCTGTTTGAGGAACCCACTGAGAACATATTAGTTACTTTTGCTCTTGCTGTGACAAAGCATCTGACAAATGCAACTCAAGGACTTCCTTCCATTTCACTTGGCTTGTGATAGAGGCTGTAGTCCACCCTGGCAAGGAAGGAATGGCAATGAGAGGGGCTATAGCTGTAATGACAGGAGGACAAGGATGTAGATAACATCACCTGCACTCAGGAAAGAGAGAGAAACAAATGCTGGCGGTTCAGTTCCTTTTCTCCCCCAGTTTCTTTTGAATTGTTTGTGGATAAAAAGTCCATGGGATGGTGACATTCTTAGTCAGGCTTGGGCTTCTCTCCTTAGTTAAGCATCTCTAGAAACACTCCCCACAGACACATTCAGACATGAATTCCCTATATGATACTAAATCTACTCAAGATGACAATGAAGATTAAGCACTAGAGTGTCCATGCACAATATGACAAGTCTGAGGCAAAAATTCCAGTGGATCCCTGGGGACACAAGTATATGTTACTGTGGAAGATACTATGCCCTGGTTAATCCTCAATGTGAAAAGGAGGTAGTCATGAAAGTTGGATGGAGAAAGGGCAAGCCCAAGCATCCAACTCCGATGGCAGACTGAACGGTGTTTCTCCCAATAAGATTGTTTGGCTTTGGGTTGTATATTGTAGATTTATCCAAACCCATGTTTCCCTTTTGATTGTAAGAAGGACTCAAGAGTAATAATTTTAGTCATGCTGAAAACAATGATTGACTTCCAGTATGCCGTCTAGTCATATTCACTAGGGACCTACTTAGTCACATTTCCCACTTCTAATATCTGATACAGATGATTGTATAAGAGCCTAGCTAATCCCTTCTAAAACTGTTTACCAAGTGTATTATTATACAAGACCACATGAGTTTTCAGGAAGACCATGAAATGTCAAGACAGAGAGGCCAACTGATCCTACCTTGACTCTAAGTAGCACACTACATTTTTACATTATATATTGACTCTATGTGCTATCATATTAAATAAAGACATTAATGTATAATGAGCATGCTTCTGTTCATATTCTCTTCCTTCCTTGATGCAGTTTTGCTTTCCCATTCATTTCTTGTAAATATGCCTGATTATATGTATCTACATAAAATCGAGGACCCACATATTAGAGAAACCATGCAATTAATCTGAGACTGACCTATTTTGCCTACCATGACTAACTTCAGTTATGTCCATTTTTTTCTGTAAATGTCATAACTTTATGTTGGAAAAATGCACTACATTTTCCTTATGCATTCCTCTGTTGTTGGACATCTGTGTTGGTCTCATATCTTATCACCATGGACAGTGGTGAAATAAATGTTGATGTAAGTACCTCACACTGATGTGTAGCCATAAGAATACTCAAGACTGGTACAATTGGGTAAACTATGGTATTTCTAGTTTTAGTCTAGTTAGCTGTTTTTTTTTTCCCAGAAATCTCCAGATTGATTTTCATACTGGCTGAGCTAGTTTATTTTCCATCCAGCAGAATGGATTCCCTGGCCAGTATCTGCTATTATTTGATTTTTAATGACTGTCCTTTTTACTTGTGTGGGATGGAATCTCAATGTAGTTTTGACTTGCATTTCTCTGATGGCTAATGCGATTGAACACATTTTTACGTTTATTGGCTATTTGTACTTCATTATTTCATTATTCATTTATTTATATGGTTGATTGATCATTTTTAGTTCATTGTATATTCTAAATATTAATTTTATATAGCTAGCAAATATTTGTCTAGTATTCTATAGTCTGTCTCTTCACTTTATTAACTGCATCCTTTTATGTGAAGAAGAATTTTTGTAATTTCATGAAGTTTTATTTTTCAAATGATACAATTATTTACTAAATGAATGCAGTTTTATTCAGAAAGTCCTTACCTATGTCTATATCGTAAGTTGTTTTTCCTTTAACATATACAAAGTTTCATGTATTGCATTAAGGTCTTTGGACCCATTTGAAGCTGACTTAATTTTAACATTGAATTAATTAATTGATTGATTAATTAATTCCCCTCCCCACTGTCTCTGTGTGGCACATATGGAGATGCCAGAGGACTTTTGGTAGGAGTCAGTTTTCTTTTCTCACCCAGGTCCTGGTCCTAGGTGTTGGACTAGGGTAAACAGGCTTGAAGGTAAGTTCCTTTACTCACTGAGACATTTCACTAGACCTGGATTTGGTATACAGAGCAAGAGATAGAGATCTAGTTTTATATTTTCATATATGGGTATCCGGTCTTCCTGGTACCAATTGCTCAAGAGGCAGTCTTTTCTTCATTGTGTACTTTTGACATCTTTGTAAATAAACCACATGGCTGTAGCTGTGTGGGTTTATATATGGGTTCTCTACTCTGCTCCATCCATTTATCATACTATTTTATTGCTATGACTCTATAGCACAATCTAACCTAAGATCACGTATGCTGATACTTTAGCATTGTTTGTTTTGTTTTCTTTTTCTGCTAGGATTGTTTTGACTATTCAGTGTCTTTTGTATTTCCATATGATATTTAAGATTCTTTTTATTTCTGTGAAGAAGAGCATTGCAATTGAAAAGTTTTTTTTCTTTATTAATCTGGTGATACAAACTCATTTTCATGCAAGCATATAATGTATTTCAAGGATATTCTCATTTTCTTGGGAATGGATTCCCATCCCTTTCTCCTTCTAACAGTGCACGCTGTTCTCCTAGATAGTTTTACATCTACTTTCATGTCATCTATGCACATATGATTTTACATATCCATATAAAATCCAGGACCCAGAGATGATTGAAAACATGCAATATTTGCCTTTCTGAGAGTGACTTAAATTGTTTAATATGGTTATCTCCAGCTGTATCCATTTTTCTATAAAGAACATAACTTTATCTTTCTTCATGGTTTAAAATTTTCATGTGTAAGATGAACTATAAATGCCCAGTAACCATATAGAAAAATGTCAACATCTTATTAGACATGAGAGACATGCAAATTAAAACAATATTAAAGTTCAGTCTCACCCTAGTCAGAAAGGCAGTCAGTCATTAAGAAAACAGCAAATGTTGGTTAGAAGATAAACAAACACCCTTATATACTGCAAGTTAAAATGTTAATCAGCTAAACCACTATGGATATCGGTATGGAGATTCTCAGCAAACTAAAAATAGGCATTGAAATTCTGACGGATACTGTATTGAGTATGTAGACTATTTTTTGTCAATGTAGTCATTTTCTTTTATTTTTCTTTTTTTGGTATATGGTTTTCTTTATTAGGTATTTTCCTCATTTACATTTCCAGTGCTATCCCAAAAGTCCCCCACACGCTCCCCCACCCACTCTCCTACCCACCCACTCCCACTTCTTGGCCCTGGCATTCCCCTGTACTGGGGCATATAAAGTTTTCACGACCAATGGGCCGCTTTTTCCACTGATGTCCAACTAGGCCATCTTCTGATTCAAATGCAACTAGAGTCACGAGCTCCGGGGGGCGGGGGGTATTGGTTAGTTCATATTGTTGTTCCATCTATAGGGTTGCAGATCCCTTTAGCTCCTTGGGTACATTCTCTAGCTCCTCCATTGGGGGCCCTGTGATCCATCCAATAGATGATTGTGAGCATCCACTTCTGTGTTTGCTAGGCCCCTGCATAGTCTCACAAGAGACAGCTATATCAGGGTCCTTTCAGCAAAATCTTGCTAGTGTTTGCAATGGTGTCAGCGTTTGGAGGCTGATTATGGAATGGATCCCCCTATGTGGCAGTCTCTAGGTGGCCCATCCTTTTGTCTCAGCTCCAAACTTTGTTTCTGTAACTCCTTCCATGGGTGTTTTGTTCCCAAGTCTAAGAAGGGGCAAAGTGTCCACACTTTGGTCTTTGTTCTTGAGTTTCATGTGTTTCGAAAATTGTATCTTATGTCTTGGGTATTCTAAGTTTCTGGGCTAATATCCATTTATCAGTGAGTACATATCATGTGAGTTCTTTTGTGATTGGGTTACCTCACTCAGGATGATGCCCTCCAGGTCCATCCATTTGCCTAGGAATTTCGTAAATTCATTCTTTTTAATAGCTGAGTAATACTGCATTGTGTAAATGTAACACATTCTCTGTATCCATTCCTCTGTTGAGGGGCATCTGGGTTCTTTCCAGTTTCTGGCTATTATAAATAAGGCTACTATGAACATAGTGGAGCATGTGTCCTTCTTATCAGTTGGAACATCTTCTGGATTTATGCTCAGGAGAGGTATTGTGGGATCCCCCGGTAGTACTATGTCCAATTTTCTGAGGAACCACCAGACTGACTTCCAGAATGGTTGTACAAGCTTGCAATCCCACCAACAATGGCGGAGTGTTCCTCTTTCTCCACATCCACGCCAGCATCTGCTGTCACCTGAATTTTTGATCAATGCCATTCTGACAGGTGTGACGTGGAATCTCAGGGTTGTTTTGATTTGTATTTCCCTGATGATTAAGGATGATAAACATTTTTTTCAGGTGCTTCTCAGCCATTCGGTATTCCTCAGGTAAGAATTCTTTGTTTAGCTCTGAGCCCCATTTTTAATGGGGTTATTCGATTTTCTGGAGTCTACCTTCTTGAGTTATATATATATATATATATTGGATATTAGTCCCCTCTCTTATTTAGAATAGGTAAAGATAGTTTTGCAATCTGTTGGTGGCCTTTTTGTCTTATTGACGGTGTCTTTTGCCTTGCAGAAGCTTTGCAATTTTATGAGGTCCCATTTGTCAATTCTCAATGTTACAGCACAAGCCATTGCTGTTCTATTCAGCAATTTTCCCCCTGTGCTCATATCTTCGAGGCTTTCCCCCACTTTCTCCTCCATACGTTTCAGTGTCTCTGGTTTTATTTGGAGTTCCTTAATCCACTTAGATTTGATCTTAGTACAAGGAGATAGGAATGGATCAATTCGCATTCTTCTACATGATAACAGCCAGTTGTGCCAGCACCATTTGTTGAAAATGCTGTCTTTTTTCCACTGGATGGTTTTAGCTCCCTTGTCAAAGATCAAGTAACCATAGGTGTGTGGGTTCATTTCTAAGTCTTCAATTCTATTCCATTGGTCTACTTGTCTGTCGCTATACCAGTACCATGCAGTTTTTATCACAATTGCTCTGTAGTACAGCTTTAGGTCAGGCATGGTGATTCCACCAGAGGTTCTTTTATCCTTGAGTAGCGTTTTTGCTATCCTAGGTTTTTTAATTAATCCAGATGAATTTGCAGGTTGCTCTTTCTAATTCGGTCAAGAATTGAGTTGGAATTTTAATGGGGATTACACTGAATCTGTAGATTGCTTTTGGCAAGATAGCCATTTTTACTATATTGATCCTGCCAATCCATGAGCATGGGAGATCTTTCCATCTTCTGAGATTTTCTTAGATTTCTTTCTTCAGAGACTTGAAGTTCTTATCATACAGATCTTTCACTTCCTTAGTTAGAATCATGCCAAGGTATTTTATATTATTTGTGACAATTGATAAAGGTGTTGTTTCCCTAATTTCTTTCTGAGCCTGTTTATTCGTTGTGTAGAGAAAGGCCATTGACTTGTTTGAGTTAATTTTATATCCAGCTACTTCACCGAAGTTGTTTATCAGGTTAAGGAGTTCTCTGGTGGAATTTTTAGGGTCACTTATATATACTATCATATCATCTGCAAAAAGTGATATTTTGACTTCTTCCTTTCCAATTTGTATCCTCTTGATCTCCTTTTGTTGTCGAATTGCTCTGGCTAGGACTTCAAGTACAATGTTGAATTGGTAGGGAGAAAGTGGGCAGCCTTGTCTAGTCCCTCATTTAAATGGGATTGCTTCCAGCTTCTCACCATTTACTTTGTTGTTGGCTACTGGTTTGCTGTAGATTGCTTTTATCATGTTTAAGTATGGGCCTTGAATTCCTGATCTTTCCAAGACTTTTATCATGAATGGGTGTTAGATTTTGTCAAATGTTTCTCCGCATCTAAGGAGATGATCATGTGGTTTTTGTCTTTGTGTTTGTTTACATAATGGATTACGTTGATGGATTTCCATATATTAAACCATCCCCGCATCCCTGGAATGAAACCTACTTGGTCAGGATGGATGATTGCTTTAATGTGTTCTTGGATTCGGTTAGTGAGAATTTTATTGAGTATTTTTGCATCAATATTCATAAGGGAAATTGGTCTGAAATTCTCTATCTTTGTTGGATCTTTCTGTGGTTTAGGTATCAGAGTAATTGTGGCTTCATAGAATGAATTGAGTAGAGTACCTTCTGCTTCTATTTTATGGAATAGTTTGTGCAGAACTGGAATTAGATCTTCTTTGAAGGTCTGATAGAACTCTGCACTAAACCCATTTGGTCCTGGGTTTTTTTTGGTTGGGACACTATTAATGACTGCTCATATTTCTTTAGGGGATATGGGACGGTTTAGATCATTAACCTGATCCTGACTTAACTTTGGTACCTGGTGTCTGTCTAGAAATTTGTCCATTTCATCCAGGTTTTCCAGTTTTGTTGAGTATAGCCTTTTGTAGAAGGATCTGATGGTGTTTTGGATTTCTTCAGGATCTGTTGTTATGTCTCCCTTTTCATTTCTGATTATGTTAATTAGGATGCTGTCCCTGTGCCTTCTAGTGAGTCTGGCGAAGGGTTTATCTATTTTGTTCATTTTCTCAAAGAACCATCTTCTTGTTTGGTTGATTCTTTGAATAGTTCTTCTTGTTTCCACTTGGTTGATTTTGCCCCTGAGTTTGATTATTTCCTGCCGTCTACTCCTCTTGGGTGAATTTGTTCCTTTTTTCTAGAGCTCTTAGGTGTGTTGTCAAGCTGCTAGTGTGTGTTTTCTCTAGTTTCTTTTTGGAGGCACTCAGAGCTATAAGTTTCCCTCTTAGAAATGCTTTCATATTGTCCCATAAGTTTGGGTATGTTGTGGCTTCATTTTCATTAAACTCTAAAAATCTTTAATTTCTTTCTTTATTCCTTCCTTGACCAAGGTATCATTGAGAAGAGTGTTGTACAGTTTCCACGTGAATTTTGGCTTTCTATTATTTATGTTGTTATTGAAGATCAGCCTTAGGCCATGGTGGTCTGATAGGATGCATGGGATAATTTCAATATTTTTGTATCTGTTGAGGCCTGTTTTGTGACCAATTATATGGTCAATTTTGGAGAAGGTACCTTGTGGTGCTAAGAAGAAGGTATATCCTTTTGTTTTAAGATAAAATGTTCTGTAGATATCAGTTAAATCTTTTTGCTTCATAACTTCTGTTAGTTTCACTGTGTCCCTGTTTAGTTTCTGTTTCCACGATCTGTCCATTGATCAAAGTGGTGTATTGAAGTCTCCCACTATTATTGTGTGAGGTGCAATGTGTACTTTGAGCTTTACTAAAGTTTCTTTAATGAATGTGGCTGCGCTTGCATTTGGAGCATAGATATTCAGAATTGAGAGTTCCTCTTGGAGGGTTTTAACTTTGATGAGTATGAAATGTCCCTCCTTTTCTTTTTTGATAACTTTAGGTTGGAAGTAGATTTTATTCAATATTAGAATGACTACTCCAGCGTGTTTCTTCAGACCATTTGCTTGGAAAATTGTTTTCCAGCCTTTCACTCTGAGGTAGTGTCTGTCTTTTTCCCTGAGATGGGTTTCCTGTAAGCAGCAAAATGTTGGGTCCTGTTTGTGTAGCCAGTCTGTTAGTCTATGTCATTTTATTGGGGAATTGAGTCCATTGTTATTAAGAGATATTAAGGAAAAGTAATTGTTGCTTCCTATTATTTTTGTTGTTAGAGTTGTCATTCTGTTCTTTTTTTCTTTTTTTTAATTAGGTATTTAGCTCATTTACATTTCCAATGCTATACCAAAAGTCCCCCATACCCACCCACCCCCACTCCCCTACCCACCCACTCCCCCTTTTTGGCCCTGGCGTTCCCCTGTACTGGGGCATATAAAGTTTGCGTGTCCAATGGGCCTCTCTTTTCAGTGATGGCCGACTAGGCCATCTTTTGATACATATGCAGCTAGAGTCAAGAGCTCCGGGGTACTGGTTAGTTCATAATGTTGTTCCACCTATAGGGTTGCAGATCCCTTTAGCTCCTTGGGTACTTTCTCTAGCTCTTCCATTGGGAGCTCTGTGATCCATCCATTAGCTGACTGTGAGCATCCACTTCTGTGTTTGCTAGGCCCCGGCATAGTCTCACAAAAGACAGCTACATCTGGGTCCTTTCGATAAAATCTTGCAATGGTGTCAGCGTTTGGATGCTGATTATGGGGTGGATCCCTGGATATGGCAGTCTCTACATGGTCCATCCTTTCGTCTCAGCTCCAGACTTTGTCTCTGTAACTTCTTCCATGGGTGTTTTGTTCCCACTTCTAAGGAGGGGCATAGTGTCCACACTTCAGTCTTCATTTTTCTTGAGTTTCATGTGTTTTGCAAATTGTATCTTATATCTTGGGTATCCTAGGTTTTGGGTTAATATCCACTTATCAGTGAGTACATATTGTGTGAGTTCCTTTGTGAATGTGTTACCTCACTCAGGATGATGCCCTCCAAGTCCATCCATTTGGCTAGGAATTTCATAAATTCATTCTTTTTAATAGCGGTTTTGTTGTGGAATACTTTGGTTTCTCCATCTATGGTAATTGAGAGTTTGGCTGGGTATAGTAGCCTGGGCTGGCATTTGTGTTCTCTTAGTGTCTGTATAACATCTGTCTAGGATCTTCTGGCTTTCATAGTCTCTGGTGAAAAGTCTGGTGTAATTCTGATAGGCCTGCCTTTATATTTTACTTGACCTTTTCCCCTTACTGCTTTTAATATTCTATCTTTATTTAGTGCATTTGTTGTTTTGATTATTACGTGTCGGGAGGAATTTCTTTTCTGGTCCAGTCTATTTGGAGTTCTGTAGGCTTCTTGTATGTTCATGGGCATCTCTTTATTTAGGTTTGGGAAGTTTTCTTCTCTTATTTTCTTGAAGATGTTTGCTGGCCCTTTAAGTTGAAAATCTTCATTCTCATCTACTCCTATAATCTGTAGGTTTGGTCTTCTCATTGTGTCCTGGATTTCCTGGATGTTTTGATTCCTGGATCCTTTTGCATTTTGCATTTTCTTCGATTGTTGTGCCGATGTTCTCTATGGAATCTTCTGCACCTGAGATTCTCTCTTCCATCTCTTGTATTCTGTTTCTGATGCACGTATCTATGGTTCCAGATTTGTTTCCTAGGGTTTCTATCTCCAGCATTGCCTCACTTTGGGTTTTTTTATTGTGTCTACTTCCCTTTTTAGGTCTAGTATGGTTTTGTTCATTTCCATCTCCTGTTTGGATGTGCTTTCTTGTTTTTCTTTAAGGACTTCTACCTGTTTGGTTGTGTTATCGTCATTTTCTTTAAGGACTTGTAACTCTTTAGCAGTGTTCTCCTGTATTTCTTTAAGTGAGTTATTAAAGTCCTTCTTGATGTCCTCTACCATCATCATGTGATATGCTTTTAAATCCAGGTCCAGTTTTTCGGGTGTGTTGGGGTGCCCACGACTGGGTGTGGTGGGGGTGCTGTGTTCTGATGATGGTGAGTGGTCTTGGTTTCTGTTAGTAAGATTCTTACGTTTGCCTTTTGCCATCTGGTAATCTCAGGGGTTAGTTGTTATAGTCGTCTCTGGTTAGAGCTTGTTCCTCAGGTGATTATGTTAGCCTCTATCAGCAGACTTGGCAGACTAGGTCTCTCCTGAGTTTCAGTGGTCAGAGTATTCTCTGCATGCACGCTCTCCTCTTGCAGGGAAGGTGCCCAGATATCTGGGGTTCTAACCTGCCACCTGGCAGAAGTTGTTTTCCACTCACCAGAGGTCTTAAGATCGCTTGGAGACTCCTATAGGGAGGATTCTTACGTTTGCCTTTCGCCATCTGGTATTCTCTGGAGCTGTGCAGGATACACTCCGCGGGGTCCTGGAACCAAGATGTCTGTGCAGGGAACACTCGGCAGGGTCCCGGAACTAAGATGTCTGCTGCCAATGCTCAGGCAAAATGCTCCCGCACCGGGCAGATCCCTATCTTCTGGCCGGGAAAATGGTCACCTGCCTGTGCAGGATACACTAGGCGGGATCCCGGAACCAAGATGTCTGCTGCTGATGCTCAGGCAAAGCGCTCCCGCGCCGGGCAGATCCCAATCCTCAGAATTCTTAAGATCGCGTGGCTGGTGTTGTGGGTATCTGGCGGTAGTCAGCTGATTCTGCGCCCTAGCTACCCCAGTGCTGCTCGGACCGAAAGGGGCTTGTGCCCCTACTCCAACCGGGTTTTCTGCTTCCCTGATTAATGCAGTCTCAAGTCCCGCGCGATTGGATTGGAGCAGATGCTGTGTTACACTCACCAGAAGTCTTAAGATCGCTTGGCAGGTGTTGTGGGTACCTGGCGGTTGTCAGCCGACTGTGCGCCCTAGCTACCCCGGTGCTGCTCGGACCGGAGGGGGCTTGTGCCCCTACTCAGACCGGGTTTTCTGCTTTCCTAACTAATGCAGTCTTAGGTCCCACGCGATTGGATTGGAGCAGATGCTGTGTTCCACTCACCAGAAGTCTTAGGATCGCTTGGCGGGTGTTGTGGGTAGCTGGTGGTAGTCAGACAACTGTGTGCCCTAGCTACCCCGGTGCTGCTCTGTCCCTAAGTTCTTAACTCTATAGTATTTTTATTTTTATATACTAATATAATTACATCATTTCTGCTTTTCTCTTTATTTCAGTCCCTCTATCACTCCCTTTATCTCTCTAAATACAAATTAATGACCTCTTTTAAATTATGCATGCATCATACATACATATATATTTCACATATCCACACACATAAATGCAACCTGCTCTGTGTAAAGTATTACCTGCTTGTATGTGATCTCAAGGCTGATCATTTGGTATCAGATAACCAATTAAGAGCTCACAACTTGGGAACAGAGCTTCTGCAGGAATCACCATCCCTGACCTCAAGCTGTACTACAGAGCAATAATGATAAAAACTGCATGGTATTGGTACAGTGACAGGCGGGTAGATCAATGGAATAGAACTGAAGACCCAGAAATGAACCCACAAACCTACAGTCACTTGATCTTTGACAAGGGAACTAAAACCATCCAGTGGAAGAAAGACAGTATTGTCAACAAATGGTGTTGGTTCAACTGGCAGTGAGCATGTAGAAGAATGCAAATCAATTCATTCTTATCTCCTTGTACAAAGCTCAAGTCCAAGTGGATCAAGGACCTCCACATAAAACCAGATACACTGAAACTAATAGAAAAGAAAGTGGGGAAGAGCCCCGAGGACATGGGCACAGAGGAAATTTTCCTGAACAGAACACCAATAGCTTATTCTCTAAGATCAAGATTTGACTAATAGGGACCTCATAAAATTGCACAGCTTCTGTAAGGCAAAGGACACTGTCAATAGGACAAAGTGGCAACCAACAGATTGGGAAAAGATCTTTACCAGTCCTATATCTGATAGATGGTTAATATCTAATATATACAATAAACTCAAGAAGTTAGACTCCAGAGAACCAATTAACCCTATTAAAATGAAGAATAGAGCCAAACAAAGAATTCTCAACTGAGGAATACTGAATGCCTGAGAAGCACCTAAAGAAATGTTCAACATCCTTAGTCATCAGCAAAATGCAAATCAAAACAACCCTGAGATTCCACCTCACACCAATCAGAATGGCTAAGATAAAAAACTCAGGTGACAGCAGATGCTGGCACAGATGTGGAGAAAGAGGAACAATCCTCCATTGCTGGTGGGATTGAAAGCTGGTACAACCACTCTGGAAATCAGTCCTCAGAAAATTGGACATAGTACTACCGGAAGATCCAGCAATACCACTCCTGGGCATATACCCAGAAGATGCTCCAACATGTAATAAGGACACATGTGGAGAACCGTGCCGTGAGCAATCGCCATTATAAGATGGCGCTGGCTTTCACTGCGCCTAACTAGTAAACAAGCCTTATGTGCAAGTGCAAGAGTGAATTCACACCTAGTCACTGCCCATCTCGAGGAGTAGTAATGGGGTGTTGTGCGAGCAACAAATCAGGAGCTGTCACACCACATCAGGTGCTGAAATGTCACGCTGCGGGCTATATACGCAGCGCCATTTTCTGGGTTCGGGGTCTTCCTCCTGAGAATTAAGCAATAAAGCTTTTTGCCGCAGAAGATTCCAGTTGTCCTGAATGTGTTCTTGCCGGTGGGGACAAAAGCTCGGGATAGACACATGCTCCGCTATGTTCATAGCAACCTTATTTATAATAGCCAGAAGCTGGAAAGAACCCAGATGTCCCCCAACAGAGGAATGGATACAGAATATGTGGTGCATTTACATAAGTTATTACACAATAACTCAGCTATTAAAAACAATGAATTTATGAAATTCATAGGTAAATGGATTGATCTGGAGGATATCATCCTGAGTGAGATAACCCAATCACAAAAGAACACACATGATATGCACTCACTGATATGTGGATATTAGCTCAGAAGCTCAGAATACCCAAGATCCAATTCAGAAACCGCATGAAACTCAAGAAGAAGGAAGATCATAGTGTCCTTGAGTCCACTTATGTGATAGAATTTTTATTGATTTGCATATGTTAAAGCATCCCCTGTGCCTCTGGAAAAAGCAGATCATTTCAGTAGGAATTTGTGCACCTTATTTCATTTTGCCCCAAGAACCCATTTAAATGGGTGGTAATCACTGCTAGTGGGGAGTTTGCTGACTATACACATGGAACTGCCAATATTTATAGCACTACATCACAGGGTGGTTCAATCTTTGATGTAACTTTCCTTTTTTCTTCTTTTTCTTGTGAGAGTTTGCCTACATAATGCAGGCCATCCTCACACTTGAGATCTTCTTGTCTCTGCCTCCAGTTTCTAGGACTATAAGCATGCCCACCATGTATAGCTTCTTTTGTCTTTTTTAGTCATTAAAAAAAAAAAGACAGAGTCTTGGTATGCAGCCCAATTTGGTCTTGAACCAACTATGTAGTCCAAGCTAGCCTCAAACTTGTGTTTATCCTGTCTGTGTCTCCTGAGTACTGAACAATAATCTTTACTCCTCAAATTCACCTTGGTGCTTCCCATAAATTCTCTAACTCGTTAACACTCTGTGGTCAACCTCCTGCTAGTTAAGCCCACAACACTGTTGCATGCACTCCGTGGTCTTGATCTTGCCAGGCATATGTGACAGTTTATATGTCTTTAATGATTTGGGGTGGGAATCAAAGACACAGCCTATAGAGGATACTAGAAGTACATAAAAGAAAGCAAGAATCTGTAGAATTATATGAATGATAAGATTTTGATTAGGTGCATTCTGACATGCTATGGTCCCTAATATCATTAGGAGAACACAGTCATAAATTATATTTACCAGTCATTGGATTTTCTTCCTTGCAAATGGTTCTTCTCCACACACTTTAATATGAGGTATGACCATGTGACTTGCTGTGGCTCATGAGAAAAGGAACAGAATTGACACAGGTCACTTCTGGCTGGAAACTTGGAGTTATGGTGCAATAATCAGAGAAAACCAACTGGCAGTGGAGCACTGTTGCATTTGAATTTAGGTCATTGTTATGCTCAGAGCCTCAACCCAACCTGGAGTGGACATTATCACTAGCAAGAAATAAACATTCTTTCTTCTGAGCCTAAGATTGAGGCTCACTTGTTACTGAAACATTTCTTCACCCATGTTAATGGATAGGAAACAAGTCTCCTTCTCAGAGATAAAAACCTAATAAACCAGCAAGCATACAGATAGCACCTTAAGAGTCCAGCTTCTCTTGTCCTTCCCATTACCCATGAAGCTCGAATCTTTGTAGAACTGAAAAGAATAGGAAAAAAATAAAACTTTGGCAGAATCACTTGGTTTCAGCATAGTAAATGTAAGAAACCACTTTCTGTTTTAAATAACTCCAGACTCTTGGCATTAACCCAAACCAACTCACAGTATTATTCATAAAACTGGACCTAAGAGACATTTGGGAACACAAGAGGGTGGCAAGTAGAGAATAGCCTTCCATTTATCTTTGAGGACACTGTCCCTTGAAATCAGCTTGAATTACTCCTCGAGCATGCGGACTGCAGCCAATCTTGGTGACCTTTGCACTTCAGCTCTTATTTTCTTCCTTTCAGTTCCACCTACCTTTCCAGTTTGACTTTGCCTCCCATTCCCTGCTTTGTCCTTACTCTTTGCACTTGGTAACTGCATGTGCCTTTTCTGGGTTTTGGGACCCTTGTCATTTGTGTCTTGGCCCTTACACCTCCTAAACAGCATGGTTTAATAGCAGCCACAACACAACCTTCCATTATTGACTACCCATTATGTGCCAGCCACTGAACTAAGCACTACCTAATTGTATTTAATTCTCACACGAGTGGTGAAAAATACATAATATCAAAATTTCCATATTACAGATGAAAAGGGAGGCACAGAGAGATAAAGTCAGCCCCAGGCTTCTCTATGTCCACCAAGCTCTGCTGCTTAGAGCTTCACTATAGCTGTTCCCCAGCCATTGATGGGCGTTTTGAAGGAATCCATTGCCACCTTCACTAAAGGATCAAATGAAGCAGATACTTTGGGTAATTTTAATAATCAGAGCTATCCTATGGCTCTTGCAATAACCTGCAGATTGAGTTTTCTGGCCATCTTAGACCAAGAGGTGAGAAATAGACTGGGTCACCTCCCCACTTAGCAAATACCACAAAGGCCTTCAGTCTGGGAATTCTCCACGCTATCTCTGCCAGTATCCTAGTTAACCAAATTGTATACCTCGAAAACCCCAAATTCTTTTCTTGAGGTTGAGCCTGTCAATCAACTTCCAAACCTATCTGGAAGCCATGAATCTTGGTTAGATTATAAATGATAGGCACGTACTTTTTTTTATTATAGGCCTTTTTCTATTATCTAAACAACCAAGGTGGCGTTTTCACACAGGCAACCCATTTATTCTTGCACTTGTTTTTTCTAGGAAGCAAATTACAATCAACATAAGCTCTGCAGGAGGCTGCTGCCAAACCTGAAGACCGGATTTGATGAAATTGGGTGGAAGGAGAGAACTGACTGCTACAAGTTGTCCTCTGGCCTTTTTACACACAGGTTGTTGCAAGTGTGAGGCCTGTGCACATGCATGTGCACTAGTGTTGTATCATCGTGTATCCTTAGGTAAAATTACCATTACTACCAAAAAATCTGCTTGAGATGTCCAGAAGGCATTAGATAATCCATGGCTTTAAGGATGGAGCCATTGATGTGGTAGATCATTTGGCTGTGAATCCTCCTCCTCCTCCTCCTCCTCCTCCTCCTCCTCCTCCTCCTCCTCCTCCTTCTGAGATATTTTGGCCCCAAAGACACAGGTGGAGCTATGTGCAATACGGTAAGAGTTTTGTATCAGACAGATGCTCACACAGTGAGGATAGGGTTGACCTCTTGCCAGAATAGCTCCCAAACAGTCAAAGAATTGCAGGAGAAAAGCACTGCTCCACTGCAAGGCCATAGCCACCAGCCTGGAGTAGCTCACCAATATCTCTGCTATTATGTTGCTCTAGCAATCCAGCCAGCTCCATTCTGGGCACCAACACTGACACTCAGGATTTCCAGTGTCCATAAATCTAACTTTCACCTCATTAAAAATTCCACATAGTTTATGAATCCAGAAGGCCATAAAAGGCTACTGAAATCTCCCTGAGCTCTCTGGAGCTCTTTCTGCAGAAGATGCATCCATGTGGAGCTGACTCCCTCACAGGAACACAGGGCCACCTGGTGTGGATATAGGGTGCTGTATCTCATCCCCTGCTCTAGATTTTATCTATGTCAAATATTGCCAGTTTGTCAAAAAGAAGATTCAATTTCATATCTTAAGATCTATGCATTTAAGGCTTCTCAAAGTTCTCCATATGCACTAACTACAAACCAGAAAAGTCAATGAACTAGACCACAGAAGGATATCCCTGGATCTGCACACCAACCTCCCTCCACACTACAAACCTTATGTCTAAGAAGACCTTGTTCCAGATCATACCTCTCTAATTAATTATATAGTCCATTCCTGATTCCACAAAACCAGAGTACCTCTACAGCTACAGATCACCTAGCAAATTCTAACTTGATATGATATAGTGATTTCACTGGGTTTAGGGCAACAGGCATCAAACACTGGCAATGGGGCTTGGAGACTTGCAGAAGCTTCATTAAAAAGTCTTGAAGGCTATGCCGGGGCCTAGCAAACACAGAAGTGGATGCTCACAGTCAGCTAATGGATGGATCACAGGGCTCCCAATGGAGGAGCTAGAGAAAGTACCCAAGGAGCTAAAGGGATCTGCAACCCTATAGGTGGAACAACATTATGAACTAACCAGTACCCCGGAGCTCTTGACTCTAGCTGCATATGTATCAAAAGATGGCCTAGTCGGCCATCACTGGAAAGAGAGGCCCATTGGACACGCAAACTTTATATGCCCCAGTACAGGGGAACACCAGGGCCAAAAAGGGGGAGTGGGTGGGTAGGGGAGTGGGGGTGGGTGGGTATGGGGGACTTTTGGTATAGCATTGGAAATGTAAATGAGCTAAATATCTAATAAAAATGGAAAAAAAAGTCTTGAAGGATAATCCCCTATAACACTGGATGAGCTATGTTTTTTTTTTTTTTTTAAAAGAAACTTCCATTGTGCTATTCCCTCAACTAGGCATATCTTCTGGCCATAGGCTATGCCTGCTATACTTTTAGAAATGATTACTCAAATAATGTGCAAAGACTTGGTTGGTAGTAATTCAAGATGGGTATCAAAATGAACTTCTTCTAACTCCCTGGAAGGCTTATGATTTTTGTGGAGGCTCACAGAAAAGCTCTGTTCATTTTTTTTAATTATGTTGTTTTATTCTTGTTTTGTTTTATTTATTGTTTTATTTTTTTCATACAATATATTTTGATCACGTTCTTGTCCTTCTCTCAGCTTCTCTCCACCTCCCGATCGATCCAACTTTATGTTCTCTAACTCAAAACAAACAAGAAAACCAACCAAAAATGGAAAACAAAAATCAAAACAGACAACAGAACCCAATAACAAAAATACTCCAAAACAAAACAAAATGTGCACAAACTGAAACACGGATGGAGTCCATTTTGTGCTGGCCAATTACTTCTGGGCGTGGACCCTGCCCTGGAGTATGGTTGATACATCCAGAGACACTGCTTTGGAAACAAAACTGATTCCCCTTTCCCAGGAGGCATCCACTGCAAATCTCTTTTTGTTTAGGATGGGACTTGGCGTCCACTTCACCTTCTTGATGCTGAGATTTTTGTCTGGTTTGTATTTGTGTAGGTCTTATGCCCACAGAGGCCCACAGAGAAACCCTGTCCATCCTTAAGAACACAAACCATGAAGAGTAGTTTGACTGGACAAAACTGTATAGAACTGTGGGTTCACTGTGCAGCATCCACATTCTTATCGTCTGTAGATCTAGTATTCTAGAGACAAGGACAATGTGACTGGAATTTTCTTATTTGCTCTCCCTTATCTTGAAGTTTACCCTCTAGACCTCCCTAGAGATGAAGCCTAAAGACCACATGGTTCACTCAAAATTAGAATTGATCCATCTTTATCTCTCTTCCCACAGAAAAAGAAGAGCTCATAGTACTCATGGGAGGCAAGTTGCAGAGTATGCTAAGGTAGCATACTGGCACTCTATCACACTAGAGAGATTCATTCTGCCTTACAGTTAAGGTACACAAGCAATGCGCAGTGACTGCTATTTTGCTATTTTCATGTTACGTCTTTTTATTCTTCTTTTTTGTGTGACATGATCATTTTATGTAAACCAGTCTGACTTTAAACCCACTGTGTGGTTCATACTGGCTTCAAATTCACAGCAATCCTTCTGTTTTGCCTCCTGAGTGCTAACTAGAATTACAGACCTGCACTACCATGCCTGGTTCATTTTCTCATTACTTCATGCTTTGCCTTCCCCCCCCCCCCTGTTCTTTCTCTAATACTTTTCTTCCATATAAATGTATATTTTCTAGTATATCAGTAAGGTTTTTGTTAGCCAGTTTTTATAAAGATTGATTAACTTCTTGTGTGTGTTTGCATGTGTGATTTGTTTGTACGTATGTACCAGACTTGTGCTTGATGCCCAAGGAGATCAGAGAGGGCATCTTATCTCTGGAACTGGAGTTGTGGACAGTTGTGAGCCACCATGTTGGTGCTGGTAATTGGGTTTAGGCCCATAAGAAGAGAAGCCAGTACTCTTAACCACTGAGCAATCTCTGTTGCCCACATACATTCATTTTTAAAGGGGGAATCTTTCTGTTTTGCCAGACTGGTTTCAATACCCTGGTCTTAAGAAATCCTTCTATCTCAGCATCCCTAGTAATGGGACTGCATGCATGAGTCATACTGTGTCTCACTGCATTCATCCTTTGAATCACTTAAGAAAAAGAAGAGTAAAATTGTATTTTATACCGTTTTTATATTTATCTATGTAATTGCCAGTGCATTTTATTTCTATGTATGGATTCACGTTGCCATCTAATTTGCTTTCTTTTCAGCTTGAAGGACTCCTTTTAGAATTTCTTGAAATGCAGTTCTGCTGGCAGTGAATTCTTTTAGTCTTTGTTTATCTGGAGATATCTTTATCCCTTATTTTTGAGATATAATTTTGCTGGATATAGATTTCTTAGTTTGTGGTGTTGTTCTTATAACACATTGAATATATTATTACATTGTCCTTGGCTTTCTTTGTGATGGAAAGTTAGGGACTCCCTTACATATGATAAGTCACTACTCTCCTGCCTCTAACAAACTTCTGTTTTGCTTATAAGGAAAAGTTAAAGAAGTCACCCACTATCAACCTCTGGCCTTTACCCCACACACATATACCCACAAACATTTCTCTTTTATGATTTTACTATCATATACCTTTATTTGTTTTAATCTCTATGTAATTTATGGGTATTTATTGAGTTTCTCAGAGAGATAGATTGACGGAAAGTTTTTATTTCTTCGAATACTTTTTTTTTCTTTTATTCTCTTTCTCCTCTACTTCCAGGACTTTTGTAAAGTGAACATTGTTATATTTGGTGCTGTCCAGCAGGTCTCTTAGGCTGTGTTAATTTTCTTCACTTTTTTCTCTTTCTGCTTCCCAGACTAAAGAATCTCACCATCAATGTGCATGTGCTATTCAGCCCCTCTGACTTTTAACTCCAGAATTTCTGTTTGGTTCTTTTCTTTTTCTTTTTTCAACTCATATATACATCCTCATTGATATTCTCTGTTTGGTGAGATATTATTCTTCTATGGTCTTTTAATTTGTTATATTTGGTTTAAAGTCTCTGTCTAATGACTGTTATTTTTCCTGTGCACAGGCCTTTTATTTTCGTGTTTCTTTATGTGCCTTATACCTTTTAAAGTTAAGCTAGTAGCATAATGCACAGCAGCCAGTTTGGTATCTGCTCCGTCTTCAGAGCGTGTCTGCCTGACGTTAGGTTTGTCACGGCTGTGGATGTTCTCGCTTAGGCTGTGTTGCATAGTATGCCCTGTGTCAGTTCTGCAGATTTTGCATTCCCAGTGTTCTGTAGTCACTGAGTTCATTGACTTTTTAGCTTTTGCTAACTTCCTAGATGTTTTAGCTTGAGTGCTCTTGCTGGGATAAAGTGTCTGTGGTGGTTTGAGTGAGAATGGCCCTCATAGTCCCTCATAGGCTCATATAGTTGAACACTTATTCTTCAGGGAGTGGCACTACTTGGGAAAGACTGGGAAGTGTGCCCTTGTTGGAGTAGGTGTGCCTTGTTGGAAGAAGTATATCATAACTAAGAGTGGGCTTTGAGGTTTCAAAAGGCCAAGCCAGTCCCAGTGTCTCTCTTACTGCTGCCTATGGATCTGGATATAGAACTTTCAGCTACTTCCACAGCACCATGTCTGCCTGCATGCTGCCGTGTTCTCTGCCATAATGAAAATAGAACAAAACTCTGAACTGTAAGCCAGCCCCAAGTAAATGCTTTCTTTTATATCAGTTGTTGTGGTCATCTTGTCTCTTCACACCAATAGAACCCTGACTAAGACAAATTCCATAAGCTAAAACAACTCAGTGAGGGAAAGACTTGTTTGGCTTCGAGGTTACAGTTCATCGTTGAGGGATGATAGACCAGGAACTCAGGGACGAACCTGAAGGCAGAACCAGAAGAAATCATGGAGGAATACTGCTCACTAGCTTGCTCCCAGGCTCATATTCAGCTAATATTTTTATATAGCCCAGGCCTACTTGCCTGGGGATGGTACTGTCTACAGGGGCCTCGGCCTTCCCACATCAATTAGCAATTAAGAAAATGCCCTACAGACCTCCCCGCAGGCCACTCTGATGGAAGCAACTCCACAACTGAGATTCTCCCTTCTCGGATATGTCTAAATTTGTGTCAAGTTGATGAAAATTAACCAGCAAATTAGATGTCACACTTTAGTCAGTGTAATTTCATGGCCATCCAATGATCAATCAGATTTCTTTAAATGCCTTGACTGCTTGTCAAGAGAACCTGTGTGTGAAGGCATGCTTTCAAATTACAAATAATTTACAAGTCAACCTTAGTGTTCAATTTCTGCTTACCAAGGCCAGGCAATGTTAAGTGAATGGATTTTTTTTTCTTCCTGAGCCCATTTGGATGTGTGCAGACTCTTCTAAATCCTTAAGAATATGTTGAGCTTTTCCAAAGTTTCCTGTGGCCAATCCAATTTTAAAGGCCTTCTTTTTAAGTTTTTGACTAGAGTCTTGTTTTCCAAAATGAAATCACAGACTTAGGTAGCAGCACCATTAACAGAAGATTTATAATTTATGTTACCACCATGGGGATAAGACTTTGATATCTGGGAAAGGTATTTTCTCCTGTTCCCATGAGAGATTAAGATGTGTGTGTGTGTGTGTGTGTGTGTGTGTGTGTGTGTGTGTGATTTTTTTGTGAATTTTATATCACACACTTCAATCCAACACATATCTTCATGCCTTTGTATCTGGTCTTTGCCCTTGCAATCTCCCCTCAAAAGAAGAGAGAGAGAGAGAGAGAGAGAGAGAGAGAGAGAGAGAGAGAGAGAGAGAGAGAGAAATGGAGAGAGAGAAATGGAGAGAGAGAAATGGAGAGAGAGATGGAGAGAAAGAGAGAGGGGGGAGAGAGAGAGAGAGAAAGAGAGAGAGACAGAAATCATACAGTGGAAACTGCAGTGTATCACACAGTATACTCCTTTATTTACACATCTTTCCTTGCAAATGTTCATTGCAATGAATTCTTGGTCTGGTTCAAGGCCTCTGGCTTCTGTTACACTATAAATATTGGATCTTCACTGGGACTTCTCTTGGATATCCTGTTGTTGCCCTGTATCATGGAGATCCTGCAGCTTTGGATCTTCAGTCCTAGCTCCCTCACATGTTACAGCAGTTCATAGATGAGCTAGATGTTTGGGTAGGCCAACTCAAAGCCCTGGATCTGGGCCTGGCCAGTATCTGAGCTGCTCAGTCCACCAGCATTCCAACAGGGCCAGCTCTCTGGCACTGTGTCAGCTAGCTCACCCAAATGTTGCAGCCAGCAATGGGGCAGGGCCTGTTCTCCAGCTCTCAACCCAGTGCACCTGCCCCCACACTACCAGGGCCAGTTCTATTATGTTGTCCAGGCGAGATGTGAGGTTGCTCTCCTGAGTGCCACAGCCAGTGAGGGGTAGGGGCAGCTCTATGCAGACCTTGGACATTAATATGTCCCTAGGAGGCAGCTCAGACCAGAGATGTCCACAGAACCAAAAAGTGGGCTTTGAGAGTTTGTCTTCTAGAAATGATAGGGAAGCTTTACCCATGTTACCTTAACAATACCTAATAAGACCTGAACAATGACAATACCAGTTGACAAACCAGCATACATGGGAGTATTCTCACAAGGCTCAGCTATAGGCAAGGAAATGACTGTAGAAAGAGGGACAGTTAGTTTTCCCCAGTGGTGCGCTACCTGTTAAGTTAGGTAATACCAAGTGGTCAGCCCTGAAATCGTATATAAACACAAGCAACACTAAACAGAATCAGCAGGGCAGGTTATACTTATATATTGACGTGAATATATATGTAACAATAATAATTAAAGAAAAAGAGACCATAAATTTGACAGGAAGAAGGGTGAGTATGGGAGGGGTGGAAGGAAGAGAGGGAGGGGGAAATGATAATTATTCTTTAATCTTAAAAATTACAAACAACAAAAGTCAAATAATTTGGATAAAATATATAAAAGTAAAGGAAAGTCAGATATGGTGGCATACACCTTTAATCCCAGCACTCGGTAGGAGAAGGAGGGTGGATTTCTTTTTCTTTCTTTCTTTTTTCATTAAAAATAGTTTTTTTCATACATTATGTTCTGATTGTGGTTTTCCCTGCACCAACCCCTTCCAGATCCTCCCCACTTACTCAACAATGAAAAGCCATACCCTTTATTTCGCTCCCTCATTAGAATACAAATGAGTCTTTAATAATAATAATAATAATAATAATAGTAATAATAATATAAAAACATACAAACAAACCAGAATCGCACAAATCAAACAGGAAAAAAGAGCTAAAGAAGATACACATACAGATGTTGATATGTCACTCAGAAACCAATGAAAACGAAATCAGAAAACTTAATATATAAGCAGAAGACCTGTAAGATTAAAAATAATGCCAAACCAAACATTGGGAGAAAAAAAAATCCAAAAATACTATTGAGTTTGTTTTGTGTTGGTCATCTACTTCTGGGCATGGGTCCACTCTTTTTTGTATTCCCAGTAAGACTCCGTTGGAAAAATCAAATGTTTTCCTTTGCAAGCAATTATCAATTAGATGTATCTTCTGGGTTAGGGATAGAGGCTTGTGTCCACTTCCCATCTTAGCAGTGGGTCCCATTTGACTTACACTGCAGGGTCTATGTATGCTGCCAGTCTCTGTGAGTTCATTTGTGTGCCAGCTCTGCTTTGTCTAGAAGGCCTTATTTCCTTGATATCTTCCATTCTTTCTGACTTTTATACTTTCTGCCTCTTCTTCTGCAGAGTTCCCTGAACCTCCAGGAGGAAGGACTCATGGAGACATCCCATTTGGGGCTGAGTGTTCCAAGGTCTCTCACTATCTGAATAATATCTGGCTGGGGGGTCTCTGTATTTGTTTCCATCTGCTGCAGGAGGCAGCTTTTCTGAGGAATGTTGGTCTCTGTGAGTTCCTGAGGAACCTGGCCTACATGGTGAGTTTGAGGCCAGCCAGGGTTATGTAATGGCTCAGCAGGTAAAAGTGCTTGCTGATGGAAGCACATGGTGGACAGACAGAACTCCTTCTAAGGACCTACCTTGAAAGAAATATCCAAGGTTCTTTGCAAGAAACTTAGTAAGGTCAGAATCTAAAGAGCTACATAAAGAAGAAAGAATAAATGAAAGTACAATCATTTTACTTTTCTTTCTTAGTTGATCTAATAATTAGTTCTTCAAAGGCAATAAATGCAACAATGTATTAGTTGATTGTAGCTTATGGAGAAATAGAATGAATGCCAGTAGTGGTATAAAAGACTGAGAGCAAATGATTAAATATATTGTTATAAGGTTCTCCTGGTGAAGTGGTATTGAAATGATTGCAAACTCTAGTGCAAATAATACCTTTAAAAACAAAGGCTAATTGGTGTTCTCAAAGGAGAGGAAAATGAGATCCTATACACTTTCCGATTAAAATATGAAAAGTTGGCCAGGCATGGTGGCATGCATGTTTAATCCCAGCACTCATGAGTCAGAGACAGACAGATCTTTGTGCAGTCCTGGTCAGTGCAGTCCATATAGTGACCATATAGGGAAAACCGTGTGTGTGTGTGTGTGTGTGTGTGTGTGTGTGTAACATATATACCTACTACTAAACAATTAATCTCTTTAAATGTAAATGGCTAAAATAAACTAAGATACAGGAACACACACACGTATCAAAAACTAAATAAAAAACACAATAAAATCCAATACACTTGAAACCGGCTAAGTTATCAGAGGGCTCATTCCTGGAGAAATTGGTCTCTCCCTTTCTCTGCAGCCATCTGTAGCTCTTCATGGGGGGGGGGGGCTTGTAAGATTTTTCCCATCTGTGTTGGCATGTCAACTGGTATAATCATTATGCAATATGAAGCTCTCAAAAACATAAAAAAACCAAAAATATTCTTTAAAAAGATACAACTATATATCCTCCCTCACACAAAAGTCTTGTTAAATATAAAGACAGATATATTAGAAGGGCTAGAGAAAGATAGACCATGCTAACACTAAGAAAAAAGGAGAGTTGGGTAGCTTATTTATTTCAGGTAAAGCATATATCAGAGATAAAGACTTCGGAGATAAAGGGGCAGAGTACAGGCAGTGGTTAGAGAGAAACTCACAGCTATTCCTGGAAACCCTATATATTTACTTACTTGTTTGTGTGTTTACTTATTTACTATGTAATTTGCTCTCCTTCCAGAAGGCTTGCCTTCTAGGTTCTTTTATGTGTATATTCACTGGGGAGTGATGGGTTGCATATGCCAAGGTGCAAGTGTGGAAAGTCAGAGAATGCTTTGTAGCAGTCAGTTTTTCCCTCCTGCCTTGCTAAGGCAGTGTCTCTTTTGTTTCTGCTACTGTGCCGTTCTCTTCAAGATAGCTGCTCTGTCTGGTGGATCTCCTGTTTTCATCTTCTGTCCTGTTGGAGTTTTGGGTTACAGTTTCATGCTATCACATCTGGCTTTTTGCATGGGCTCCATGGTTATCAGGGTTGCACGGATAGATCTTTTACCCACTGAGCCATCTCCCTGGCCCTAAAACTTCCTCAAACAAACACATATTCTTTTCTGTTCTAGAGAACCCTCACAAATACAGAATCCTTTCAACAAAAGGTACTGGAACACCTAGTGTTGTGGGAAATATTAAAAAAGGAACGGGCACATTTCCGTGCTTGTGCTGGCAAGTCTCAGCCCCAGTGGTCCGGCCGGGCCTGTTTTTATCTTGTGGAGACTCTCTGGCCCAGAGCTCCCAAAACGTCTCCACCCAGCTCGCTAAGTTCCCACCTGTGGGTTGTTAGCATGCCAACTCTGTGCTTCAAATCCCCCACAGCCTTTGTGGTGCACCTCAGGCAAACCCACACTTTGCCACCATACCTTTCTCTCTTGAGCCCAGACGACCCGCTGCATGAAGGAAAACACAACACAAACTTAGTTCAGAAATGACTGTAACTCAATTACTGGGCGGAGCAACTAAAATCCTAACCTTGTAAGCCTTATTAAATCTGAATCCTCCAGTGGCGAATCCTGACAGATCCGCCATTGAAACCGGGAGACACTCATAGCTACATCTTGTCCTCAGACTATCCCCATCCAAAAAGAAGCTAACTCTCTCTTCCTTCCTCTCTTCCCTTCTCCAACCTGGAAGTCCCACATACTCACCCCGTGATTGGCTCCTTTATACATTAGAGAATTGGTTCACAAGAAGTCATCTGAGTATGACTCACCCCTTGTCTGCATCCCCTCCCAGGAGAGCTGAATTAGCATCAACACACAAACAGCACCAGGCTCATCCACAACACCCCACCATGTGTATAAACCTTCAACCAAACAAAAATGTGACCTTGACATACAACCAACCAACAACAACAAAACCACCAGCAGCAGCAACACCCGTACTCTAAACATCACATCTTCTAGAAAAAGTAATCCAAAATGGAACACAGAACTAAATGTAAAGTTTTAAGTTATAAATTTTTTAGACGAAAGCATGGGAAAATCTGGGGACATGGCTTAGATACACTTGTAGTGCAAACATGAGGATCTGAGTTCAAATCCCCAGCTCCCCTAAAAAAATTTCCCAGTGTGACAAAGTATCTATAACTCTAATGCTGGTGGATGTAGAAACAGATGCCAATTCATATATTTTGGATCCAGTGAGAGACCCTGTCTCAAAGCACTTGATGGAGCGCAATAAAGGAAGATACTCTAAGTCAACCTCTGGCCTCCATAGGCACATGCGCTAGTCAGGGTTCTCTAGAGTCACAGAATTTATGGATAGTCTCTATACAGTAAGGGAATTTGTTATTATGACTTACAGTCTGTAGTCCAACTCCCCAACAATGGTCAGCTGTGAATGGGAAGTCCAAGGACCTAGTAGTTGCTTAGTCCCACAAGGCTAGTAGATAGATGCCAACAGATGTGCTGGCAAGTAAATGCAAGCAGGTGAAGAAGAGCTAATCTTCCTTCTTTCAATGACCTTATGTAGGTCTCCAGCAGAAGGTGTGGCCCAGATTAAAGGTGTGTGACAGAAAGCCTGGATCTGGGACTTGCTTTGTTCTAGGCTGACTTTGAACTCGGAGATCTCCTTGCATTAGTTTCCTGGAATTCATAGCCACTATGCCTCAAGATTTCCATGCCAAGATCCAGGTCAGAAACTTGTATCTCCCAGCCTCAGGATCTGAATCACAGATGACCAGATGTAGTTCATTCCAGTTATAGTCAAGTTGACAACCAGGAATAGCCACTACAGCACACAAACATGAACACACACACACACACACACACACACACACACACACACACACACTTTACATATACACACTCACACAGTGCATTAAATTTCAGTTAAAGGTTGTTTTAGACATTGCACCATAGTATTAAATGAAACATAGAGGGGGAATATCAAAAAGTCATCATAATCAAAATAATTTTTCCTCTGCATGATGTAAAACCTTGTTAAAAATAATGAAAAGGCAAACTATAAGTGAGAAAAAATTGTAAACCTCATATCTAACAAAGTTCTATATTTAGAATATATAGGAACAGAATTGAATAGTAAGAAAATAACTTAATCAAAAGTGCTAAATTTTTTCACCAAAGACACCATGTGAAAGGCAAATAGATACACAAATAATAGCTAAACTCTGTGAAGAAACACCAATTAAGCTTTCATTGAAATATACTGATAATACCAAGTGCCGGCAAGGATGCAGAGGATGAAGCACACATTGCTGGATTCTGAGAAACCAGATAAAATTCTTATCTTTGTTCCTCTGTACAAAAAGTGTTTTTGGAATGTTCTGGCTTTCCGAAATTTGACTTATCTTTGACTTTTCCAAGTTTAAGTATAGTATAGGTTAGTCCAAAATTTCTTACATTTACTCTGCTTGTTATTGGCCAAGACTCCTAGATTTCTAACTTGGTGTCTAACACTAATTTGGAGAAATTGCCAGTTGCTATTGTGTCAAATTCTGCTACTGTCCTTCAGTCTCTTCATTCTGTTTTGGGTATTCCTGCTTTGAATATGTTGTTTCTTTTGTAGCTGTCTTACACTTTTTGGATATTGCATTATGCTTGCTTCAGTTTTTCTTACACTTGCTTTTCGGTTTTTGGATGTTTCTATTGTTGTGTCCTCAACTCACAGACTCCCCATTCGACTTATCTAGTCTGATAATTAGCCTATCAAAAATTATTCTTCATTTGTGTCCTGGGTCCCAGTATTTTTGATCTTTAGCATTTTTTACAATTATCTCTTAGAAAGTCTTCCTCTATTGCTTATATTATCCATCTGCCTTGCATTGCTGTGTGCTTTGCCCGTTGGCATCTTTAGCATATTAATTATGGAGTCTTGAAAGTCTTTGTCTGATAAGCCGTTTCTGTCCCATCTGAGTCTCGTTTAGATGCTTCTTGGTTTCTTCAGACTGTGCTTCTGCCTTTTATTATGCCTCGGGAGTTTTGTTGTTGGAAAGTGGACATGATGTACTAAGTACAAGGAACTGTAGCAGAGAGTCCTTTAGTGATACAGTCATAAAGCACTGGGGGAGGGGAGGAACATTTAAAAACCCGTGCTTAGCTCCGAGTCTCTGGATGAGCCTGTGGCCCTGGACTTAGAGGGGCTCATGGCTTCTCCCTGTCCTGAGTAGTTCAGGGAAGTAGAAGGGGCTAGGCTGTGTATTTCCTTATTCTAGGTAGGCAATGATCTTTTTAAAATTCCCAGCAGATTAGAATCATATAACAGTTTCTCCTTAGGGCAAGTCTTGGTAAGATCATATATTTCAAAATGGTTAATCTTCTCCTACCCTTGCTGGAAGCACAATGAGAGTATCCTTTGAGAGCTTGGTAGAGCTCCTGTTGCTAAAATTCACAAAAATATCAAGGCTCCCAGAGAAATGTTAACTCTCATATCATCCATTCAGAGACTCCAGCAATTCGTCAACTGCAGTGCAGACTTTCCCAGTCTTGCATTGGTCCCAGTACAGGTTGCGATTGGATTGGCGGGGCTCTTCTCTGGAACATTATGGTTTCTATATATCCCTTCCCATCTCTCCAAGTTTTGAAGCAGTACTTTGCCCTATGACCTTACTACTACTCTCAGATCTAAGAAGAGTTGCTGATCCCTGACCCCTCCTTTTTCTACCCTGTCTTTGTTAGGATGGAGTGGCAATTTCTATACTCCTTGCATGCTAGACGGGAAGTTCTGTGTGTCCGTTTAGAAGATAAAATTTTTTAAAGAAAAAAATTCTCAGACATAGCTATAGTCCAGATAATGCCTGACTGGCTTTTGAAAATGCTGGCTTGAGTCAGATTTAGATCCCAAACCCAGGTTATAGACCTGCAGAGAGATTGTGAAAGTCTTAACCCTGCCTGTATCTCCTTCATAGTTTTAGGGGTGCCATTCATGTATTATCTAGGTTGAACAAGATCAGTAGCTTCCCAAAGGGAAAGTATCCAGAGTATTAGAACTATTTTGAAAAATGAATTCATGCCCCATCCGAAGAATTTCTAATTTAGGACATTTCTGTAAGGCCAGAGGAACTATTGCTCTGTTCTTATATTTTCACTTATTTGTCTTTTCATTTGCTTTTTGCTTTTCAGCCATTCACATGTCTAGAAAGGTTTAAGAGCTATTTACTGGTCAGACCTCTTCATCTGACTCTAATTTCAAGCAGTCAATATGCATTTCATGGCTGTGACCTGCAGGTGGCGATGCTGTAGTACAACTCTGAACAATAGCTATGGAAAACCATTTGCCTTTAAAGAAGAAATAATGTAAAGTCAAGGCTCCAGATGCAGTCAGAATAAAAGACCTCACAGTTTAGGGAGACATAAAAAAAATTGATCCATGCCTAAAAATAGTCATTTGTTCCTTCTAGTAACTCTAAGTGGATTTGAAATGTGACTTCCACCCTTCTAATTTGAGTGACAGCCAACAGGCCAAAGGCAGCATATACTTGAACATTTCTCCAAATGCATCGCCATTACCCAGTGGAGAAAATCTATCACTTGAAACTGACTCTCTCCCCCTTTACAAAGTATCAGTTCCTGAGTGGAAGAATTGGAAAACTTAAACCTCCACTGTAGATTATTATATTTGCAGTCCAAGAGCCTGTAATCCCGAATCAAAGGGAGCACATTCTAGCATCCAGGACCACAAGCCCGAGGATAGCATCCTTGGTAACCATCTAAGACCCAAGGGCTGGCCGAGGTTCTGATACTGGATTAGAATTTTCATCTCCTAGGTTTTATTTTAATTTTTCATATTTTTCTCTTGAAAAAGGTCTCGTGTAGCCCAGGCTGGCTTTGAACTCACTATGTAGCCGGAGGATGACCTTGAACTCCTGATCCTCCTTCCTGCACCTCCCAAGTGCTGGCACTGCATGAGTCCAACACCACACCCAGTACATTCCTTGTTCTTAAAGTGCCTCCCAAATAGATGACAATTTCTCTAGCAAAGTGAATAACTTGGCGTCAAGCCTGGCCTAAAGATATTGTTGGCAGCATGCATCATAGATGAAGTTCAGGGTCTCAATTGTTCCAGAAGATACATTTCTAGGTCTCAAGAGAGATACGTCTAAGGTCAAACTTGTACGTGGCCAGAGAATAGTGGTTTGACTCACTTAGCATCCTGTTCCAAGGTGCTCTCAGAAGCAAATGTCCTTCAGTAAAGCAGAGCTTCCCATGCTGTGTGACACAGCACAGTCTTCTTGGATTCAAGTGTCTGAGCAGACCCTGAGGATGTTATAGTTGGGATCAGTCACCTCTCCCCATGAGCAATTGATTCCACCGATCCTGCCGAGTTAAACAAACGCTGGTATTTTGTATATATTCCACAGCATAGGAAAAGCTTTGGAGTTTTTACTTTGTTTTGTGGTGTTGTGGACTGAACCCAGGACTTTGTACACAAAGTAGGAAGTTCTACAATGAATCCCGCCAGGACTCTGTAGGGAATACCCACTGGGTTCAATTCTTCAATACCTCTAGAAGATGACTAACACTTTGACCTGTTGTGTGCTATAGTCTAATTTGTCCAGATTAAGGCTTCCCCTTGGAAGCATGGATGGCCTCAGGGTAAGACTGTTCAACTGTGGAAATAAGCCATATGTGATAAAATGACAGCAAGCTGATCTGTGCCCATTCTAGAGATAGAATAGGGAAATAATATTTTCTGTCAGACATGAATGTAATATGGTGTTTTATTTGGAGCTGTTGTTGCTGTGATGAAACACCATGATCAAAAGCAACTTGGAGAGGAAAGGGTTTATTTGATTTACATTTTCTGAATCACAGTCAACTGTGGAAAGTCAAGGCAGGCACTCAAACAGGAAAGGAAACTGGACCCAGGAACTGATGCAGAGGCCATGGACAGGCGCTGCTTATTGGCTTGCTCCTCACGGTTTGCTCAACCTGATTTCTTTCTTTTCTTTTCTTTTCTTTTCTTTTCTTTTCTTTTCTTTTCTTTTCTTTTCTTTCTTTCTTTTCTCTCTCTCTCTCTCTCTCTCTCTCTCTCTCTCTCTCTCTCTTTCTTTCTTTCTTTCTTTCTTCCTTCCTTCCTTCCTTCCTTCCTTTCTTTCTTTCTTTCTTTCTTTCTTTCTTTCTTTCTTTCTTTCTTTCTTTCTTTTTCATTTCATGACTCTCTTCCCAATGATGGCCGACTAGGCCATCTTCTGCTACATATGCAGCTAGAGACATGAGCTCTGGGCATACTGGTTAGTTTATATTGTTGTTCCACCTATAGGGTTCTAGACCCCTTTAGCTCCTTGGGTACTTTCTCTAGCTCCTTCATTGGGGGCCCTATGTTCCATCCAATAGATGACTATGAGCATCCACTTCTGTATTTGCCAGGCACTGGCATAGTCTCACACTAGACAGCTATATCAGAGTCCTTTGAGCAAAATCTTGCTGGCATATACAATAGTGTCTGGGTTTGGTGGCTGATTATGGGATGGATCCCTGGGTGGGGCAGTCTCTGGATGGTCCATCCTTTTGTCTTAGATCCAAACTTAGTCTCTGTAACTCCTTCCATGGGTATTTTGTTCCCTATTCTAAGGAGGAATAAAGTATCCACACGTTGGCCTTCCTTCTTGATTTTCTTGTGTTTTGCAAATTGTATCTTGGGTATTCTAAGTTTCTGGGCTAATATCCACTTATCAGTGAGTGCATATCAAGTGAGTTCTTTTGTGATTGGGTTACCTCACTCAAGATGATATCTTCCAGATACATCCATTTGCCCAAGAATTTCAAATTCATTGTTTTTAATAGCTAAGTAGTACTCCATTGTGTAAATGTACCACATTTTCTGTATCCATTCCTCTGTTGAGGGACATCTGGGTTCATTCCACCTTCTGACTATTATAAATAAGGCTGCTATGAACATAGTAGAGCATGTGTCCTTATTACCAGTTGGAACATCTTCTGGGTATATGTATCTTACGGTAGTACTATGTCTAATTTTCTGAGGAAATGCCAGACTGACTTACAGAGCTTGTAATCCTACCAACAATGGAGGAGTGTTCCTCTTTCTCCACATCCTTGCCAGTATCTGCTGTCACCTGAGTTTTTGATCTTAGCCATTCTGAGTGGTGTGAGGTGGAATCTCTTTTGATTTGGATTTCCCTGATGATTAAGGATATTGATTATTTTTTCAGGTGCTTCTCAGCCCTTCAGTATTCCTCAGTTGAGAATTCTTTGTTTAGCTTTGTACCCCATTTTTAATGGGGTTATTTGAATTTCTGGAGTCCACCTCCTTGAGCTCTTTGTATATATTGAATATTAGTCCCCTATCAGATTTAGGATTGGTAAAAATCCTTTCCCAATCTGTTGGTGGCCTTTTTGTCTTATTGACAGTGTCTTTTGCCTTGCAGAAGCTTTACAATTTTATGAGGTCCCATTTGTCGATTCTTGATCTTACAGCACAAGCATTGCTGTTCTGTTCAGAAATTTTTCCCCTGTGCCCATATCTTCGAGGGTTTTCCCCACTTTCTCCTCTGTAAATTTCAGTGTCTCTGGTTTTATGTGGAGGTCTTTGATCCACTTAGACTTGAGCTTTGTACAAAGAGATAATAGCATCCAGGACCACAAGCCCAAGGATAGCACCACCCACAGTGGGACAGGTTCTTCTCCATCAATCAGTTACTAAGAAAGTATCCTACAGACTTACCTACAGCCAGATCTTGTGGAGACATCTTTTCATCTGAGGCTCCTTCCTGTCTAGTGACTCTAGTTTATGCCATGTTGACATAAATCTAACCAGCACATACATGTAGACAGCTCATGGACTCATTCCCAAGGCAAGAAATAAACTATTTTTCTACTACATATTTGACTCTCACTCATAGCCCTTTCCCAAATAAGAGATGCATGAAATTTGCCACTAATACCAAATTACAATGAGTAAAGCAACATAGAGACCCCCCAACACACACATGCACCCTGTTGAAGGTCCAAGGTTATCAGCTTTAACCTACATATTCTTTTTTCCCCCATGGGAGTCACTGGGACTGTGAACATAAGGCCAAGCTCAGCTATTTGGCTCTTGAGGAAAACTATAATTTTTATTCATCATCCTGAATTTGATATCTATCCAGTCTTCTGTGGTCAATTGTAAAATGCATGATGGAACAACACTTTAAGGGCAAACATACCCTGTTGTCTTTTCTCTGGCCCACTGAGGCTTGTGTACAGAAGTAGACGTAAGTGGTAGCATGTTTATTTTAGGACTCAAGTGATGACAGTGTGAAGCCACAGCAACAGTAGGAAGAAGGTGTACGTGGGCTACAAGAGCATCACTTTGTGCACAAGTCAGTGCTTTGGGAACAGTCACAAAGTTGTGCAGCCATCACCATTATTAATTTAGAACATCATCATCCCTTCAGGAAGAAATGTCACTCTTCACTTTAGTCTTTCCTTAGCTCCTATGAACCACTAATCAACTTTCTGTCTCATCTCTGTGGATTTGTGTATGCATAAATGGAAGCACACCATGTGCTTTGATATTTGCATTCTTTTATTTAATGTGTTTTGAATGTTCATCCACATTGTAACAATTACCAATACTTCATTATTTTCATAGGTGAATAATATTCTATTTCATGAACAAACCAAATTTTATCTATTGATCTGTTAATGGAAATTTAGTTTTTCCCACTTTTTTACATGCAATGCATAATAATGTTATACATATTAGTACATAAGTTTTTGTGTGGACAAGTTTTTATTTCTCTTGGGTAAAAAAACCCCTAAGAGTAGAATTATTGGACTATGTCACATCTCTCACTTTTCAAGAAACCTCAAGACTTTTTCTAACTTGCTCTTATGACTATCTGTTGTTTGTATTGCTGTTCATAACAAACAACAGAAACCACAAAAAACTTCTATAGCCTGACATGTCCTATTTGACTCAGAGAATAACTCCAGGTCCAACCTGACAACTTTTACTTCCTCCATTTCCTTTTGTCTGATCCCTTTGTGTCTGCCCCGGTGGTGCTGTATCTAAATGGAGGCCATCATGTTTAGGGAACAGAAGGTGGTAGGAAAGGCTCACAGGACAGAAAACCCTTGCCAGGCTTCTGAAATAACAACATATAAGCCAATCTATATGAAGTAGAGCAAACAAAAGAGCAAGATAGTGGTGGACAAGGCCAGACTGGAAAGGGCTTTGGCCAGGGAAAGTTTGTCTGATGAGCTAGTGTTTGAGCAGATAGCTGGATGAAAGCATTGTGAATAAAGGGAACAGTTAGGGCAAAGGCCCTGTGGTGGCAGCATGCTTGGCTTTTTGGAGGGCTAGCCAAGGGCACTAGTATGGCTAGAAGACTGTAAACAAGAGTGAGAGTGATAGAGTAAAGACAGGCAGAGATACAAAGCAGAGGGGAGAGGTTATAGCACCTTTGGTATGGTTTAAATATATCCTCTCCAAGTCATGTACTGAAGATGCAATTTCCATACAACAGTGCTGAGAAGTGATTTAGAGGTAAGTAGGTCATGAGACTGTCACCTTCTTGTATAGATTAATGCTGTAATCATGGAAGAAAGTTAGCTTATCAAAGGAATGGGCTCCTGACAAAAAGATGGGTTTGTCCCCTTTCTTACCTTCCATTTCGTTGTCTTTCTGTCACAGTCACTGTATACTTGCTCCTTCTGGCCATGTGATGCTTTCTGCCACATTATGATGCAATAAGAAATCCTGCAAGATCAGACTTCCCAGCCTTCACGACTGTCAACCAAATAAACATCTATTGTTTATAAATTACCCAGTGTGTGGTATTTTGTTCCAGCAGCAAGAAAAAATCGACAAAACGGTCTTGATGGCTGTTAAGCAAGTATATACTTTACCGACAAGATAAATGGAGCATTATGTGGGGGGTTATAGAAGCAGCTGAGGCTGTAACCCAGTGGCAAAGCATTTGCTGATGGTACATGAGGCTCTGGCTTCAATCTCCAGCCCCACAGAAGAAAAAGAACCACTTTAAGAAAGGAAGAACAGGGCCTGGCTTATATTTTAGAAGAATCCCTTTGGCCATTGTGTGAGGTGGGGCTGCAGAGGTGATCAGATTCTCTACAGCTCTGCTCTTCACCTGACCTGGAAAGCAGGATATACACAGGTACATCAGGCAGACGGATTTACTTAGATCACAACACCCCCTGTTTAACACTCTCCAGTGGCTTCCCCAGCACTTCCAATCCACTCTGGTGCCCTTGCCTGTAAGATCAGTGCCGGCCTTTGTTCTCAGCACATCTCACTCCCCCTCTCCCTCCAGTTATGCCAGCCTCATTGAGCTACCTTCCCAGTGGCCCTGCGTTCACACTCACCAGGCTTATTTTTGATTCCTTTGCATTTTTCTTCTGCCATAATTTTCTCCAAAGTTTTATCATCACCCCAAACCCACCTGAATATCACATACATAGGAAAGAACTTTTCTGACCCCTTGCCACAGAGCAGCTCTGGATCTCCCCCACCCCCTTATCACAGCCACCCACAGTGCTCCGTCTCACACTTCTCTTTGTGATTATCTTGACTATTTACATATTTTAAGGTCGCCCTTGAATGTGAGCATCAGAACATAGCCACTTTATTTTACCCAGTATTGTATTTCCAAGAACCTGGGAAAGTGTTGTCTCATTGTAGGCGCTTCCTCTGTGTCTGTTGAATGGACAATGGCAAGAAAGTCAAGTTATTGCTCTTGAGTTTTCTAGCCATGTAAGGATAGGCTAGACTTTTTGAAAGAAACTGTGCAAAAAGTAAAGGAAGCTAAAAGTACAACAAAGGAAGAAAATGTAAAAAGTATTGCTAAGCTTTTCAATAAAGCATGGGTCACTGAAAGTTGGATTGAGCCTCTATGCACATAAAAACCACAGTAACCTCACACTCAATGGAGAGACTGAATACTTCCCACTAGGGACAAGATGTAGACACCACTCAGGCTAATTCTATCCAACACTGAAATGGACATTCTACCCAGGGTAGTTAGGAAGAAAGTAGAAGAAAAGGCCTCCAAATTAGAATGAAAGTTGAAAAACCACCTCCTTTTGCAGGCAACATGATCTTGCATCTCCAAAATCCTAAAGAAACCACTGATATAAACACCACTAAAATCAAAGTAGAAGGTCAGCAATGTTGCAGGCAGCTTGCAGGGCATTGGGGCTAGAAGACAGGATGTCCTGCCTGTCCAGAGTTGCTGGAGCAGCCTTTCCAAGCTCTAGGCTACCATCTCTGTGGAATGAAATAGTCCAGACACACAAAGACTCATTCTGTCTTTCTGTAAGCTGTGCTCCAGCTCCAGCCTCATCTCCTTTTGTTCAAAGGTTGAAGGATTATATTTTCATATCCTGTGTGCCTTGTGAACTGTGCCAGCCAAGCCAGTCTGCAGCCAGAGTGTAGTTATCTCAGGATAAGGAATTGGACTCTATAAAGCATCATTCTTTAAGCTTTTGTACTCTCTCTCACTCTCTCCCTCCCTCTCTAGTTTTGTTTTTCACTTGGTTTCCTAGCAAATTTCCTTTTGAGAAATTCCAATATTGTCTCATCTGAACCAAGGGGAATAAGATTTGTCTACAAGTTGGTCACTGTAGGGCTAGCTTAGAGGTCAGGGGTCCCTTGAGGCTAGGTGTGGGGGTAGCTGCAGCCAGCACAGCTGGAGATGCAAAGGAGGGTTGAAGCTGTGCAGATTTGTTTTTTGGATGATGGCTTAAGATACTGAAATGATAGGCTTTTGGCTTAGGATCGAGTGCATCTCACTAGGGAAGAATGTGGTTGCTTGGAGACTTGCCGATCTGATCAAGATGACTTTAACTGGGGGGAGGGGGGACATGCCCATATCACACTGTAAGGCCAGATACTATAGACAGCAGCAGGCATGTCAGGAACAGAAGAATAACAGAAAGACACCCTGTGATTTTCGGGAGAAAATGGCTGAGAAGGAAATTGGGTATGGTGCTTCCAGCTTAGATTGTCAATATGCCAGTGTGAAGAGTGAGAGCAGAAAACAAAGCAAATTGAGATTGTTTTCAAACACAAAAAAAAAGTAAAGAAAAATCGAAGCCATCACCGAGACTCAGGAGTAAAAAAATCCACAACTGAAAGACATTCATCATCTGCTAGATTGACTTGAGTTTCCCAACCATAGGACAGAATCCTTTGTGCTCATTTGTACCAACTTTGTGGCATCCAGAGGGTAAGATTAAGAACACAGAATCAGAGAGAGAAGTACTGAGGAAATGAACATGAAGTCCAATAACTGTGGAAACTCTTCCCTTGGTGGTGCCCTTGGTGCCTCACATTGTGGACAGATGAGTGAAGAAGTCAGACAGGGCCTCTGCACTCGCAGAGCTCCTACTGAGAGCAGATAGACAAATGCAGGCACTAAAAATGAACAAAATAACCTCCAGATCACTAAAAGATCTGCAGAGAAAATGCAAGTGATTGCAATGAAGAGGAGGGAGGACTGGGAAGCTTGGGTGCCCTGAGGTCACCTACCTGCAAGGGTGACTGTTGACTGCAGGGAGAACAAAGTGTGGGAGTAAACCATGGGAACAGAGAGAAGTGCTAGGAGACAGGAAACAGCCAAGGACCAGAGGGTGATCCAGGCAATTGGCTCAGATTTCTCCTGCCGGAAATGGGCAGGAGTTTAGATAGCTTACTGGGGGAGGTGGGAATTATGGAAAGGCAGCAAGGAAGTCACAAGGGAAGAAAGAAAGCCCAAGTGAGGAGATTTCAATCCAACTTAGAAGACAGAACAAAATAATCATGGAAGGCAGAGGAAGGGAGGGACCTGATGGGACAGGGGAGGGGGAGAGGGAATGGGAAAGAATGGCAGGATCAGGTAAGGGGGGTGGGGAACAGGGGGCCAGGTGAATGAATGGGAATATGCAGCTGTGGGGGGGGCAGTGGGAACCTCTGGAAATTCCCAGAGACCTAGGGTACAAAAGGCTCCCAGGACTCAATGGAGATGACCTTAGCTGCAATGCCCAATAGTGGGGTGATGGAACCTAAAGAGACCAACTCCAGTAGATAGATAGGGCCCCTAATGGAGGGATGGGGTCACCAACACATCACCAAAGTTTTTGACTCAGATTTTTTTCCTGTCTAAAAGAAATACAGGTGCAAAAACGGAACAGAGACCATTTTAAAGTAACAATGGCCTAACTTGGGATCCATCCCATGGGCAGGCACCAAACCCTGATGTTATTACTGATGCTATGTTGTACCTGCAGACAGGAGCCCAGCATGACTGTATTCTGAGAGGCTCTACCAGCAGCTGACAGAGACAGATGCAGATACTTAGGGCCACCCATTGGACTGAAGTCAGGGACCCCAATGGAAAAATTAGGGGAAAGATTGAAGGAGCTGAAGGGGATGGCAACCCCATAGGAAGACCAACAGTGTCAGCTAACTTGGACCCTTGGGAGCTTCCAGAGACTAAGCCACCAACCAAAGAGCATACATGGGCTGGTCCAAGGCCCCTGACACTTATGAAGCAGAGGACTGCCTTATCTGACCTCAGTGGGAGAGGGTATGCCTAATTCCGAAGAGACTTGATGCCCCAGGGAAGTGGGATGTAGTGAAGGGTAGGTGAGGTGGGGGTGAGGGAATACCCTCTCAGGGACAAAAGGGATGGGGGATAGGGTGAAGAACTCTGGGAGGGGGGACTGGGAGGGAGGACAACATTTGGAATGTAAATAAATAAATTAAATACTTAAAAAAAAAAGGAAAGAAAAAAAGGAAAGGTGGTCAGGAGCTGTCTTAGTCAGGGTTTCTATTCCTGCACAAACATCATGACCAAGAAGCAAGTGGGGAGGAAAGGGTTTATTCAGCTTACACTTCCATACTGATGTTCATCACCAAGGAAGTCAGGACTGGAACTCAAGCAGGTCAGGAAGCAGGAGGTGATCCAGAGGCCATGGAGGGATGTTTTTTACTGGCTTGCTTCCCCTGGCTTGCACAGCCTGCTCTCTTATAGAACCAAGACTATCAGCCCAGAGATGGTCCCACCCACAAGGGGCCTTTCCCCCTTGATCACTATTTGAGAAAATGCCTTACAGTTGGATCTCATGGAGGCACTTCCTCAACTGAAGCTCCTTTCTCTGTGATAACTCCAGCTGTGCCAAGTTGACACAAATCTAGCCAGTACAGGAGCCATCCATGTGTTGGGGAAATCCCTGGGAAACAGATCAAGTACATCTTTCCTGAGACACACATTCTCCATGAATAGTACCTTCCATGTTTCTAGATAAAACATCTAAAAATCATCAAGGATGCTCTGAAGTATCAAATGGAAGGGATCTGAGAAGTCCTGACAATGTCTGCTGTTGTCACAAGGAAGTCTGGAGCAGAGTCAGAAAAGGGACAGTCTGGAGGGTTGAGCAGGACAGGATTAAGATCACCGCAGGCCAAGACCAACTGCAAATGGAGGCATTTGAGTCAGCCTAAACAACATTTACCTCTGTGTTTGTTTGCTTTATTTCATATTTGTTTTTAAAGGTCAAAGAGAAAACCAGAGGAGTTCATATATGGTCTTAAATTTCCAGTTCTTTTAGAAAAAGAACCCTCAACTCCAATAGTAGTGACTTGTCCTTGGGTACGATGACAACGGAGTAGATGACTCATTTGGGAAGGTCCTATGCTCTCCAGTGAAGGGGTCTTTACTGAAACTGTAGTAGGTAATGAAGGATGCTAAAGTGAGTGAAGGTGGAGAACAGGCCTGGAGCACGCCCAAGCAGAGCCTGCCAGGTCATCAGACCTAGTAAACAGATACAAAAGCTTAATTTGCCTTTTAGTTGCCTATATTAGAGAAAAGCAGAAATCAAATGACCAGTCAGAAACAGCCAATAGACTTTTTATTATATAACTATGGATATTCTAATTAGATAAACAAAATAATATGAGCAAATTATTGTAACACATCAAATGATTTCTTGGCTTCTTCTGCATCCATCCTAACCAACAACAAATATGCTCAGTCTCCGTACAAAGGGAGCTTAAACATGGAAGTATGTAGCCATAAGACGGTTAGGACAGTGACCTGGATACAAACTGATAGAGCCTTGGAAATGGGCTCTGGTGGGCATGAGAGGCAGAGAATGAATTCAGTATGTAGTTTTCTATGGGTAGGACAGGATATGCTGATGTAAGAGTGTTGGACTGTGAAGCATTTTAGCAGGACAGGTAGATTTCTGCCTCTAGAAGTTATGGAATTTGTCCACTAATTGCTTGAAAATGGGAAAGACTGTAGAAGTAATGTTTGAGAGGGAGGAGAGCATGCTCTATTTTGAACATAATATGTATTTCAGGTGTACTAGACATTCTAGTGGAGATGTGAAACAGGATCTCAGATGCTGTCGAGTCAGAAACTCAAGCAAGGATGTGGGTGGCTTGAAGAGATGGAATGTGGAAATTATCAGACTTTAGCCACGAGGCTACAATGTATATTTCTGACAATATTGTCTCTGAGATGCTCAGGCAATATCTTATTCCTACAAGACACCTATAAATTCTGGACAAAAGATAACACATGTCTTTTTAAACACATTACTGAGCTCAAAAGGAAATAAGCGAGATTCAAGAGCCCAAACAGAGAATTGAACTGAAAGAAGCAGCTAGGTGCTCTACCACTGAACTACATCCTAACTCCTACCTTTTGATTTTTTTTTTAATAATGCACATAATTGTCATTTTAGGGGAGCATATTTGTATCCTTCTGGTGACCCTTTATATATTTTCTTGAAAGATATGTTCACTCAAGTCCCTTGTCCATTAAAAAGATTTAACTTATTTCAAATTGTGCTTATATCTGTTAATCTTTGTGGATATTTGCACCTACGTACAGATGTCTGTGGAGGCTAGAAGAGGGCATCTGATCCCCAGGGCTTGAGTTATAGTGGCTGTAAGCCAACCTATGTGCTTGGTTGAATCTGAACTCATGTCCTCTGCAACAGTAGCAAGAATTCTTGACAGCGGAAGTGTCTCTCCAGCTCCTTTTGCCCATTGTTAATTGTTTTTTCTGCTGAGTTGTAGCAAGTCTTAGTTGTTATATATTTGGGATATTAACTCCTCCTGCAGACACATAGAGCAATAAAATATAATGAAGGCCTCAGATTAAATGTTTGTGTTCATGTGCTACTGAACTTTTATAGCAAATAGTATTGAGAAAACTGGAAAGCCACACACAGAATGAAATTGAACCCTTATCTATACTCTACAAAGTATAAACTAAAAATGGGTTAAACTTGAACAGAAAACTTTGAGTTCCAAAGAAAACATGGGATAAAGAAACCATTTGACATCCATCACAGTTGATCAATTCTTTTTATAGAACATCAACAAAAAAAAGTTTTTAAAAATGATTTAATGTTAAATATCATTACTCTCTCAGGATTTGTTTTTACCATATACAAAACATCTATTTTTTCTAGTTTATACTCCATTTTAAATCAGATTTTAATTAAAATATAATATGCAAACAGAAAATCTTATGTATGCCTTAAATGTTTTACTTAAGGAATTATCCAGATGGACACTTTAATCAGGAAGCATAATATTGCCCCAGAAGCTCCAACCCCTTCTAGCCTGTTCTGTCACTGTCTTCCAAAGGTCCTATATTTCAATATCTAACATAGTAGATAAATTCTATGTGGTTTGTGACTTTTTAGCATGTAACATGATAGCATAGACTGGTGCATGTCTGGCCACTTTCATTCATAGTACTGAATATCAGTGTAATTTGTTCATTTTCATTTCTATATAATATTTCACTGTATGAATACACCAGAATTTATTTATGCATTCTACTGGTGCTGGCTGTTGGGGTTGTTTTCAATTATTATTATTACAAATAATCCTGCTAAAACATCACCTCACACATGTCTATTGATTAACACACACCTGTATATGCTAGAAGTACTGCTTTGTGAGTGATATGATGTATGCACTGAATTTCTGTAGATACTGACAAGAACTTTCCAAAGTGGATGTACAAGTCTATTCTCACACAACAGTATTCATGACTTGTAACTGTGTTAGGAATGTATCTCAATAGTTGAGTGCTCACCTAATTTATGAAGGCTCTAGGTTCAATCCTTAGAAACTCAACAAGGGGACAAGAGCATAGTTTGGTGGTAAAGTTCTTGCTTAGCATATGAAAGTCCTGGTTTCGATTCTTAGTATTACAAACAAAACAAAAAGAAAATGTTAGCCACTTGTAACATGTCTCCTCACTTAAAAAAATTATTAGATATTTTCTTTATATACATTTCAAATGCTATCCTGAAAGTTCCCCCGCCATGCTCCCCTACCCACCCACTCCTGCTTCTTGGCCCTGGCATTCCCCTGTACTGGGGCAGATAAAGTTTGCAATACCAAGGGGCCTCTCTTCCCAGTGATGACCGACTAGGCCATCTCTACATATGCAGCTAGAGACATGAGCTCTGGGGGTACTGGTTAGTTCACATTGTTGTTCCTCCTATAGGGTTGCAGACACCTTCAGCTCCTTGGGTGTGTCTCCTCACTTTTTAGGTATGGTTCTTGATAAACAAAGTCTTAATACAACCCAACCTAACAGTTTTTCCTGTATGATTATCATGTTTATGTTCTGATCATCCACACGTATATGAAGATGCTGAAGGAACCATAACCTTGGTAGTTACACTAAAAAAAAATTCCACTTGATAATAATGTAAGAGAACAAGTAAATGTAACTGTTTTGACTTCAGCATTTTTATGTATGTATTATTGAATAAGGTCTCTGGAAAATTCATAACCACAAAGAGTTATGGATAAACAGAAATCTAAAACTTCACAAACTATCCTAGGTTGCTAGGTTCCTGAGAAGCAAAATTACTCCAACTCCATAGGATGGAATATCAAGCCAGGCCAGACAGTTCCCCAACAAAATCTCACAAAACTGAATTAAAACACCTGATGAAATGATAATACAAATTGGCAGAAAAAATAGGCAGTAGCGTTATCCCTGTGTGAACCCCCTGAAATGGACCCAGAATATATGACTATTATAGTTAAAGAAATAAAATGAGGGGCTGAAGATATGGCTCAGTAGTAAAGACAACATATTTATTCTTACAGAGGACTTGAAATCGCTTCCCAGCACCCATGTTGGGTGGATTACAACTTCTTGTAACTCCTGCTCCAGGAGGCTCCATGCCCTTTTTTTTTGTCATCCACAGATGTGTTCCCATTGGTGTTGCAAACACTCACACAGACACACATACATGAATAAAAATAAACCTTTAAAAAAGAATTAAAAATGAATAGGACAAAATAGTAGTAATAATAATAATTAATAATTCTTTGAAAAGACTACTTTTTTCTTTCCCATCCACATTAGAATATGGCAATCAATATTTTCATATTTTTAATTAAAGGAATTGTAGAGTCGTGCATTTGCCAGAAATAATACAGGATCCTATATAATTTTCACCTTGTTTTTCCGACTGAGAACACCATGCATTATTAAAGTACAATATCATAATCAGAATTTTGACACTAGAACAATAGACTCATTTTATTTGAATTTCCCCAGTTTTACATATACCAAGCGTTTGTGTGGGCATTTATGTTTTTATACTCTGCCTCGTTCCTGCCTTTCCCCCTATACTCAATCACAAGCAACCACTAATCTGTTTTACATCTCTATAATTTTGTCATTTCAAAAATACACGAGTTGAATCATGCTGTATATGAAATTGCAGGGTTAGCTTTTTTTTTTTTTCACTGAAGATGACTCCTTTGAGATCCATCTACATAGTTGTGTGTAGCATGGTTATCCCTGTTTTGGTGACTAGGATTGCAAGTTTGTTTATGCATTTGCCTATTAAAAATATGAGTCTTTTCCAGGTTTGGGCCATTTTGAATAAAGCTGCTTTAAACATTCACATGCAAATTTTTGTTTGAGTCTAAGTTTTCTTTTCTCTGGAATAAATGCCGAGGAGTCCAGTTGCTGGGGCACTTGTATACGATACATTTAGACTGTAAAAAGAACTTTGAAAACAGACATGGACATACTCCCAGTGGGATTCATTTCACTCAGAACTGCTCTAGCTATCCAGGGTCTTCTCTATGCCTATTTGAGTTTTAAGATTTTTAAGATGTTTTTTCTTATTTCTGTAAAAAATTATATTGGAATTTTGTTGGAGATTGGGTTGAATCTATAGATCATTTTGGTAGAGCAGTCATTTAACAATATCAATTATTTTCAATCCCCAAAAATGGGAAGTTTCTGCAACTTCCAGTCACTTCTGCAATTTCATTATTCAGAGTTTGAAAGTTTTCTTTTCTTTTTTTAAAATATTTTAATAGGTATTTTCCTCATTTACATTTCCAATGCTATCCCAAAAGTTCCCCATACCCACCCCCCACTCCCCTACCCACCCACTCCCCCTTTTTGGCCCTGGCGTTCCCCTGTACTGAGGCATATAAAGTTTGCAAGTCCAATGGGCTTCTCTTTCCAGTGATGGCCGACTAGGCCATCTTTTGATACATATGCAGCTAGAGTCAAGAGTTTTCATTGTAAAGATTTTTTTTGCTTCCATGTTTAGACACAGTTCAAGGATGTGTTTATAGATAATCGAGAAGGGACTGTTCCCTTGATTTCTTTCTCAGTATGTTTACCATTCATACATAGAAAGGCTGCTGATTTTGTATGTTAATTTATATCTTGCCATTTTGCTGAAAATGGTTATTACCTCTATAAGTTTTCTGATGAATTCTTTGGTGTCTCTTACGTATGCAGTCATATCATCTGCAAATAAGGATACTTTGACTTCTTCCATATCTACGTTAAGCCCTTTTATTCCCTCCAGTTATCACAGTATTTAGTACTTCAAGCTGTATATTGAGCAAGAGTCTAGGAAGTTGACACTCTTGCCTTGCTTTCCTGGGTGCTGCAGCAGGTGAGAGGCCGACCCAGCTTTCACACTGGCGGGCCTTGTTCACCTACAAGGCACCATGCGTACCCCTCCCCCACAACCAGAGCCATCTCTACTGTGCTGCCCAGGGCAGGCGCAGGCTCTGCTCTCCTGGGTGCCAGGTTTCCCAGCTGTCCTGGGGTGAATGAGGACAGCATCTCCCGCTCTCCAGAGGCAGTAGCAACCTTTCTTTTAAAACAAATTTTTATTAGATATTTTCTTCATTTACATTTCAAATGCTACCCCGAAAGTCCCCTATATCCTCCCCCCACCCTGCTCCCCAACCCACCCACTCCCACTTCCTGGCTCTGGCATGCCCCTATACTGGGGCATATGATCTTTGCAAGACCATCTTCTGGGTAGCAACCTTCTTTGCTCAAATTTTACTAGTTTGAGTTTTCTTTTTTTCTTTCTTTCTTCTTTCTTTCTTTCTTTCTCTCTCTCTCTCTCTCTCTCTCTCTCTTTCTTCTTTCTTTCTTTCTTTCTTTTTTCTTTTTCTTTTTTTGAGTTTTGCTATTGAAGTTGTTTATCTTCTCAAATAACCAGTTCTCAGTTCAGTGATTATTTCTACCATTTTATTCATTTCTATTTAATTAATTTCTGCCCCATCTTATTAGTTTTTTCCCCATATATTGCATCCCATGATGTTTTAGAATATTTAAGTTTTATTTCAGAGGTATATATCTTTTAATTTTTGACACTGAATTTTAATTTTTAATTACAAAATTAAATCCTTTACCTTTCTTCCCCCCTAACCCTCTCACATACTTCTTGCCAGTCTCCTTTAAATTCATGGCCTCTTCTTCATCAATTATATATATATATATTTAACTTGTTGAGTTCATATAATATTACTTATATGTGACAAGGAAGACAGCAAGGAACATGCCAAAGTGGATAGGAAACAGCCCACAAGGCCTCAAGGCTACACACACAAATAAGTACTGAAGGTAGTTACTGAAGATAACTGAATAAAGTTGGGAGTGGAAGAGGTGATCCTTCCCAATGGACAGCACATCAGTTGATTGTCTCGTCACCAGACTCTAATGCCAAATGGTAAGCCCTCCACAAAGAAAGGTGGTACACATCTTAACTTTTCCTTGTGACTTCTTTTGTATTGAAAAGAGATCCTTCTGTCATACAATACAACCCAACAACAGTTTCCTCTTTTTCTACTCCTCCCTGCTCGCCCACCTCCCATTCCCCAGATCCACTCTGCCTCCATTTTCTTTCCAGAAAAAAGGCCTCTAAGAGATACAGCCAGACAGGAAAAAACAAGATATCATGAGGCCAGGTAAAAGCTCTCACACTGAGGCTAGACGAAGTACCTCAATAGGAGGAATGAAGCAGGCAAAACAGTAGGAGACACACACCTGCTTCCACTGTTAGGAGTCCCACAAGAACACCAAACTAACAGCAATAACATATATGCAGGCCCCATGCTTGTCACTTCAGTGTCTGTGAGCCCATATGTGCTCTGCTTAGTTGGTACCTTTTGTAGTCATGGGTTAACCTCAGAGATCGTCATGGTACTTTTTCTTTTCTTTTTGTTTTTGTTTGTTTTCGAGACAGTGTTTCTCTATATAGCCCTGGCTGTCCTGGAACTCATTGTGTAGACCAGGCTGGCCATCCTCCTGTCTCTCAGATTAAATGCATGTTCGACTACAGCTGGATTATGTTGCCTTTTCTGATTTTTGTTTGAATTAGGCATGATGTAATTCTTTAAAATATTTGAGATTTTTCCAGGGCTCAAGAGAGGGCTCAGTGATTGAGAGTGTTTGCTCTTTGTGCAGAGGACCTGAGATTGATTCTTAGCACTCACATTAGGTAGCTCACACTACCTACTCCAAAGGTTCTGATGTTCTTCTCTGGTCACTCACACTCATGTGCATACAAACACACTGCATGTCTTTATACCACATGCCTGCTACAGCCCTTAGAATTTACAAAGGGCTATCATACCTCCTGGTTCTGTAGTTGCGGACGGTTTTAAATTCAGATGGTTGTGAGCTCGCCTGTGGCTGTTAGGGTTTCCTTAAGAGCAGCAAATGCCATCTCTCCAGCCACATACATACAAATTTCAAAACCAAAACCAAATCTTAAAAATTGAGATATTTTTTTAACGTGTATGATTCTGAATTTTTGGTCAGAAATTTCAAAACCTTCACATTTAGTTACTTGACCTCCGTTTTAAAAGCTGGGATTTAGAGTGTGGTCTTGTGATTGGTTAGTTTATATATGGGACTTATGCTCTGTGGTGAGTTTATCTCTAAATGCTGACTAATCCTGGGACAGTCTCTCTGCCAATAATATAGAATATAAGAAAATATAGTTAATATAAAAACATTAGCTCCCGCTCTCCTGCTCCTTTCTTGCTCTTCCCTTCCTGCTCCACCGTTTCCCCATTCTCTTTCCCCCTCTCTCTCCATGTACTCAAGGCTGGCCCCTCCCCCCTCTCTCTCCCTCTCCCTCTCCCCCCCCTCTCTCTCTCTCTTTCTCTCTCTCTGCCTCTACTACCTTCTTAACTCCCCTCCCCATGCCCTTAATAAACTCTAATCTATACTAAAAAAAATAAAATAAATAAACATTACTTCCATTTACATTCTTTTCCTTCTGCACACTTAATATTGTTGTCTTGGGTATCAGGCATGTTCCACTCACCAAATGACATTTAGAAAACCTATGAAGATACTCTATTTTATATACTCACATTTCTGTTCTTTCTGCTGCCTCATGAGTCCTCATGTCTCTAACTCCTCACCATTGTTTCTTTAAGTGCTTAATTACCACATCCACTTTGTTAAGATGAAACCCAGGGACTTTGCACATGTTAGGCAAGTGCTCAACCACTGAGCTATATCCTCAGCCTATTTTCTTTTAATTCTAGGACTCCAAAGGCATCAGTGCTTTATTTTTGTCATTATCCCATAAATACTGAGAATCTGTTTTTTTCCTCAGTCTCTATTGTCTTTGTTGTTCAAATTTTGTCAGTTCCATTGACCTATCCTCAAATGCACTGATTCACTAAATTACTGGACCTATATAATAGGCATTTAAATTTTATTATTGTACTTTTTGTTTTGTAGTGTCTATTTGACTATTTTATGTAACTTCTATTATATTTCTGGGAATTTCTGGTTTTTCATTTGTCTCGAGATAAGTTTTAGTTATTTGTTGAAATGTTTATGATGATTGTTTTAAAATCCATGTCAAGATAATGCCAACGTCTGATTCATCTTAGCACTAGCAGCTATGCATCATTTTTTCACTTGCAAGTTTTGATTTTTCTCATTCTTATTATGAAAGGACCATTGTGTCCTGGATTTCCTGGATGTCTTGGGTTAAGAGCTTTTAGATGATAGAAGTTTTTAAAGAGAAAATGAACAAATCCCTTTAAAAGTACAGGAAACACACATTATAACAGGTAGAGGATTTTAAAGAGGAAATGATTAAATATACATAAATACAGAAAAATGCAAACAGGTGAAGGATATGAATAAAACTGTCTAAGAACTGAAAATGGCAATAGAAGCAATAAAAAAAAACACAAACAGAGGTAACCCTAGACATGGAAAACCTATGAAAGAGAACAGGAACTACAGGCACAAGAATCACCAACAGAATATAAGACATGGAGAGAGAATCTCGTGTATAGAAGATACAATGGAAGAAAATGATACATTGGTCAAAGAGAATGCAAAATCTAAAAAGTTCATGATACAAAACATTTAAGAATTTAGTAATTCTTGAACGGAATACTATGAAAAGACAAAACATTCGAATAATAGGAATAGAAGAAGGAGAAGACTCCCAGGTCAAAAGCCCAAAGAACTTTTTCAACAAAATTATAGAAGAAAATTTCCCTAACCTAACGAGATGCCCATAGACATATAGACGTTTACAGAACACCTAGATTGGACCAGAAAAGAAAACCCCCCTGCCCCGTAATAATCAAAACACTAAATGTACAGAACAAAGAAAGAAGGTACGGATAAAGAGAGAGGGGGCCTGTGAGATGGCTCAGCAGCTAGAACAGTGGTTCTCAACCTTCCTAATGCTGTGACCCTTTAATACAGTTCCTCATGTAGTGATCCCAACCAAAAATTATTTTTGTTGCTATTTCATAACTGTAATGTTGTTACTGCTATGAACGATAATGTAAATATTTTTGGTTGATATAGGTTTGCCAAGGGGGTCAGAACACACAGGCTGAGAAGCACTGGGCTACAGGTAGTTGTTGCTGAGCCCAAGGACAATCTCCAGGACTCACAGTGTGAAAGAAGAGCAACTCCTGCAAGGTGTCCTTCCATCTCGATATGTGCAACATGGTACAGGAGTGTGTGTACACCCTGGTGTGAAAACTAGGATTTAAAAAGCTTATTACAAAAATCAGTTTCTTGTGTCCTAGACATGTCATCTACTATTTCAGTAGTTCATAATCCTATTTAAAGCTTTTCTTTTGGCAGTAGTCACTCTACGTATGACATACAGATCTTGGACTGTGCCTATGGACTCTGATTCCAGGGACAGTTAAATTTGAGAGCCTCTGAAGGCTGTTTTCCCCGATTGATTTATATGGTGCTGCAGGGGCTCCCACTGGTTGTTGATGGTGAAACTAAGTGGGCACAAGGAGTTTCCCCAGGCCATTAAAAGAAAATGATGCATACTTCCTGAGCCATACCACTTTGGGTAGGATCTCATTTGCTAGCACTTCCAGCACTAAACGAGTTGCTTTCTCTTGTCAGGGAATGGGAGTATCAGTGTGAATGAAAGGCATCATTTCTCTTGGTCCCTTATTGTTTGCAAATCTTTGAACTGATTTTGTCTTTTGATGCATGACACTTGGCTCCAGAATTTCCACCGGGATTCCTGTACCACCCCAGGGAAAGACAAAATGCATCTAGGCAGCCCTCTGTTGCTAGAATGGAATCAGTAGAAACTGAGCCTGTATGTCCTTCTTCTAGGCTGAAAGTCAAAGAAGGTCTTTTAAATACTTTTTTCCAATCCTAAAGTACCTCAAAAATACATTTTAAACTTGCCACTTTTCAGAGTTCTCACTGGATTGAATCTGGTGTTATTTCCTGAGTTTATCTTATGGAGTGTAAACTATCATCTCTAGGTCCAACAAATGGCTTATCTCAGATTGGTTTCAACTAGTTTCTGTTTTTCTTGATGCTGAATTACATATTTCCACTTCTTCATGTGTGTGCTAATTTTTTATTTTTGTCTTGAACCTTGTGGATTCTCTAGGACAGTCAGACTATTGATTTCTTGCTCTGGTGGGCAGATAAATGACTATTTAATAATATAAAATTCATAGGTATTTATTTTACAGTTCACATATATGTAGGGGTGTGTATGTGTGTGTGTGTGTGTGTGTGTGAGAGAGAGAGAGAGAGAGAGAGAGAGAGAGAGAGAGAGAGAGAGAGAGAGAGAGGGAGAGAATCAGTGTTGGGTGTTTTCCTCAGTCTTTCTCCATCTTATTTTGAGACAGGGGTTTTCATTGAACCTGAAACTCATCTGTTCTGCTAGACTAGCTTGCTAGCAAGGCTGCGAGACCCTTCTGTTGTCACTGGGCTTAAATATGCACACTCACAGTTTTACATGGGTGCCAGGGATCAAAATCTGGTCCCCATTATTGCATAACAAGCACTTTACCAATGGAGTCATCCCCTTACAGCCTTGTCTTATACTTTTTCATGGTAAGTCTGTTTCAATAATTAGCTTTTAGTCTCAGGGAAAGTCCTTTCATCTTTGGATAGTCTTTGCTCCAGCCCAAAGCCTTCTGAGTTTCAACGGGAAACTTGAAATCTTTACCTTTTTATTTGGCAATACTCAAACTTCAAATTCTGTCTTTTCTGAAGTAGGCAGGGGCTGAAAGCCCTATGGAGGAGTTTCTACCTTCTGGCTATTGTTTTCTTCCAAGTCCTTGGAGTCCCTCCATGCACACAAAGCCTGGTGTCAGTTAAAGATTTGGAAGCTCTCTTCCCAACTGCTGACTGTTCTGACCAGCCCAGTCTCTATCTACCCTCTGACAATGCAAAAGGAAATAGTGTACATTTCTCACTAAGGTGCAGTAATTCTGTGACATAAGAACTATGGTTAGACACAGAGGAAATGATACATAGCTGTGGCTTTCAACCAGTGATAGTCTCCTCTTCTAGAAATCAAATCCCTTCTAGTGCCTGTCTGTTTTTGTTCAGTCTTCAAAGCATTCAAATAACTTTTTTAAAATTTCAAATAGTCCTCCAAAATAATATTTTATCTAGGGTTAGTAGTTGTTATTTGTGGAACAATTAGATTGACATAAGCTATGTTGCCCTTACTAGGACCAGAACTGCCCCCTTTCTGCTCTTTTCAATCATGACCTCTTCATTTGAGTTGATATCGAAATAGACTCCTTCCAGGGTTCTTTTTTCTCTAGCTGCACTTGTAAACCATACATAGTCACCACCAGAATGGTTTGCTTTTAAACTGCTCTCCTTTCTTGGTTTTCAGGGACTTTTCTTCTCATCATGTAAACTCTATTCACCAGACATTCTGTTACTATATTGACTATCTGATACATACTGCTGAAAGGATAAAGGATTTTTTAAAATCACAATTTCGCTGTTTTTGTTTACACTCCTTGCCTTCCCTAGATCTATAGTGAAGCAGAACACCATGGGATGTGTAGCAGGTTCCATTTACTTGACAGTGGACAGGAAGCAGAGAAACAGTGGTAAACTAAGACAAGATACAGGTTATACAACCACACAGCCATAGTGATCCACTTTCTCCATTTGACCTCACTGCCAAAGTTTCTACAACCTTCCTAAAGAGCACAAATTATGAACCACGTCTTCAATAATGAACCTGGGGGACATTCAAGCTTTCAGAATACAGCGATGTCAAAACTGTAAGGCTTTGTTGGGCATGGTGACTCATACCTTTAATACCAGCATTAGAGACAGAGGCAGGTAGATCTCTATGAGTTCAAGGGAGGTCTGGAATACAGAGTTAGTACCAGTACATCTAGAGCTACATAGTGAGACCCTGTCTCAAAAACAAAACAAAACAATTCCATAGCATGATTAAACTCCTATCCATCTTTTAACCTTTATATTTGGACATTTTCTCACCTATCCAGACACTTATTCTTACACCATCCTGGATTGCCTGCATTTTCTCTAGTATGCCTTATCTTATATGGGGGCTTTTGTGCTCTTCCTTTTTAGGATATTAAAACAAGAAAGACAATTGGAGAAAATTATCTTTATAATAAGAATTACAGATAGCACTTACATATTACTAAGTGTTTGGGGCTTTTGTATTCTGCATTCTCTCTGATAGTAAAACAACAAATGATAATTGAGGAAAATCTACTGTGATCATAATGATAATAGATAACATTTATTGAGTGCATTCTGTGTGCCAGTGCTGCAGTAGATGCTTTCAAATTATTTTCTCATTTCATCCTCACAAAAACCTTGCAAAGTAAGTACCCTTCTAATCCTCACATCATCGATGACAAAACTGTGGCTCAGAAATTGAACATAGCAGTGGAAGGGTATTCTAGAATCCAATCATGTTCCACAATCTTCCACTTAAGCAAAGTGTATGTATTAAAGCTTAGGAAAAAAAAACCAAGATTGCCCTTGAGAGCTGAACTGTTGAATTAATGTAAGATGAATATTAACCAAAATATGCAGTGACACCTTAATAAGACAGAATGGTTCCCTTGCTAGCAAGAACTTGACTGTAACCTGATGGAAGTTATTGGTATGTCTAAAGAAATAATATATCAAATAGAAAGGAAGCTGGCCAACTGCATATGGATACACAGAACAAAAGACGAATATGAGCAATGCAATTCAGACACTTTCCAAATAATATAGTAACCTGGCCTAAGGACCTATTCCTGAAAACCCACATATTTTGGAAGAGTTTTCTAAATTTCTTGGCTAGATGCTTTTATATAAAGAATGTAACCATATCCCTGCATTTTCTATCATCCCCAATATGCAAATTTCTCATAATTTGATGTCTATTACACTTTCCATGTTCATAAAGGGATTTACAAGTATGGTTTAAAGTGGCTTTTACAATTGCAAGAGCAATCACCCTGAGAGAACATGCAGAGGATGCCATCATGGCTACTGTGGCAGAGAAAACAGGTGATCATATTTTGGGCCCTACATGAAATTACAATGCCACTAAACTGAGCAGCCTTTTCTGTTTCTAAGGATCTTTTTATGGGTGAAAATATAGCTTATTAATTTGTATTTTCAGTTGATTTACAGCTTTCTGTAATGTGTGGAAAGATTACATGTGATAAATTCCTAAGTCTTTAATCAAGGGGAACTGGAGAGAATATGAGTGGGATGAGGGAGTGTGACTATGGTATTGGTAGAGTGTAACAGTGAAAAAGTGGTGAAACTGATAGCCAAGGGCATATGAGCCTCACAAGCAAGAGTTTAAAAGCTATACCTGCTTTAGATTACTAATGTCTATGATATGAAAAAGCAATGGTATGCTGCTAGGGGCCCACCTGAATTGTAGCTTTGACAAGAGGTTGGTAGGAGGTTTGAAGAAGAGGTTGAAGGAATTTTGTGGATCACAGTGTGGATTCTAGATTATTAGTCTGGATCCAAAGAAGAAGAGGAGAAGGAGAGGGAAGAGGAGGAGGAGGAGGAGGAAGAGGAAAAAGGGGAAAGAAGACGATAGGAAAAAGAGGAAAGAAGAGGAGGCAGAAGAGGAGGCAGAAGAAGAAAAAGAAGAAGAGGAAGAAGTAGAAGGAGGAGAAGGAGGAGGAGGAGAAGGAGGAGGAGGAGGAGGAGGAGGAAGAGGAGGAGGAGGAGAAGAAGAAGAAGAAGAAGAAGAAGAAGAAGAAGAAGAAGAAGAAGAAGAAGAAGAAGAAGAAGAAGAAGAAGAAGAAGAGGAAGAAGCTGTTGACTTGGTCAACAAAGAGAAAAGTTCAGAGTTATTGAGCATGAAAATTCTAATAAGAGTGGATGTTCTATGGACATTGCCTATATGCCCTGGCTTCATTCCACACTTTCCCTGTAAATTATGTGACCCGCATGCCCTTAACAACTGACTTTGGCTACCAGGAAATATTAGTTAGAGACGGAGTAGGAAAAGAAGTCAGAATGAGGTAATTCTGCACTGCCCCCACTTCCCCTTCCAGGAGAATTTCTGGCAGTGGCAGCATCTTTCTCCACAATTTCAGCTTCCTAGTGATGATCATCATAATCCCAGATTACATCAACTAGCCTTAGCTTACCTCTTTCCATGTGTTCTCCTAGTGTCAAAATCATACAGGCTTGCTGCTGATTTAATCTCTGTACTGATTGGTCATTCCTTGGTTTAGTTCCTCAGCTCATCCATAATTTGTACTAACAAATAGTATTGCTTTATCTAAAGCAGTTTCTTTTTCTCACATTGACACCAGTGCTTGAGACTATGATTGATGTTATACCTTTCCATGTTAGACTTTCAATGCTAAACTTTGGCCAGGAATTCCTCTTATATGGCTTAGTCCTGGCCTCAGTTTCCATTTCATATGGAATATGTAATTCCAGGACAAGTTAGTGTATATACCAGTCTTTCAGGTATCAGCTTAGAAATTTAATTAGGTCCCAAGATGGTCTCCCAAGCAGGATTTATTGAAAAGACAGATCCTGTTCTGGAAGTTTAATAGGGGTACCATTATGATATTAAAATCTGGAAATGTTCTTATATAAGAAGCATTGCCTATTTTGAGATTCAGATGATTTTAAAAATATTGTATCACACTACCCAATTTATTTAAGTTGCCATATCTGCTTCCATGTTCTACAGTAAGTACCATACAAAAGCAGACCTCAGATTTAGTTTTGAACCAGTTTAAGACAATCTTTACAAAACCTTTTTATTGATTCTTTGTGAATTTCACACCATGCAGTCCAACGCCACTTATCTCTCCATACCTCAATACCTGCTTTCCACCCTCGCAGCCCCTCCCTCAAAGGAAAAAAAAATCCCGCAACAATGAGCATCTCCCATGGAAGCTGCAGAGTGTCACACAGTATACTCTTTTGTTTACACATCTTCACTTGCAAATGTTCATTGCAATGAGTCGTTGGTCTGGTTCGAGGCCTCTGGCTTCTGTTACACTATAAATATTGGACCTTCACTGGAACTCCTCTTGGATATCCTGTTGTTGCTCTGTGCCATGAAGACCCTGTTGCTCTGCTTCTGCAAGACCAGGCCCTTCCCATGTTTCAGGAGTTCATAGATGAGATAGGTATTTGGGGGTGGGCCAGCACAGACCCTGGTTCTGGGCCTGGGTGGTACCCGAGTTGGTCAGCTTACCAGCTCTCCTGCTCTTGCAGTACCAGGGCCTGCTCTCTGGCTTTGCCCAGGAGGCAGGCAGGGCCTGCTCTCCTGCCTACTCTCCTGCCTGTGGCAACTTGCAAGCAACAGAATTGGCTTTCCTGTGTTCACACCCTTAGGGCCAGCTCTCCTACACCCACACCTCCAGGGCTATCTCTCTAGCACTGCCCAGGTGAGGTGCTGGAGCCCACTCTCTCATGTGTTGCAGCACGTGAACAGCAGGAAAGACAGTCATTTTAACCAAGGCTGGCCTAGAACTTGTGAGCCTCCTACTTTGACTTCCAAATATTAAACAATTAAAAAAAAAAAGAAGTCATGTTCCTCATTGCATTATGTTATTTTCTTTGAGAATGAGACTGAGCCTCAGTCTCTTGTTCAGACCCATGTAGTCTTGGGTGACTTTGAACTCTCAATTATCCTCCAGTCTCAGTCTCCTGAGAGTTGTAATTACAGAGGTTAGCCACCATTCTTGCCCCTATCTCATCTTTCCCGATCTCTTTTCTATCCTCTTGAGTTTAGACCTCACCCTCTATCTCCTTTCAGCCTTCATTTTGATTTCTCTGGCCTTGATGTTTTCATGTCCTCAGTCATCACCATCTGTGGGGTCTTGGGATGCTTTAGGCAACTTCTAAGCCTACCATTTTAGTTTCTCCTGTTTTCTCTGCTAGTTGGTCATCTTATTTCAGTGTCCTATGGGTGGTGTTCTATTTGGTTGTTATCCAAGTTCTAAGCGTGAGATCATTTCTTGTAGGACAAGGTATCTAAGACAACTATAGAGAGGAGGAATTCAGCCCCAAATGGTCATATGCTTTTTATTTCTGACACAGCATCTCTTTAGGGAATAATTCCTCCTAATTTAGTTCATGAGATCCAGATGGGGAAATCATGGCACCTGCCATCTTCACAGACTTGTAAATGACCTAGCTCTAACTAATCAGGCTGCTTAGGTAACTTCTTCAAGGTGTCAATGAGGAATTTCATTTGCCAGGCAATTAACAGTACAACTGTTAATTGTACTGGACTAATAACTAATAACTTGGCTGACATTACTGAGAAAGGCATGAGTACAAATGTCACTTGCACTCCTGTGTTTTCTTGCTTGTCCTACACCACTTTCAGCTCAACTTCTGTCACTGGCGGTCAAAAGAGTCATGGTTATAGGACTCACACCCCTGTACTTCAGATCTTCCCTTAGGGAGATACTGGACAAACAAGTCAAGGAATTTTACATTTGGTCATATTAGGTGAAGTCATGTGATCAGTAGAGATGAGATTATGGAAAACTATAATTTTTTTGTCCTTCTCTGGCTCCTTTACCACAACACATGCATTCCTAGAAGACCATAACAAAATCACGGAAATTAAATTTGTTTGAGTTATATGGAAGGGATCTGGAAGACGCTATTTTTCTGTCTTCTTGGGTCCTCTTGAAGTCTGAGATCCTTAAAAATAGGTGAGGGCTTGGGATCAGAAGCTACGTAAGATACTTTATTCAAGAAGTGAGATCATATGGCATCAACTGAGTAGGTAGACAGTGTCCATACTATTGGGTCAAAGGTGATCTTATCTAGTCTTTGGACTCTCATTCTTTGGATCTGAGGGGAGAGTTGGGATACAAAGATTATATGTATACGTGTGTGTGTGTGTGTGTGTGTGTGTGTGTGCGTGCGTGCATGTGTGTGTGTGGGGGGACCTATTTTCTAACCCTACCTTTGCCACTTCCTAGTGGGGTGATGCTAAAAGAGTTACCCTACTGATGTGAGTTTATTTCTCCAACTTTAAGATGAAGACAATACCCAGTAAAGTTGCCAGTAACAAGTAAATATGATATTAATGACTATTGTTAAAGGAACTACAATAGCTCTCTGACAAACATCTCTGCTACTCTTGCCCCCTACCACCCACTCATTGTATAACAATGAGAAAGTAAAATGTTAACTTTATTGAAGTACAATTTATGTGCAGAAAACAAATCCATTCAGTAGTAGCACTTGATGTCTGGTGGTATGATTTGACAGTGCATCTTGATGAGTTTTGACAGATATAGATACTTTAGAAAACATCACTGCCATCATGACAGAACATTCTCATCATCAGCCCCACCCCCATTCTTAGTGCTTAGTTACCATCTTAGTTACTGCCTCCCGGTCCATAGCTGCAGTCATTTTTTGTACATATAACTTGGATCTCTTGTATTTCATGCCCTGCAATGACTTTCCCTCCCCCAGGAAATTAAATCTAAATTCATTACCATGCTCTTTCAATGCCCTTTGTATTCGTAATCTTCACACCTCACATCATACGGTCCCTTATCACTTCCTTCCTTCTAGCCAAGCTGGCCTCCTTTGTGTTCACAACACTTATCATTTCTCACCTTGAGAACATTGTTGTTTCCTCTGTTTGGAATCTTTGTCCCTCAAATATAATCATCTTGCTCGTCTTCTTTTAAGTCTTAACTTTAATAACCTTTCTTAGAGAAGTCTTTCTAACACTAACAAGAAAAAAGGGACCCTAATGTTACCCTTCTTTTTTGGGAGATTCATCAGAAAAATAGCCCCTGTTGTTGTTGTTGTTATTATTATTATTACTATCATCATCGTCGTCGCCGTCATTGTCATCATCATCATTATTAATTCAAATATATGTATGTCTGTTACACTCAGTGAACTGTAGTTGCTAAGGTAGAAAGGTCAAAAATGTTTTCTCCATTGTATCACAGTACCTACCACATAGCAAGCACTCAATAAGTATTTCTGAATGACTTGACAATGCACTAACAACACATATCGAATATTATCTGGAATATAAATTGTGTGAAATGAAGATTATTTTCTTCTATCAACTTCTACTTTCCCTTCTTCAAAATGATAAAAGCTATGTATAAAAACCTCACAGCTAGCATCATATTCGAGTGAAAGGCTGTTTTTTCTTCTAAAATCAGGGACAAGACAATGATGATTGTTTTCACCATTTCTAATTAACATAATATTGCACATTCTTGCCAGATCGCTTGGCAAGAAATATGAATAAAAGGCATCCAAATGGTAAGGAAGGAGTAAAAATATCTCTGTTCACAGATGACATGATCTGATATGTAGAAATACTAGAAATTTCAGAAACAACTGATAATGCTAATAAATATATTCATCAAAGTTGTAGAATGGAAAATCAACATGTAGAAATGATTTGTATTTTATAGCAATGAACAATCACAGTAATAAACAACCCAGAAAAGAAATTAAGAAATAGTTCTATTTACAGTAGCATCAAAAGGAATAAATATAACCATGGAAGAAAAAAATCTTGTATGTTGAAGATTATGAAACACTGCTGAAAGAAATAAAGAGAACATCAATAAATTGAAGGGCAACTTATGATCAAAAGACTCAATATTAAGATGACAATAATATGCAAAGCTTTTTATAGATTCAATGCATTCCCTGTCAAAAATGCCTCTTTGCCTTGTTATTTGTTTTATGGAAATAGAAAACTCATTCTATGATTCACATGAAATCTTAAGGGACTCCAACTATATAAAAACACTCCTGAGACAAAAAATAAATAAAAAGAAGGGTTGGAAGAATAACACTTCTTCATCTGGAAACTCCAAACCTATAGTAATCCAGATAGTTTGCTATTAGCATACCAATAGACATATAGATCAATGGAATAGAATAAAGAGCCCAGAAATAAACTCTTGCATATGTGACCAACATTTAATTTTTGAGTAAGATGAAACTCAGTCTTTCAGCACTGAATACATTACCTGTGAATTTTTCATATGTGACTTTTATCATGTTAAGCAAATTAAAGCAAGATTTTTGGAGAGGATGCTAGAGCATTTATCTCATGTGTGTTACGTATTAGGCACTTCTAGGTATACTAATGTACTATTAAGCCATTCAACAATCATTTATTGACTGCTACTGTGTGCTCTAGACATTGAAATATATAAGCAAGCAAAGTGTATATTCAATGGGGATAAAACTAGATAGACACAGTCAGAAAGACCTGTATCCAATTTGATACCAATTTGATTCTAAACAAAAAATTAACTCAAAATGGATCAGAGAACTAACATAAAACCTAAAACTATGAAATTGATATAAAACATAAGAGAAACTCTTCATAAAATGTGATTTGACACATGACACCAAATGCCTAGTAACAAAAGAACAAATAGATAAGACGTTCTCAAATTTAAAGTCATTATTTTGAGACTCTTGTATATTTCAGTCTGACCTGAAACTTGCAACTAATTATCTTGCTCAAGCCTTCTCAGTACTGGTATTACAGTAGTATATAGCCATCCCTTTCGTAATTCAAAGTTATTAAAAAGAATACCAACAACAAAATGAGTGAAAACATTCCCAAATCATATATATGCTAGGAGTCAATAGCCAGACTATAAAAAGAAATTCTACAACTTTACAAAAGTAATATCCAATTTGAAAATGAATAATGAACTTCAGTAAACATTTCTCTGAAGAAGATGTACAAATGGCCATAAAACACTTGTAACCACTCAAAGTAACCACTCAAAGAAACAAAATTACAATCACAATAAGATACTCCTTCATATCCATTTGTTTAATTATTTAAAAGAAAAACTTTCCTCCTGGGTCCACCCTCACCTACTTTGCGTCCCAACCTTGTGACACATATTTTTAAAATAACCCAATAAGTCTACCTAGCGCTATTTATAGATGCCTGGGTATGGAGCAGTCTACTGGGGTTTGATCAATCAACCAGGGGCCTCATCCCTTAGAGAAAACTGGAGTCTCCCTCTCTAAGAAACCATGAGCTGTCCATAACTCTCCAGTTAGGGGTTCGGATTAGTGAGCTCCTCCCCTTTTGGTGTTAGAATGTTGCTTGGCTTGATTTTATGCAGGCAAGAAAGTTGCTGTGATTCCATAGGAAAAGCAGTCCTGTCATGGCCAAGAGACATTATGTCACATTAGCCTTCCCAGATCTCTGGCGTTTAAAATCTCCCTACCCTTTTCCCATAATTCTCCCTGAGATTTGAGGGGAAAGGGAGATTCAGATGTTCCTTTATGGCTAAGCATCCCATAGACTTTTTTTTTCCTCTGCATTTTAACCATTTGTGAATTTCTATGTTAACCACTATCCACTGTTCAAAGAAACTTTTCTGGTGTGGTCTGAGTGTTGGGTTAATGTATGTGCACAGAGATAAGAATTTAGAACACTGATTTATACTGTGTTCATTAAGCAGAATAATAGGAATGAGTTTATCCCTGGGGCCTGTAAGCTCCCCACCATGGAGTTTTATCCACATTCACAGAACCAGGCATGCATTTCTTCCTGTAGAGCAAGCCTTAAAATTAATGAGAAAGTGGTTGGGTACAACCATGGCATTCTTGTCACCACTGAATCTATGGCTATATATATATATTTCTTTTTTTTCTTTTTTTCCAAGACAGGGTTTCTCTGTGTAGTCCTGCTGTCCTGGAACTCACTCTGTAGACCAGGCTGGCCTCAAACACAGAAATCCACCTGCCTCTGCCTCCCAAGTGCTATGGCTATATCTTGCCCCACTAGTCATTGTTGTAATTTACAACATTCACAGATGGGTAAGGCAATTACTATTTTCCCCAGAATCCTATGGAATGCTTTCTATTACTATGAAAGCCCTCCAGCAGGAAGGAAGCCTCCTAGTCAGTACCAACTTAATTTCTTCACGGCCTGTGACAAAGGTATGGAGTGTCTTTAGCCAGAGGGTCTTACAATCAGGTTCTAGTGGACACCCAAGAGCAAAAAACAAAATTCTTTGTCTTTGGGGTCTCCAGAACAACTCTTACCAACAAGAAAAAGGGTGGTATTACATGCATGTTACTGAGTTTTAGATATGCCACCCTGGAAGAAACATAATTGTCTGCATAGGCATTTAAACACTTACATATAAACACACACACATATATATTTAAATACATACATACATTTAAGGAAATGTATATAATAGTGGGGTTCCATATGGCTCTTTAAAACATTCTTAGTGTTGGTTATCCCTCCTTCCTACACTATGCTCTTCCCTACCTTCCCATTCAGATGGACATGAAGTCATAATCCTATTGCCTCCTAAACAGCTGGAATTATGAACACATACCAGTATGGACGTGAAGATATAGATAGATGTCATTTGGCATGCTATTCCTGTCAATTTTAGTGTATTTTTAACTATTTACTATTTCCTTTTTTTTCAGATATTTTCTTTATATACATTTCAAATTTTAAATGCTATCCCGAAAGTTCCCCATACCCTCCCCACCCACTCCCCTCCCCACCCACTCCCACTTCTTGGCCCTGGTGTTCCCCTGTATTGAGGCATATAAAGTTTGCAAGACCAATGGGCCTCTCTTCCCAGTGATGGCTGACTAGGCCATCTTCTGATACATATGCAGCTAGAGACACGAGCTCCGGGGGTACTGGTTAGTTCATATTGTTGTTCCACCTATAGGGTTGCAGATCCCTTTAGCTCCTTGGTTACTTTCTCTAGCTCCTCCATTACGGGCCCTGTGACCCATCCAATAGCTGACTGTGAGCATCTACTTCTGTGTTTGCTAGGCCCCAGCATATCCTCACAAGAGACAGCTATATCAGGGTCCTTTCAGCAAAATCTTGCTAATGTATTCAATGGTGTCAGCGTTTGGAGGCTGATTACGGGATGGATCCCCGGATATGGCAGTCTCTAGATGGTCCATCCTTCCTTCTCAGCTCCAAACTTTGTCTCTGTAACTCCTTCCATGGGTGTTTTGTTCCCAGTTCTAAGAAGGGGCAAAGTGTCTACACTTTTGTCTTCGTTCTTCTTGAGTTTCATGTGTTTTGCAAATTGAATCTTATATCTTGGGTATCCTAAGTTTCTGGGCTAATATCCACTTATCAGTGAGTACATATCTTGTGAGTTCTTTTGTGATTAGGTTACCTCACTCAGGATGATGCCCTCCAGGTCCATCCATCTGCCTAGGAATTTCATAAATTCATTCTTTTTAATAGCTGAGTAGTACTCCATTGTGTAAATGTACCACATTTTCTGTATCCATTCCTCTGTTGAGGGGCATCTGGGTTTTTTCCAGCTTCTAGCTATTATAAATTTTTAAAGTGTCTAGAATTATAATTTTTAAAAGTGGATTTATTTTTATCTTGTGTGTATGATGTATATTTTGCCTGCATGTACGTCTGTGTACCACGAGTCTGTAGTATCTACTGAGGCGAGAGAGGGTGCCAGACTCCCTGGAACTGGAGTTACAATTATTAACCACCATGTGGTACCAGGAACTGAACTTGGATCCTCTGGAAGAACAGCCGGTACTGTTAAATAATGAGCCATCACTCTAGTCTGCCTCGGAAGAATGCATTGTTGTTTGCTCATGAGGAAACATTTCCCCAAGAATTCTGACCTTTTCTGTTGGTTTATTTGTTGTCCTTACTTATTCATCGTGGAATAACTTTTGGAAATGGACTTTCAGTCAGTTAAAAAGTTCCACATTCTAGTACAAAGAACTTTTATTCTCTAAACCAAATTGCTGACATGTGCCACCACCCCTAATCACTTTAATGTGTATTTTCTACAAGTCAGACCTTTCTGTGCAGCAGCACAGCATTTGTAATTAGAAATCAAATGGTAACTTTTTCTATCACTTAACCTTTAGACTCTTTCCAAAGTTTTGTTCCTTGTCTATAATGCCCTTTATAAGAAAACGATTCCATCTATATGCACGGATTGCTTAGACTCCATTAGAAGTATGTTCCTTATACTCCATTAGTCTGCAATGTTCTTCAGTCTTTTGTTGATCTCCTGACCTGCAATCTTTGAAGGTAGAATGTCTCAGAGTCAGACGATTCTGATTTATCATTATTATTAGACTCAAAACATTGCTTTTGGCAAGTGTATCACAGACATAATTATTTTGTTTTTCTCATTGTACCGTATTATATGACTATAATTTTGATACTCTCATTAGTGATGATTTTCAGATTGATCACTTAGAAGTGGAATTGCTTAGGCTTTTCTTGCATAATGTTGTGTATTGGCTAGTTTTGTGTCAACTTGACACAGCTGGAGTTATCACAGAGAAAGGAGCTTCAGTTGAGGAAATGCCTCCATGAGATCCAACTGTAAGGCATTTTCTCAATTAGTGATCAAGGGGGCAAGGCCCCTTGTGGGTGGGACCATCTCTGGGCTGGTTGTCTTGGGTTCTATAAGAGAGCAGGCTGAGCAAGCCAGTAAAGAACATCCCTCCATGGCCTCTGCATCAGCTCCTGCTTTCTGACCTGCTTGAGTTCCAGTCCTGCATCCTTTGGTGATCAACAGCAGTATGGAAATGTAAGCCGAATAAACCCTTTCCTCCCCAACTTGCTTCTTGGTCATGATGTTTGTGCAGGAATAGAAACCCTGACTAAGACAAATTGGTACCAGCAGAGTGGGGTATTCCTGTGACAACCTGACCATGTTCTGGGGAGGACTGTGGAAGGACTTTGGAACTTTGGGCTTGAAGATCCATCCATTGTTAAGAGCTCTGTCAGATGTTGTGTAGGAGCTTGGAAGATAATGTTGAGAACACTGCAGAAGATGGAGGTCTGGTTTGTGAAATTTCAGAGGGAAAATTAAAGACTCTTTTCAGGGCCATTGCTGTTTTGATTGTGAAGATTCTGTAGTTCTGGTTAGCTGGGGCTGAAGAATCAGCTGTGATTAACAAGATACCAGAACTACTAAAGCAAAAACTTTGCATTACTGGGACTTTTGATGCTGGTTAGCTGGAGCTAAGAAATTAGCGGTGATTAAGAAGAGACCAGCATCATTGAGGTGACATCTTCTGGAAAGTGTTTTCTGAGAGCACAGTGGCTGCGTTCCAGATATAGCCAAAGTTGTACCTTGTGCTCTGGCTGGACTTGGTAACGTGTAAGGGTCACCCAGGTGGTACTGGTTTTGAAGGCATGAAGGAGTTGAGCAGAGCAGCTGAGGCTTGGCACTGTGAGAGGCCATGGAAGGCCATTGGTGAAAGTGCAGCCTCAGTTGCAATTGATGGCCCAGGACTGAAGGGGTCATGCAGTGTTTTGGAGATGCCAGTACCATGAGATGACCACCAAGAGCAGCAGCAGCAGTGGAGTAGAGGCATCTGGAGCCTAGAGGATGACGCGTGTGCTACAAAGGGCATGGCTGGAGAAGTGACCCAAGCCCTTGGAGGAGCCCAGAAGATCGTGAGTTGGATCCCAGACATTGGACGGTTGGAGATTGATTTTTGCTTTTGATTGTGACTGTGCCCTGATATTTTCCCTCTTGAAGGAAGAAACTGTTTTAGTGATGCCCACAGTTAAGAGACTTTTAATTTAAAAAGACTTTGGATTTTTAAAAGAGATGGATATTTTAAAGAGATTGAAATTTTAAGAATATGTAAAGACTGTGGGACATTTAAAGTTATTTAGACCTTGGGGATGAATAAGAATGTAAGGGTTGAGGCTTACTAGTGATGTGTTTGTGTGTCAAGTTGACAAGGGGTCAGCTGTATTGGCTAGTTTTGTGTCAACTTGACACAGCTGGAGTTATCACAGAGAAAGGAGCTTCAGTTGAGGAAATGCCTCCATGAGATCCAACTGTAAGGCATTTTCTCAATTAGTGATCAAGGGGGCAAGGCCCCTTGTGGGTGGGACCATCTCTGGGCTGGTTGTCTTGGGTTCTATAAGAGAGCAGGCTGAGCAAGCCAGTAAAGAACATCCCTCCATGGCCTCTGCATCAGCTCCTGCTTTCTGACCTGCTTGAGTTCCAGTCCTGCATCCTTTGGTGATCAACAGCAGTATGGAAATGTAAGCCGAATAAACCCTTTCCTCCCCAACTTGCTTCTTGGTCATGATGTTTGTGCAGGAATAGAAACCCTGACTAAGACATGTTGTTCTTTCACTTTGTATTTAGTGCTTTGTGAAGTAGCTGAGATTGTACGACTTACTAACAATACCTCATTAAATTAAACTTTTCATTTTTATTTAGAAAAAGAAAAACAACAGGACATAACAAGAATTGGCAAGGATGTGGAAAAATGGAACCCTTGTGCATTACTAGTGGGGATATAAAATTATATAAATACTGTGGAACACAATGTTATGATTTCTAAACATAGAATTACTACATTATCTTACTTTCCATTACCAAGTATACGCAAAAGAATTAAAAGTAGAGGATCAAGATATTTGTATATCAATGTTTACAATAATACTATTTTTATAATATTTTATTGATTATTTGGGAATTTCACATCATGAAGTCCAAGTACCCTCAGACTGAATCCTTCCCTCTCAGCACTCCTGCAAGAAGCCATTAATCACTTTAGCATCTTTAATCACAATTTTTAAGAGTTCTCTCTTCTATGGCTTTCTATCTAGGCCATTACTTTCAGGGGGAAGTGAGGGGATGTCACATAGACCTTCCCTATGTCCCTCTTTCTCAATTGTGAATTTGCAGTCATCAATACCACAGCAAAATTATCTTCCTTGCCATTTATAGTCATCAGGAGCATGTATCATGGACCTCCACATGAGTTCCAGGATCACTCTGAGCCCCAGACTTCAGCACAGTCTCTGGTGGCAGTGCATACCACAGATAGCATCATGACCCTTTGTCACAGCATGGGGCATGGACACTATCCTAGCCTTTGGTGGCAGCATAGGCCAAGGACATCAACATGGCATCAGGTGGCAATGAAGACCACTGATATCTGCATGATGTTCAGTGTTACGATGGGCCACAGATATCAACAGAGACACTTGCTACAGTAGGACCACAGATCGAGACAGGGCTCTCAGCAGCAGCATGGACCATGGACATCAGCACGACCTTGGGTGTTTGAAAAGTCTACTCACTAGCAACACTAATCTTAAAAGCCCAAATTAGCAAACAACCCAGTTACTTATCAATATGTGAATGGATAGGTACATTATAATAAATATATATGATGAACATTTTCAGCTGTATGAATTAATTAAGTTTTGATGTATGTCATGACATGAATGAACATGGCAAAAACAAAAGCACCAAGATGGTATGATTGTATCTCTATGAGACATGTATAATCAGTAAATCCAAAGACAAAATGGAGAGTAACAGAAATTGTGAGAGACAGGAAGTGTGAGCTACAGTCTGGTGGGTACAAGAGTCACAAAAAGAGTTTGAAAGTAAATGATGGTGGGGTGTCCTTAATATTATGAACAGATTTAACACTAGTGATCTGTGCATTTAAAAATGGTTTCAAAGGTAAATTTTATATAAAAAAAACCACTTTAAGATTGCTAATAATGCTAATACCAGAGTTTCCAGCTTTAAAAATTGTAAAAGTTGAAAGAAAAAATACAATTCTAACACTAAGCAATGAAAGTTAGAGTTAGTACATAAACTTAATCAAAAGAACCTTAGAACATGGAAGCTTATCTAGGATGATGAAGCTCTACCTGATACTAAAGTTCTCCAAGAAGTTACAAAATGTGTATATTTATAGAGTGTCCCAATAAATTAGGCAAAACTAACTACTGAACGGAGCAACAAACAAATGTACTATTATAGCTACAGACTTCTGCTATTGATAATTGATAGATTAAAAAGGCAAAACATCAGTAAGGGTATAGTAGAACTGAAGAGTACCATCAATCAATTGGGTATAGTTGACATTAACAGAGTACTTCGCATAGTAAGAGAAGAATAATATTCTTCTAAAGCTCATTAAGAATCATTCAACAATACAGCCCACATTAAACGCTATAACAATTTCAAAAGTTTGTAAAACTAGAAATCCTACAAAATATGTTCTCAGTACACAGTGAAATTAGGCCAGAAATATGTAAATGGAAAGATCCTGGACAATCTCAAAATAGAGATTAGGGCATACATTTCTAAATAACATAGCCAATGAAGTCTCAAGAGAATGCTTTCATGTAAATAAAAATGAAAATCAGAATTGTCACAATTTTTCTGATGCAGCGAATTTCAAAGACAAATTTATAGCATATATTGAATATATTAGAAAAGAAAATCTAAAATCAGTAATCAGAACTTCCACTTAGAAAACAAGATAAAATAGAGTAACTTAAGCTTAAATCAAGAAGAAAAAAGAAACATCAAACTTAGTACAGAAAATCAGTGAAATTGTGAACAGGAAACTAATGCACAAGATTAGTGAAACAGAAGAATAATTTTTAAAAAGCAAGTATGAGCAATAAAATTGTAGTTAGGCATACCAAGAAGACACAGATTTCCAATATGAGACATGATTTTACTGATCCCTTGGACTGTAAAAGGATAATAAAAATAATATAAAGATTGAACCAATCATAACATTCTAAGCTTAGTTTCAGTAGTGAATTCTTCCAAATGTTTAACAAAGAAAGTAAAATAAAAAGAACATCTAGCTTATATAAGGCTGGCAGAGGTCCATGGATAATTACAAGAAAAGAGAACAACACAGACCCTTATGTCTCATGAACGTTAATGAAAATCCTTAGTAAAATACTAGGAAATGAGTTCCAAGATGTATGAAAGTGATCATGTCAATAGATACTTTCCAATACCCTTCATAAATTCAACATCACTTTTTGACAAAAAATTCTCTGGATAAATTAATAATTTAAAAACACTTCCACAATTTGACAGATCTCCATAAAACCTATAAGAGCTTGCATTAAACTTAATGGTAAGAAACTTGATACTTTCTCCATATGATAAGGAATAAAACTAGGACATATCCTCTTACAACTCCCGTTCATCATTGTACTGAGTCTTGGATAGTGTAATAAGAAAAGGAAAAGAAAGAAAATGTACACATTTAGAAAGAAAAGTTATCTTTGTTTATAGATGGCATAATTTATGTAGAATATTCTAAAATACATTAACATTTTATATATGAAATATATAAATATATTTTCACATTTTGCACATATGAAAAATATAAAGGAGAAGCTGGAGCTTAAAACTTATAACACTGTGGGGAGCGGGTGTGGCGGCAGTCCCAAAGGTGCCAGGCACTGCAGCTAAGTCATATGACTTGCACCTGACTTCCTCATATAAGACACAAACATCTTGAGTGCTGCGCAGGTGTACCAGGATACAGGTGAATCCAATTTGGTGGAGATTTGCCCCTGCTGCCCTGATTAGCTGAAGCTGCGTGCCTGGTGAGGTGGCGTGGCCTGCTGTGCGTGGATGGGAACTGAGAGTATAAAAGAGTGAGAGGCCCAGGGTTCGGGGGAGATATAAACAGGGGAGATATAAAAACAAGGGAGATATAAACAGGGGAGATATAAAAACAAGGGAGATATAAAAACAAGGGAGATATAAACAAGGGAGATATATGGAGAAAGAAGAAACAGGACTGAATAAATGTGTGCAGAAGGATCCTGCTGTGGCGTCGTTCTTGCTGGCGAGTTGGGGGCGCGCGCAACAAGTGGTGCAGAAACCCGGGAAGAAAAACTCGGGACGGGACGAGAAGACCTGGGACCCAGGACAAGGGAAAAGAAACATCTTCAGGCATGAGCGAAGACCCACTGCTACAGGGAGGATTCAGAACTGCATCACGGGGAATGGTGGTAAAGAAGTGTTCCTGTAAAACAGACTGTTGAGAAGGATCTGGCGTGGATTCAGAACTCTTCAGCTGGGGAACGGTACTGATGAAGAGAAAGAAGAAAGATGAAGACTGAATAAACTGCTGTTAGAAGGACTGGTGGTCGCGTCGTTCTTGCTGGTCGAGAGCGGGCGTGACAATTGGTGGCCCGTACGGGGAACCGACTCCCCCACCGAGTTCAGAACTTTCAGCAGTCAGTGGTTGCTGGCAGGGTAAGTTCATGGTGAGTGAAACTTGGGACCCCAGGAGTTTGGGAAGGACCTCGGATAAAATAGAGGTGAGCATAAAGTTGCCAGGAAGTAGGCACAAAGTAACCCAGGAGTTTGGGAAGGACCTCGGATAAAATAGAGGCAAGCATAAAGTTGCCAGGAAGCAGGCACAAGGTAACGAAAGGTTCCCGGCTTTGGGACAAGTTAAGGTTCCCGGTTTGGGGACAAGTTAAGGAACTATGATAACCTCAGTGTAGTGATCAATAGATCCTCGCTGTGTAGTTATGCTTTTTTCTCCCGTTGACCCTTTGTGGGTAGGTCTGATAGTTTTGGTCTTGTTTGTTCTGATATATGGACTCTGTTACTGTTTGAAACTGTGTGTAGAGGCAGTCAAGACAGGTCAGAAAATCCTTACAGAGCAACAAGAAAGTATGTCGGAAAAGGAGAAGGGCTTAAAAAGAAAAAGGAAAAAGAAAGGAGACACAGTGTTATCAGGTGGACAGAAAGGACAAAATAAAAGAGCCGAGGTGGAGGAGGAAGGCGAATTAGCTTCTGTGCCTCCTCCCTATGCCTCCTCAGCAGCCACCTATAGGTGGACCTTCTGTCCAGAGATTTGGCGTATTGACTCCCCAGATGGACACACAGGTGATTGAGGTTATGGTCTCATCACCACGAGGTATTGTGTCCATCCCCCCTGGGATCGACCAGATCAGGTGTTGACGTGGGCGGGAGGGTCTGTTTGTGTGTTTCCACAGGACCAGATGGAACCTCTTTGGGTGCCGGAGAGATTGGTGAGATGCTGCAAGAATGAGGCTCCTGATCCAGTTGCCCCTGTGGATGTGGTGGATGATCCCACAAGCACAAAGGATGGAGCCGAGATGAGAGATCCTTTCGGTATTCCAGAAGCCGATACCAGCTTGACATGATGTTCAAATTTTTCCACGCTTTTTGATCCCTGAATTCCCCTTAAAGAGATAGTCTCTCTGGCCATCTATCCCTTGCTTCAGGGAAGATGAGCGGTGATGAGAGCCCTGGGATGTATGCTTGTTATAGTGTGTGTGTGTTTTGTGTTTGGCACATGTGTTAGGTGCAGAGTGTGCGGGTCCGCACTTTCGCCATGGTAGCGTAGGCTTTTGCTGCAGTGGAGGCGGGACAATCTCCTCAGATTCGGTTTGCCGCTCTAAAAGAAATTATGCTGCGTTATGCCGTGGGGTGCGAGGCTAAGCACTGCACAGAGGATAGCTTGCTGTTGGCATCCTGTGGAAGGCACGTCTGATTGCATGAAGGTTCAGTGTCCTAGTTCCCTTCCCCCAGGAAAAACGACACGGGAGCTGGCCAAGACCTCTCTGGGTGATGAGCCTAAGGGATGGTTTTGTGTAGGGCCCCTATGCTTGCACACTGGGGATCAGACCTCTACCTTCACCCATGAGGCTTGCTTGCAGCAATTAAGATCTGGCCATAGATTAATCAACATCCTGGCCTTTTGATGCACCTGCCACAAGCAAAACACCATCTCCCCAGGTGTGGCTTGGCATGATAGAGAGGTAGTCAGTGATAAGACTCCCTGGGCATGTCACCAACCTAAGACAGGGATCAAACCAATGCTGTTTGTCTCCCAAGGACGGGTAAGGGGCATGGCTGCTGGGGGCTATCTACAGACATTCTCTCTGCCAAAAAAGAAAAAAGGGGGAATTGTGGGGAGCGGGTGTGGCGGCAGTCCCAAAGGTGCCAGGCACTGCAGCTAAGTCATATGACTTGCACCTGACTTCCTCATATAAGACACAAACATCTTGAGTGCTGCGCAGGTGTACCAGGATACAGGTGAATCCAATTTGGTGGAGATTTGCCCCTGCTGCCCTGATTAGCTGAAGCTGCGTGCCTGGTGAGGTGGCGTGGCCTGCTGTGCGTGGATGGGAACTGAGAGTATAAAAGAGTGAGAGGCCCAGGGTTCGGGGGAGATATAAACAGGGGAGATATAAAAACAAGGGAGATATAAACAGGGGAGATATAAAAACAAGGGAGATATAAAAACAAGGGAGATATAAACAAGGGAGATATATGGAGAAAGAAGAAACAGGACTGAATAAATGTGTGCAGAAGGATCCTGCTGTGGCGTCGTTCTTGCTGGCGAGTTGGGGGCGCGCGCAACATAACACAATATAATTACAATAGCACAAAAATGAAAATAGTGAGATAAAAATTTATCACAACATGTACAGGATCAACATACAGAAGTCTATAAAAATCAGATGAAAGAAAGCAAATCTTTGAACAAATGGGAAAATATTCGTCGTTCATGTATAGGAAAAATTGTTAATACATAAATTCTTTCCAGCTTGATTTATAGATGCAATGTATAGCCCTGGCTATCCTGGAACTCACTTTGTAGACCAGGCTGGCCTCGAACTCAGAAATCGGCCTGCCTCTGCCTCCTGAGTGCTGGGATTAAAGGCATGCACCACCATGCCTGGCTCTATAGATGCAATCTTGATCAAAATCTGAGCAAACTACTTTATGGACGTCAGTAAATGGATTATGAAGTGTATATGAAAAATAAAAATAACAGGATAGCCAATATAATGCTGAAAGATAAAGTTGGGAGACTTTCACTACTTAACCTCAAGAGTTGCTATGAAGTCACAATAGTTGAGCAAGTGTACATTTACTGAAATATAGAATAAACAACCTATGAAATAGACTCATGCAAACAGAATGTTACTGACTTGTGAAAAAAAGAACAATGAATGAGAAAAATATATGTGACTTTGGTTTTGGCAATTCAACTTTTATATATTCCTTAAAAGTGCAGCTCATAAAAGAAATAAATTGTAAGTTAGATTTCCATTGTAATTCAAAGCTTCTCTGTCAAAGACATTGTTTAAAAATCAAAGATTAAGCCACAAATTAAAAAGATAACATTTGAAATCACATACTTGATAAAGGACTTGCATCCCACATGTATCATAACACTTTAGGGTTTTTTGAGACAGGTCTCAGTGTGTAGCCATGACTGGTCTGGAACTCAACTTGTAAATGAGACTAGCTTTGTACTCACAGATCCACTTGCTTCTGCCTCTCAAGGTTTTAATGCTAGGATTAGAGGAATGTGCCTACCACACCAGGCTTACCAATAACATTTCAAACTCATCAATATGAAAATGAACAGTACAGTTAAGAAATGTGAAAATACATGAATAGATATCTTAACTATTAAGATAAGCAGATAACATCATAAAATAAATAAGCATATGAACATTATATCACTAAGTAATCGTAAATTCAAATGAAAATTACTTATGATTATTTACCTATTAGAATGGTTAAAATATAAAAAAATGAACATTCAGTGTGCTGGTAATGACGTAGAGATACGAGGACTCTTATTCATTGTTAGTAGTGTTACTAATGTGGTATCGTTCGTTTATAAAACAGATTGTAGTCTTCCTGTCAATTAAGTGATTGCAAGAATGGAAGAAAATCTTTCCAGCTATACATGTGACAGAGGTTAATATCCAGAATACACAAGGAACTAAAAAAAAATCAACACAACAAAAAGCCTAATAAAAATAGACTATGAAACCAAACAGAGAAGTCTCAAAAGAAATAGAAATAGCTAGTAAATAGTTTTCCAAGTGTTCAACATTGGGCTAAAAAGAGAGCTCTGTGGTTCACATACTTGCTGCTCCTGCAGAGGACTATGATTTGGTTCTCAGCATCCACACAATGACTCACAGCAATTTGTAACTCTAGTTCCAGGGGCTTCAACATCCACTTGTGACCTCCTCTGGCACAAAGCATGCTCATGGTATGTATACATAGATTCAGGAATAACACTTAAACACATAAAATAGATAAATTCAAATAAAATGAAGTGTTCAAACACACTATTAGTCTTCAGGAAAATCCAAATTAGAACCACTTTGATAGAATCAACTAACCTGGGCCAAGCCAAAATGCATGCATGGGATGACCTGGGCCCTCTGCACATATATAACTGTTGTGTAGTTTGGTCTTCATGTGGAACTTCTAAGAGAGGGAGCAGGATCTGTCTCTGTTGCCTGCTTCTGGGACCCTTTTCTCGTATATGGGCTGGCTGACTAGTCTAGCCTCAATAGGAGAAGATACGCCTAGTCTTTTTTTTTAGTTAGGTATTTATTTCATTTACATTTCCAATGCTATCCCAAAAGTCCCCAACCTGCTCCCCCCCCCCCCACTCCCACTTCTTGGCCCTGGCGTTCCCCTGTACTGAGGCATATACAGTTTGCAAGACCAATGGGCCTCTCTTTCCAATGATGGCAGACTAGGCCATCTTCTGATACATATGCAGCTAGAGACAAGAGCTCCTGGGGTACAGGTTAGTTCATACTGTTGTTCCACCTATAGGATTGCAGATCCCTTTAGCTCCTTGAGTACTTTCTCTAGCTCCTCCATTGGGGGTCCTGTGTTCCATCCAATAGCTGACTGTGAGCATCCACTTCTGTGTTTGCTAGGCTCCAGCATAGTCTCACAGGAGACAACTATATCTGGGTCATTTCAGCAAAATCTTGCTAGTGTATGCAATGGTGTCAGCGTTTGGAGGCTGATTATGGGATGGATCCCCGGGTATGGCAGTCTCTAGACTTTCGTCTCAGCTCCAAACGTTGTCTCTGTAACTCTTTCCATGGGTATTTTGTTCCCAGTTCTAAGAAGGGGCAAAGTGTCCACACTTTGGTCTTCATTCTTCTTGAGTTTCATGTGTTTAGCAGATTGTATCTTATATCGTGGGTATTCTAAGTTTCTGGGCTAATATCCACTTACCAGTGAGTACATATTGTGTGAGTTCTTTTGTGATTGGGTTACCTCAATCAGGATGATGCCCCCCAGGTCCATCCATTTGCCTAGGAATTTCATAAAATCATTCTTTTTAATAGCTGAGTAGTACTCCATTGTGTAAATGTATCACACTTTCTGTATCCATTCCTCTGTTGAGGGGCATCTAGGTTCTTTCCAGCTTCTGGCTATTATAAATAAGGCTGCTATGAACATAGCGGAGCATGTGTCCTTCTTACCGGTTGGGACCTCTTCTGGATATATGCCCAGGAGAGGACAAATTGGGTTGATATCCATGGAGGCCTGACCTTTACTGAGGAAAAAGGAAGGAGAGAAGGTTGGGAAAGGACTGGGAGGAGAGGGGAGAGGAGTAACGGTGGTCAGGATGTTAAGTAAGTAAGTAAGTAAATGAATGAATAAATAGATAAATAAATAAATAAAGTAAAAAAAAAAACACTTTAATATTCCTTCTCATCCCAGTCAGAGTGATTATAATCAAACGATCAAAGGATAACAAATGCTGTTGAGGATGTGGGGAAATGAAGACCCTTAATCACTGTTGATGGGAGTGATGCGGTCACTATGGAAATTGGTGTGGCAGGGCTCACAAAGCTGAAACTTGAGCTTCCACATGACTCAGTCATACCACTTCTGGGTATATGTGCAAAGGGTACACAAAAGAGATGCTTGCTTGTTAGTGTTCAGTACGGCTACACTCTGGGCTACCTGTCAAGACCCTGTCTTTAAACATGCATGCAGGATGAATAAAATGTCTCTTCCTTGGGACCATTAACTGCCAATAGTTCTTCAAAAAAGCATAGGTGCTTCATGGGTACTTCCATTACAATAAAAAGGAAATCAAATCAGTCGAGATATCCATCAATTGATGAACAGGTAACGAAAATGTGATATATAAACACAATATTTTACCAATTTGTACAGAAAAAATGAAATTTGCAAGAAAATTAATGAAACTGAAAATAATTATACCCAGTGAGGTAGACCAAATCCAGTACATACGTGCTACATGTTCTTTTTCATATATAGACCCTGCCTTCAAATGCTTAGATTTCTGTTCTTAAGAGTGAGTGTCAAGTCGGGCGGTGGTGGCGCACACCTTTAAACCCAGCACTTGGGAGGCAGAGGCAGGCGGATTTCTGAGTTCAAGGCCAGCCTGGTCTACAGAGTGAGTTCCAGGACAGCCAGGGCTATACAGAGAAACCCTGTCTCGAAAAAAAAAAAGAGTGAGTGTGTGTCTATAGAGGCTAAGAAGTAAGAAAGGAGCCAGAGGATAGGAGTAGGCATTAGGATGTATAGCAAAAAACACAGCATATTAAAATAGAAGGAGGACTAACCGGAAATAAAGGTTTAAATAAGATGGAGAGAGAGGGTAAGAGAAAGGAGAGATGAGATGAGGGGCTTAACAAGCAAACAAAAAAACATGTATGAAAAGGCCATACAGAAACCTATTTCTTTTTAATCCAACCACAAATAGAATTTGAAAAGGGAGCTTATATAGGTGGATAATGCTGCTCCCCAAAGGCCTAGGGTTTTTTGTTGCTGTTTGTTTTGTCTTAGTTAGCTTTTAAATTTTCGAGAGTATAATTTGATTGCATTCTTCCATTCCTTTCCCCCACCAAACCCTCTCATATATCCCTCCCTGCTGTCTTACAAATGCATAATTTTTTTTGCTTTAATAATTGTTACTGCATGCATCTTAGTGTGAAAATTCCAGAGCCACATGCAAGACATCTTCCTCTAAGTTCTTAGTCAGAGAGGACCCACAGGCTCTCAAAATAATACAGTTTATTTTCATTGCTGTTAGCTGCCCACCAGGATTAGACAGTAAGGCCCTGTTGCCAAAACATCACACACTTTGTTCCCCAAACATGGAGAATTCAAGATGGAACTGAATTGAAAGCTTTCTGCTGATTAGTGTTCATCGTGCTAGAAGTTGCTGTGTGGGCTCCTTGAGGAGAAAAGAGATTGATGGTCTTTACCCAACTGTTCACCTTCTGTGGCACAATACTAGCTTACTAGGCAAGATATGCCTACAGGTACAGTAGTGACATGAGTGTTTGTAGGGTAACCAGTAGCTTTCTGATGGGAATTGAGGCCCACACCACAGGAAGAAATACACTCTCAGTACTGTAAGATAAATCAAAACCTGTGGCTGGGAGAAAGGTTCACAGGCCCTGGTGGGGAGCCTACCATGGTTGTTTTGTTAAATGGACATGTTCTCAAATATTTTCTAAATAATTATGTTTGTACACATAAGCTAGAGCCACCCTCAACCTTGGGCAAGGATGTGCGTTTTTGTTTGTTTGTTAGTTTGCTTTTGTAGTGGGTGAAGATTAGCGAAGGGACCTATATCTGGTCAGTGTACTGAGAATAAGTGACTGCTGGATGTTCAGTCATAAACGATATAACTGTATCATCCCTGCCACTGTCCAGAGAACACTGTAAGAGAAGGGGTGAAAATACTGTCAAAGCTGGAGGAAAGAGAGAAGTGCTATGAAACTGCCATCCTGATACAGAACGGCTGCTACAATCACAAATACACAGTATATGTCCATTGCTGTACAAGGCCTACATGGGATTGGGCCCACTCCATAAACACTGAGGAAACTGCCTATGAGGCACCTGTCCTTTCCTAAAGAACCATTGGTAGTTAATGGTTCCACCAGTTTCCTATACTCCATCAAACTTCCCCCTACTCATGCTTATGTAACCAACCCTAGCTAAAATCAGTAGATGAATAGGCAGGAAAGTAAGAGAGGACCGTTTGTAAAGACAAAGCATTCAGGGGGAGGAAGATGGGGATAAGAAAGCAATATTGGAGGATGAATATAAGCACAATAAATGGTATGTTGCATAAAATTTAAGAAATTAAAAAGAAAATGGCCCAGAAATTTCTTACAAAGCAAAAAATAATCTTGAATATGTCAATTGCTCTCTTAGACGTTTACCTGGTTGATTGTAAAAGCCATGCTCTTACA